>NW_026889772.1:12472500-12865000 GCF_033153115.1 Saccostrea echinata | reverse complement strand
ACGTTTTATAAATTAAAAGATTTTCAGATACTTTGAATCTATATTGCGGTTGAATAAAGACTAAGAAAATCGAACAAACCACTCTCAGAAAAACATTATACCTTGTTGCAACCTATGCTATAGAGAGACTAATCAGTAATTAGAATATATCTATCTAAGTAATTGATAACAATGGGTACATTTGAAATACATTTTAAAATGCCGAAAAAAACACTCAATATTTACTAATAAAAGGTGTTTCATGATCACACTCAATTAACAACACTAGGAAAAAAACAAATAAAAATATTCGACTTTAGTAATATATGGTATTTGCAATATTCTATAAATAACTTACATGGTTGCCATGGTATCACAGTGTAACCACACAACAGTTTTGGTTATTGCTGCTATCTTAAGGAAAAATAAGGAAATTCAATCTGGCAAACATTAATCCTTAGGACTTTGTAACACAGACAACATAAGAAAAATTGGGATCAATTGCTACTCTGTAGTGTAATCTGGAAACAATGTACCAGTGGTTAAAGTAATGATTCTTTGGAAAATGTTCGATTTTGTTAACTTTATAGCAATATTAAACCCTATGTGCCGGCTTTTTGCATCCAGTCATAGATTGTGTGGTAGTCAAAATTGAAAGTCAGGTTAGTTGTTCATAAATATCAATCATAAAAGTTTTGGGAATCTATATACAAGGGTACGTACGTATCCAAGGAAAAGAAATATTTTTCAGCTTTTAATACATATTTTTTACTATAATTTCTATAGCAAAGCTCTATTTCAAAGATAGGTTGGGATTAAGATATTTAGAAAATAAATTTGAAATCTCTTTGCAGCAGGGTTGGCCGGGAAATACCAGTGGTAAATACCGGTATTTCCCGTCCCGGGAAATACTACAAATTTTCTCTAAACTTGGAAATATTGGGAAATACTGGGAAATACTAAGTTATTAGAGTTTTTTATTTCTCTAATTCATTCGATCTTATACAAAATTTAAAAATAAAATAAACATAAAAACAGAAAATGAATAATATGGAATATGTCTCAAATTGCTACATAACATACTCAGAATGTGTCGCCTACTCCAGGTCCCATACCCAAAAGCATTCTGAAACATTTCCCTGGCTGTACAAAAACAGGAGTTTTTCAATTCAAGTTTCTTTTCAGTTTTGTAAAATTATTAAGTTTATTAATTATAAATCCAAGAACAAAAAAATTGTTTTTATCCTTCTATAAACACTGTAGTTATTACAAACAATCAATCGACATGTTGTTTTAACAAATTGCTCTGGACAGTTTTGTGGTCCTGTTTTTGAGAGATAATTACCTTGAGTAAAACTAAAGGCTTCTTCTCAGATTTGATATTCATACCATACTCTACATTTAAGAATTTTCTTAGATCCTTCTTTAGTTACATAAAAACCCAACTGGGATCTTTGTGTTCATTTCATAGACCTTTATAGACTACATCTGACTCAAGCACTCATGATTGGTACATTGTATACTCGTATGAATATACTGTGTTATGATTACATGACTGTATATAAAATGAATTACTTGGAAACCAGAATTTTTTATATCGGGAACAGTGATACCAGGTAGATATCTTAGCCAATAAGGTGTACTACATGTCAATATGAATGAAATATGTACCTATTTCTTATTTCCCAGTATTTCCCGGGAAATACCAGTAATTTCCGGTAATTACCAGTATTTCCCACCGTCCTGGGAAATACGAGTATTTCCCAGTTTTTTGCCAACCCTGCTTTGCAGTATTAAAACCATAGCAACCATTGCCAAACAAAAAGATATTTACCATTTATTCCATCAAATACATGTATGTTAAAAGGATTCGGTTGCATTTCAACCTAAAGTTGATTTTATTTTTGTATGTATGTGTATGACTTTATAAAAAGTAATGAATAAAATTATTACATTTAAATATTTTGTTACCAATAGCTGATTTTCCAAATATGTTTATAATGCATTTAAGACATTAAACCTTTAACTTGGAAACAACCATTGTCCCTTGTCTGTATTGCTGCAAACATTACGTTAAACATGGGGCTGTGAAAATGTTCAAAAATGTCTTTTTCAAACTTTAGGGCATGCTGCCATGATAACCATGACACAAAGCAACCAATTTTTTGCCTGATTTGATTTTACGATATCAAAGACTTTTATTATATAGAGTCGGGAGAAATTCTAAGACTATGCGTGTCACAGTTCGTATATCAAAGTTCAAGTCATTACAGAGAATGGTTCTTAACCTGTGATCTACTTTTCGGCTCATTTCAAATTTTTCAACCTTCTAAGACCTAAAATTGCAGAGCAAAAAGAGTGATTATTAGTCCCCTACCGGTGAAACTGGAGGGGACTATAGGTTTCCTCTGAGTCTGTACCTCCGTCTGTCTGTCTGTCCGTCTGTCTGTCTGTCAGTCTGTCCCACTTGGTTTTCCGCACTTTTTTCCTAAACGCTTGCAGATATTGAACTGATTTTTGGTATGTGAGTGTATCTTGATGAGTTACAGATCAAGTTTGCATTTCGTTTAGCTTCATTGATTTTTGACGGAATTATGGCCTTTTCAATATTTAAGGGTTTTCCGCAATTTTCTTCTAAACACTTTCAGATATTGAGCTGATTTTTGGTATGTGACTTTACCTTGATTAGTTATAGATCAAGTTTGCATTTAGTTCCGCTTCATCGATTTTTGACGGAATTATGACATTTTCAATTCTTAACGGGAACCAGATTACACTTGCCGGTAGGGGACTAGTATTGCTAATGCAATACTCTCAGTATGCTTGTTTTGATTTCTTTAGTACAGTAACTCTGTAACATCATTTAAATGCAATCAAGGTGTGCTTCAATACTACCCAACAGAATATACGGGGAATGGGCATTTCATTGGGGCTAATGGCACAAATATATATATATATATATATATATATATATATATATATATATATATATATATATATATATATATATATATATATATAAAATCGAGACTTACAACCATACAATTTTTTTTTAAAAATGCAAAAATATTAAAACATGCCTAAAACTTTAAAAATACTGGGATTCAGATGCATAGGAAACTTTAAAAAAAATGTCAGTATTAAACCTCATGAAGTTACTACATAAAAATCATTACAAACAAAGGTACATAGCGCGTTCCAGTAAAGGTTCTACCAAGGCTATTTCTTTACTCCGCATTAAAATATTTACAGCAGTGAAGGAGAAACTTCAGCAGTACTGTGCAACAATATATTCGAAAAATGATGTAAATCGGATGTCGATACTTTCAAACTCTAATGAACTTTTAGAAAAATTTTAAATCACAAAATTTTTCCAAAATCCATAACAAACGTAACGACTTTTCATCACTTTATACAACCATTCCCAACGATAAATTAAAGTCTTTTTGACGTGAAAGACAGCTGCTTTTTTTCAATAAAAATGGAACTCGTAAATTTTCTTAACTTGTAATTGGTCATTTGCAGAATTATTTTATTAAAAACATTCTGATTGTACACAAAAGTTCTCTGAAGTTGATATAAAAAAGATGCCTGAGTTTTTGATGACATACCTATGTAATTTGTGGAGATCAAGTCTTTCGACAATCTGCTGGATTTCAAATGGGTACCGAATGCATCCCTTTATTAGCAGAGCTATTCTTTTATTAATTCTTTACTCCTCAATAAGATATTAACAGTGGTGAAGGAGAAACTTCAAGAGTATTGTGCAACAATATATTCGAGAAGTGGTGTAAATCAGATGTGGATACTAAAAAATTCCAAGAAACTTTTGGAAAATTTGAAATCAGAAGATTTTACCAAAATCAACAGCTTAAAAACTTACGACTTTTCAACTTTATACACAACCATTCCCCACGATAAGTTAAAGTCCAGGCTTTTTGATATCATTGACAGCTGCTTTTTCAATAAAAATGGAACTCGTAAATATACTTACCTTGTCATTGGTTATTTGCAAAATTATTTGTTAAAAAACATTCTGATTGTACACACAAGTACTCTGAAGTTGACATTAAAAAGATGCTTGAGTTTCTGATTGACAATATCTATGTGGTTTTTGGATTCCAGGTCTTCCAACAATCTATTGGAATTCCCATGGGTACCAATTGCGCCCCGTTATTAGCGGACCTTTTTTTGTATTCATATGAAGCAGAATTTGTCCAAAATCTTGTACGTGAAAAGAAGAAAAGACTTGCTGTGGCCTTCAACTCGACATTTAGATATATCGACGACGTATTGTCAATTAACAATGGCTATTTCCATTCTTATGTCGATACGATATATCCTGGTCAGCTTGAGATAAAAGATACCACAGAGTCTGACACATCTGTTTCATATTTGGATATTTTACTTGAAAAAGAGGTTTATGGTAATCTAACAACCAAGCTTTATGATAAACGTGATGACTTTAACTTTTCAATCGTCAATTTCCCTTACTTATGCAGCAATATACAACAATTTACACACTGAATTGTCGACGGATTTTCCCGTTTTTTCCTTATCATGACAAGGAGCACACGGCGGGTGTGACCGGTCGGCAGGGGATGCTCACTCCTCAATGGCACCTGATCCCACCTCTGATGTTTGGAGGTCCGTGTTTGCTCTGCTCCTATTTTGTATTGTTTAATGGACTTTTGAGCTTGAATACTGTTCGTTATCTCCATATATTTCATTGAAGCAGAAATCATTTTTTAAAACATTCGTCATGAGAAGAAGAAAACACTTGCTGTGGCCTTTAGCTCGACATTTGGATATATCGACAATTAGCAATAGTTACTTCCATTCATATGTCGACACGAAATATCCCAGTGAACTTGAAATAAAAGATGGTACAGAGTGTCTAACACATCTGTTTTATATTTGGATATTTTACTAGAAATATACATTAATGGCAAACCTTACAACAAAACTTTACGATAAACATGATGACTTCATCGTTAATTTCATTTATCTATGCAGCAATATACCATTATCACCTGCATATGAAGTTTATGTCTCCCAGTTGATTCGATACGCAAGAGCATGCTCTAAGTAGGAAAAATTTTGAAATTGAAAAATAAGTTGATGATACAAGGATATCACCATTCCCGTGTAAAGTCCAATTTCGCAAATTCTATGGTCAATACAATGACCTAGTTAGTAAATACAATGGAAATCTTATACGGTACCAATCTATCATTAAGTCGAATGTTAACTGATATTTTCGTACAAATTGTTAAGCCATTATTTTCACATTGAATTGTCTACGGATTTTTTTTTCTGTTTAACCGATCGGGATAAGGGGCACACGGTGGGTGTGTCCGGTCGACAGGAGATGCTTACTCCTCCATGGCACCTGATCCCACCTCTGATGTTTTTACAGATCAGTGTTTGCTCTGCTCCCTATTTGTATTTTTCAGTGGACTTTTGAGCTTGATTACAGTTGGTAATCTTCATATTTCATTATACAAAAATAAAAAATATATTGCACATTGCACATAAATTCACTTTAGCCAAGTTACGGTTGTTTTTGAAAAGTATCAGTCGATAAATTCAGGGGCCCGTTTTACAAAAGAACTGACGACTAAGACCAAAACTTAATTCTGCTTATATCGTTTTAATTTACATTATATTGAAAATGGTTTTAATCTTTTTAAAGGGAATGTGGTAAGATATTTTTACGCTAGAAATTTTAAACAGAATGATTAATTTTGCAAAATCTTGCAATAAACTCAAGTTTTTGGTTTTAGTTGTAACATTTTTTGTAAAACGGGCCCCTGAATTTGCAGGAAGAGAGAAATATACCAAATTACACAGTAATTCTATTGTTTCACTCGAAGCGATTAAATTACGAGTGAATTGGAGCATTCTTTAGTCCATTTTTGAAATTTTAGGGCTTCATCCAGATAAAGTGGGCTAAGTGGAAGAGAGTATTATTGACCAGATCCATTGCCATGGGGCCTACCATAGCTGTGGCGCTGTTAGCAACTAATGACCTTGACATGATGAATAATTGGCTGAATGTCCTTCAGAGTGTACAGCTACCATTCGCCCTGTTACCTGTGTTACATTTTACCAGTAGTGAACGAATCATGAAAGAATTCAAGAATGGAAAGTAGGTACATATATAAATTTTGTAATAAAATAAATGAAATTAGGAGAAGATATTTTTGTATTACTTTGGGTTTTTTGATTTGATAAAACGATATATTCAATCGTAGGGCAATGAAGGCTATTGTTTGGTTACTGGCAGTGTTAGTTATGGGCATTAATTTCTTCCTAGTCATTGTATTTGTGGTACGTATTCTTTAATCAAACCTGTTCAAGTGCTTTAAATTTTAAATTAAAGCTTCCATCCAAAGCTAGATACATTTAAATTCCAAATAAGTATATATATCATATAATATGGATCAAGAATATTCTTTTCGAATACCTTCGTTCATCTGTATTTCCTATTTTATGATATCTCGCAAAAATATTATGGAAAATAGTTCAGAATCAATTAAATATACGATATATATATTAGATACTAGATTGATTTAAGGAATAACTGTCTTATTTTTTGGATTCATGATGTGATCAATCGAGTGGCTTGCGTGATAATTTGCATAAACGCCGAAGGCGTTTATGCATAAAATTATCACGCAAGCCAATCGATTGATCATCGTCATGAATCCAAAAAATCTGACAGTTATTCCTTATATTTACATGCTCCTGATTCTGCAAATTCCCGTGCTAATAGCCCCGCTTCTGTCTCTATTTGTCCCGCCCCGCACGTGATTTTTTTTAAAACCGCGCCTATCGATGAACCAGTAGATTTATGTAGAAATAAAGTATTTTTACAATTTGTAATTTTATCTCGAACAAAGACATTGGAAATGTAAATATTTCAGAATATTTACTTTTCCAATGTCTTTGTCCGAGATAAAATCACAAATTGTAAAAATACTTTATTTCTAAATAAATCTACTGGTTCATCGATAGGCGCGGTTAAAAAAAATCACGTGCGAGGCGGGACAAATAGAGACAGAAGCGGGGCTATTAGCACGGAAATTTGCAGAATCAGGAGCATGTAAATATAAGGAATAACTGTCAGATTTTTTGGATTCATGACGATGATCAATCGATTGGCTTGCGTGATAATTTTATGCATAAACGCCTTCGGCGTTTATGCAAATTATCACGCAAGCCACTCGATTGATCACATCATGAATCCAAAAAATTAGACAGTTATTTAAGGAATAACTTTCTAATTTTTTGGATTCATGATGTGATCAATCGAGTGGCTTGCGTGATAATTTGCATAAACGCCGAAGGCGTTTATGCATAAAATTATCACGCAAGCCAATCGATTGATCATCGTCATGAATCCAAAAAATCTGACAGTTATTCCTTATATTTACATGCTCCTGATTCTGCAAATTCCCGTGCTAATAGCCCCGCTTCTGTCTCTATTTGTCCCGCCCCGCACGTGATTTTTTTTAAAACCGCGCCTATCGATGAACCAGTAGATTTATGTAGAAATAAAGTATTTTTACAATTTGTAATTTTATCTCGGACAAAGACATTGGAAATGTAAATATTCCTTAAATCAATTAAATATACGTAATGTTACTCTATTGTAATGATATCATGTATTTAATTGTACATGTAATTTTTTTCTTTGACATTCCAGGGAGCGGACCAGTCCTGGTATACGTATCTAATCACGTCAGTCATACTTATCATATACTCATTATTTGTAGCGTATATAGTAAGTAATCAGTTTTCTTATATGCAGATTTTATGCATTTTAAATTGGGTCAAATAGAAATTGAATCATGATATGTAGTTTCTTTGTAGACTTTAATTTGAAAGAGAAAGCACAAATTTAAAAAAAAAAGTGCTTAAAATGCTGTGTTCTGATTGTACTATACATTGTCATGATCTAAGTCTTCAATTTAACATTAAAAAAACAAAACAAACAAGCAAGACTTTGTAAACACATTAATGTAAATAGATACTAGCAAGGAAATCCTTTTTGGCAAGGCATAAATATTGCGTTCTTATTGCTTTCATACAATCGTGTCCAGGCAAAACTTTTCAAAAACATTCATCGTAGACTTATGATGTTTGGCATATGAGGGAATCAACAATAGGTAACATGTTTAGCTTTATCATGAGTGACCTTCGACCTCAGAGTCAAATTACTTTTTATCAAAAAAGATTTCCGGACCTGAAATCTTTAATCGTTTAATCTAAGCTTATGATACATGGCAGACTTCTTTAAACACCATTACAAATCACATATGGACGTGGATTCGACCATAGTCTTAAAATTAAATTATTTGCATATTTTTGGCAAGAAAACTCGATAGATGTAAAAGGTGACGATAACGAAGTGATCAATCTCAAAAACCCAGTAAAGAATAAGAATCGTGAACAGAACAAAAAACAGAACTTTGGATGAAACCAGAGGTAGGATCAGGTGCCTAGGAGGAATAAGCATCCCTTCGACCAGTCACACACGCCGTAGACTTAATGGTATAAACTATTACCTAACAATTGGTGGGAAACATGTCAGTCCAAAAAAAAAAAAAGAACTCAATGATAGGATGTATTTACAAACAAGGTCATTATTAAGATCATATAATTTGCAGATTAATGATTTTAACCGAGATAGTTGAAAACCCTGTAACAATAACCCGGTCGGGGTAGCCTTGTAATTGGGCGGTCGCTTCATGATTGTGAGATACAGGTTTCGATTCTCGTTCCTGCGCCGCGTCTCACCTGACGATAACATAGTTAGTGACTGTTCCTTCGCCAAGCGCCCGGCATTAAAAGTGAAAGTTTTGGGTCTATCGGGTGAGACGGTAGGCGTTGGCAAGATAAAGAACCTCACTGCTCAATGGCCCTAAGTGCCGGGTAAAGGTCTAAATTTGAAGCCCTTCACCGGTATATGGTGACGTCTCTATATGAGTGAAAATTCTCGCCAGGGATTATACTACACACAGTCAATCAATACAGTTGATAGTTTGATAGCTTTTTAAATACTTTTACCATTTTATAAGGTCCTTCGGATGAGACCGCATAAACCGAGGTCCCGTGTCGCAGTAGGTGCTGGCACAAAAAAGATCCCTCACTGCTCAGTGGCCGTAAGTGCCGAGCATAGGACAAAATTTGCAGCTCTCAACCGGCAAAGTGGTGGCGTCTCCATATGAGTGAAAAATTCTCGAGAGGGACGTTAAACAACATACAAACAAACAAACCATTTTATAACGCTAACAATATTATTATATACCCGATTATTACGCAAACTTCTGTTCATGTAAGTGATAGACTTAAATCATTAAATGATACATTGTTAAAACTATGATACAGTCATTTAAGGTGACAGATTTTTTCAGCTGTTGGGCGGTCTTCATATTGTTGTAATTACTCTGCACCAAAATAGTATGCAATTTATGGAAGCCTTTCTGGAGCGCAAAAGTAGAGACTATAAAAGTAATGGTTGAAAGTACATATCAAGAATCTTTACTTTGAAGAAGAAATTGTTTTATTGCTATTCACGGGAATTTTATACTTGTCAACAAAAGACCAAATAATAAAAGATAAATTCTTCCTAAATACTGACATTGATTTCAGGCTCTGGGTCCTGGCAAAGTTCTGAAGATAAAGGTATGTTGCTTACTGTATAATAAAAAAAAACTATTTCATTGGATATTTTAATTATTAACTATACATGCAAATTGCCAATTCAACTGCAATGTACAATCGTACGATTAAATGTATATGTTGATATAAATTCAACTTTATTCTTTGAAAGCTCAAGGATTATATCAATCTGTGAAGAATAAAATCCTCAACTATCTTTCTAATATTTAACAATTACTTGTCTTCGCACTGTGATATAATTATACCCACACCTTCTAAAGAATATGTTATTCGTCTGTCTGTCACACTATCTAACACCTCAAACCAATTCATCCAACTTTGTCAAACTCCACTTAAATTTTATGAAAGAGACAAATTATATTTTGGAATATTTTAGATGGTGTTCTGTTGATATGCAATAAGGTTTTGGAATTTTCATTTTCACTCTAAAGGCAAATTTAGGGGCGAAAAACAACATATTCCTGCGAAAACCTTGTTCTCAAATCTTGTTCTCATAATTTCTCTATTTTTTTTTATGAAGTAGCCAAATTATATTCTGTTATATGATTGATGATGTTCTGTAGATGTGCAATAAGGTTTCAGAATTTTTATGTTCACCCTGGGAGCCAATTTGAAGTCGTAAAACATTTTTCTACAAAAGCACCCTGGTTCCCAGAACTCTAACTTTTTACGCAGTAGCCAGTTCATCTTTGTGGTTGGAGATATTCAGTCGATGTGCAATTAAGTTTGAGAATTTTCATAAAAGAGGTCAATTTAAGGCAATAAAACGACATCACTCTTTTACAATTGACGCAGTAGCCAAATGATTGTTTAGATGCTTTATATTTCCAGGAGGCCAATAATTGTCCGATAATTTTATATTTTAAGTACAAAAGCTTGCTTTTCAACTGTAATGAATTTATTGTATGAAATACTAATATAAGATGCCCATGTAGGCTAATTGGCTACATGCTCACCTTGGCATTTCATGTTCAATTTAATATTTATGAAAATTATTGAATAACACATTAGTCACCCAAAGATAATAATTTTAGAGACAAACACTCAAGTGAGTATTTCTGTTTTATGATAACATACAGTCATGGTATGAATTCGACAACAATTGTGTCTGTGTTGGGGCAACGATTTTAGTAAAACAAAATACCTACGACAATATCATGGGTTTAAATGAAGAAAGTGTGAGGGATTACATGCGGGGATCTAGAGGGAGTGGGGGTCCGAACCCCCTCCCCCTCCTGGAATTTGCATAGTTATAAAAAGTATATACTGAAGCAAATAAAAAAAATGACTTTGGAACCCCCCCCCCCCCCTTTAGAAAACGTGGACCCCACCATCACCACCACGAAATAGGTGTTTTTCAGGTTTGGGGAAAGGATTTTACGTTTTTGTTTTTTTGTTTTGTTTTTTTTATTTTATTTTTTGCTTGTCAAGAAACTTTTGGGTTGGAATTTTTTTTTGACTGGGGTGCCCCCCCCCCCTGGAAAAAATTCCTGGATCCGCGCCTGGACTAATAATTCAAGTTCAAATATGATGTCGACACTTTTTTCTTTGTGAGGATAATTAATCTACCACATTTTGATCAGCGTTGAAAAAAATGACTTTACCATTTAATGTTGCCATATAATTCTTTGCCGATATAATTGACCAGTAGAATATGACTTCACTATTTAATGTTGCTTTATGTAATTCTTTATACATGTACATGTAGATATACTTGGCCTGGAGAATATGATTTCACTATTTAATGTTGCTATGAAATTCTTTATACATGTAGATTTACTTGGCCAGGAAGTTTGGTTGGAATGAAGAGCTAGTCATAGAGGAAATGCTGAGGAGGAATTCCCTCACCTATCTGCCAGACAATGTCCATGCTTTGTAGCACTTCTTAAACTCAGTACAAATTCTTTTCAACTAACTTTGTTTTGAATGTTTAGCTTTGTTTACTGATGTCAGTACAAAAAAAAATTAAACATTTGATCTTCTTACTTATTCAATTTACTTATAAAGACAATAACGTGTAATGAAGTATACCGGTATTATGACAACGTTATATAACACTTTTATAAATTTTAAGTGAAAGCTTGAATTTTACCAAAATCGCACTTTTCTTACAAATGACAGATGGCAATTGTGATGATATTTGAAGGAACGGAAATCAACAGGAATGAAGAAAAGGGACATACAGGTCTAAAAACAAATTAAATGCTCATTTTGGAAATTAATATACTGCTGCCAAACAAAAAAAAGTAATAATGATAATTACTTGTATAAAAAAAATAAAATCCTATATTTTAAGCATTTACATGTAGTTAAACATAACCCTTACTCCACAAAAACTTCACATTAACATGAAACAGAGAGAAACACAACAAAATGTTTGTAGGAGCATTAGTTATTATAATAAAACTTTAATGTTTGTAGGAGCATTAGTTATTATGATAAAACTTTTTTTTTTCTTATAGTGTCTTCCTTGACATTTCTTCCTATAAAGGACAAATTACAAAATAAAAGACTTATTTGTAGAACGAAACAAAACTTCTGAGATTTGATTAATAATGTTTTTTGTAACATATGATTGATGGGATTAATAACTGGGGTTTCAGAGGAACCTTAAATTGTTTGTAATCTCAAAGTGATGATAAAACACGATACAAAGCTCCTAAAGGGGATTATTGGCTTGTGTTTTCTCCAGATTTTATCAACTGAATTTTTTACAGGCTTTTATTTAAAACTAGAATTATGCAATTTGAAAGTTTTTTTCCCCCTGAAAGAAATAGAATAACAAAACAGATGCCATATTTTTGGGGTTCACAATACCTCAATGTAATTCAAAGAAACTCCCATAAATATTGTTTTGTTGAAAGCCTTGATATTTATAGCTTTCTCCTTGCCATGAAACACGAACTACGCGACAACATATCATTATCATTAGATAACGAGCTATAAAATCTGATTAAAGAATCATCTGACAGTTTATTTTACGTGGTTGATTTTAGACTTATTTTGTGTATTCAAGACGAGCCAATACACAGATATGGAAAATTTAGCTACTAGTAACTGACTTAATTAAAATGTGAATAAAGCTAACTTCTAGTAACTGGTTACTAGTAACTATCTACAAGTGGGAAAAGTTAGCTACTAGTAACTGGCTACTAGTAACTGACTTAAAATGTGAATAAAGCTAACTTCTAGTAACTGGCTACGACATGTGAGTAAAGAGTAAAGGTAGTGTTGGTACTTTTTATATTTCTAGGCTGTGCTTCGTAAATTATAATTTTCGTTATCATACTTCGTTCATTACTAAGGAAAAAGAGAACACAGAGGGAAAATTTTTTACTCTACCATACATTTTTTAAATAATCTGCTTAAAACAATTCTTATTTACTTGATAAAAATACTTTGGTGTTAAGTAGATTTTGTACAATTAGAATATTTTAGCTCACCTGTGCCGATATATGTGAGCTTTTCTGATCAAAGAGTGTCCGGCGTCGGTCTGTCGTCCGTCGTCTGCAAACTTTTCACATTTTCGGCTTCTTCTAAAATACCACAGGGCCAATTTAAAAAAAAAACTTGCCACAAAGCATTCTTGGATAAGGGGGATTTAAATTTGTTAACAGGACCCACACCCTCCTTCCAGGGGAGATAATTAAGAATTCGTGAAAATTTGATGGGACCTTTTAAAAATCTTCTCAAGAACCGCTGGGCAAAATAAAGATGAAACTTAAGTGAAAGCTTCATTACATACTCTAGATTCAAGTTTGCTCATATCATAACCCCCGGGGTAGGGTGGGACCACAACAGGAGGTCAAAGTTTTACATGAGAATATATAGGGAATGTCTTTAAAAATCTTCTCTAGAACATCAAAGCCATGATTAGTCATATTACTAGAAGTATCCTCAGGTAGTGTAGATTCAAGTTTGTTCCAATCATGACCCCTTGGGGTAGGGCTTGGCCACAACAGTGGGTCAAAGTTTTACATAGTAATATATAAGTGTAATGGATAAGGGGTATTTGAGTAAAACGCATTGAAGACTTCAGATAGTGAAATGACCTGACAATCCTTTAATGGATTAGCAAAAGGGTATATAAGGCAAAGCTTTGGGAAAGTCAGGCATTCAGAAGCTAGCAGAAGTGGAATGTTGTTCAGCAATAAAGAAGTTAAGATATTTCATCCCTAATAGCAACAGATTCAATGAAATTGAATATATAACAGATGTGTAGGGGTTGAATACTTGGTATATTTAGACATAATTCCGATTTATTACTATTAGCATGTAAGAAATAGGATGTGTCCTTATTCTGACCTTGAATTTTGGTAAGAGTTACCGTATCTCCTTCTGTTTTTTAATAAATAAAAAAAAAAATCAATTATAAAAAACTTATCTGGTAACAAAAAATGTTTTCAATTGTCATTCTATTTCTAATGTTTTAAAGCATCTTTCGACCACAGTATTTATTGATATTCTTATTATTTAAATTTTTATTTTTAAAAAATTGCTTGTCCCCATAGACTTCAATGCAATCTTTGTTAATCATTTAAGACTAGAGAATTTGGTCCTATTAAGGATGGGAAACCTTGAGGGTAAGAGCAAATTAAAAGTAAAAAAGTTATAAACACCAGTGGCAAGTATCCTAGGAAGTTGATGTTAAGTTCTGGTGTAGTAAATCTGAAGAAGATTGAGACACCCGGTTCTTATCTATCAATGGGAACCTAGAGGAGAAACACGGTGCAAGTAATACCTAACCCAGTTCCCGTATCTAGATAAGAGAAAACTGATCATACATGCACGTTTCATAGGAAATATCTTTAAAATCTTCCTCTCAAGAACAACTCAGTCATTATTAGTCATATTTATACAGAAGCATTTGTTTTGAAATTGATGGTAATATGATTAATCCGGAAAACGAAGTAAAATTACTCGGCGTGACTATAGATTTTGAACTTAAGTTTAGCTCTCATATTTCAAACATTTGTAAGAAAGCTTCACAACAACTGAATGTACTTAAAAGAATAGGGGTTCACCTGACTAAATTAGGAAAACTAACAATCTATCATACATTTATCATGTCAAACTTCAATTATTGCCCATTAGTTTGGCATTTTTGTGGTGAACGAGAGAAGAAAAATGGAAAAAAAATACAGGAAAGAGCATTGCGTTTCGTCTATGACGACTACAAAAACTCATATAGTTATCTTGTGGATAAATCAAAATTGCCATGCCTCAAACTCCGGCGTATTAGAACAATGGCCATAGAATGATTTAAGATTTTATACAAACAAAGCCCATCTTACCTGCACGATTTTATCCATATTAAAGAAACTCCATATTCTTTTAGATATACGAAAACTGCTGTTTTACCAAAAACAAGATCAACAACATACGGTTTGAAGTCTTTTAGATATGAATCCGCAAAACTCTGGAACTCTTTACCAGAATCTTTTAGAAATATTACTACTTTTAACCAATTCAAATCAAACATAAGTAGTTGATACGGAAATAGTTGTAATTGCTGTGCTTGTCGCTAAATTTTATTTTTAGATAATAGTAAACAGGGTTTATTTCAGTTTGTTGGTCTTATTGTAATGAATACTATGTCATATGTCATTGTAATGCATCACGGGGTATATTGATATTTTAGTAGTGTGATTTTTAAGTACTGTTTCTTGTTTATTCGTATTGTTGTATTATATGTAATATTATTATGTAGTCGGAAAATAGCTCTTCAGAGCTAATGTTTTCTGTTTGAATTACCCGACTTTAAATAAATATTACCTTATCTTAACTTAGAAGCAACCCTAGGTATTGTCGAATCATTTTTTTCCTTCAAATTATGACCCCCGAAGGATGGGGGCACAACAGAAGTTTTGCATAAGAATATATAGGAATCATCTTGAAAAAATCCTCTGTTCAAGAACAGTAAAGCCATGATTAGTTTTATTATTATAGAAGCATCCTCAGGTAGTTTAGATTCAAACTTATTCAATTTAGGGTAGGTAGGTTAGGGCCAAAGTGAGCGATCAGAGTTTTACATAGGAATACATAGGGAAAAAATCTTTAAAATTATTCTGCAAAGAACAGCAAAGCCATGATTATTAATATTGATATTGTTACTTTTTACAAATGACGTATTTAAACTAAACATGAATAAAAAGACATACACATACAGTCTGTACGTATACTATTGACCCCTGACGTCATTGCATTTACACGTATTGCAAATGCGTAATGCACGAATTATCTGTAAGATCAATGTTTTTCAATCTTTACAAGCCTCCTAACTGCACCTCATATCTACATTAAAATTATTTGCATTTGCCGAAGTTTCCGAGCAAAAATAAAAAGATTTCTGTTGAAAAACCGCATTAAACCGGTCAAAACAAGACAGATCGAACTCAATCACATAGTTGATTTTTTTTTACCTTTTATTCTTGTTTGTTAACTAAATGTAAACAACGTAATGTTGCAGCATTTATGTTTAAAGAATAAACATTTCAGTTGGCAATAGTCATTATTGGAAATGCAATGTTAAACAACTCCAATAAAAATATTTTTATGAAAGAACGGAGAGAGAAAAAAGGATCAAGAGTACATTAACTGGTGTGGGTGTTTACATACAATGCTTTGGTATATTATGAAAATTGAAGATAACGAACAGTAGTCAAGCTCACAAGTCCACCGAAACAAATTTGGAGCAGACCTCTAAAACATCTGAAGTGGGATCGGGTGCCTTGGAGGAGTGAGCGTCCCCTGTTGACCGAAAACTAAGACCCAACATCGTAGAAATCATTCTGTTATGCATAGCTATACATTAGTATGGTTTCTTCAATGTTGGATCTCTTCCAATTAGAGAGCTTGAAATTATTCAATTAAATAATAAAACAAAATGTTACTTAAGTTTACTATAGCTTTTTTTTTTCAAATCTAAGGGTTATTTTGAAGGTCTAAGTTTAAGCAGACAATTGATATTAGCATGTAGAAAAAGTTTTCAAATAATCTTTAATAATCCATCTGATGTTTGTAGTAATTTACAATGAAACTTGTGTTGCTGTTCCATCAATGTTTTAATGTGAATATCTAAATAGGAGGATGCTACATGTACATGTAAATGTATTACACACTTGGCAACATAACACTTCAAATTTAACTTTGTGAACTCTTGAATGGTTCGACATAGATTTAAAGACATATATGCATTGTTTTATTACAGTTTACAATCTCCTTTTAATCTCAGTTGAATGGGCATTGCTTTGGGGTAATTTTATATCAAGAGTATACTATATAGCATATTGGGGTCTTTCAAAGCTCCTTTAAAATGCTAACAACAAACTGTGGATATTACGATGACTGCATTCTCATGACCTTAAATAATGATACACAGGATTTTAAATGACATAACCAAAATTACTCTACCGTAAGAATGGAAGAATATCAGTTTTTAAATCTTAGCTTGTACTATACTATACAAAGCAACCAAGAGCGGTACATTAAAGGTCAAAGAATGACAGAAGCTAAATTTATTTGTTACATTTTTGACTTATGTACAAAGTTGCTTGATTTTCCTCCTCCAGAAATCATTGATCTTGAATTTTTATTAACGCGTCAAAAAACGACACTTTTCACAATATGTTACTCATCAGATTAACTCTATCTATTTAAACAATATATATAAAATAGGTTACGAAAAATCAATCGCAGTACTTAGAGACCAAATTTCTTAAAGATATAAACGCTATATAAACGCGACTTTTTATGTGAAACAAAATGATTAAATGATTTGAGAAACATGATGTGTAATAAAAAAAATAATTACTTTCCACAAAGTTTTACTAAATAAGTCGTTGTAATTACATAACAATTAAGCAAGATCTGCAATTAAGAATTCAGCCTATTCATGAATATTGATGAAGGAAGTGCGTAAACAGTATATAGAAACGTATGTCCGCGGGAAATCATAGACAACGAGGTACGTTGCATTTTGACTACGATTTTGAATAAAAGATAATATCTGTCATTACAGAGTAGATGGTTAATACTGGCTGTTTTCAAAGATAAGTATCTATAAGCATAAAACGTATGCCATCCATGTCAAAAGTTATTTTGTATACCAAACGGCCTACCTCGTTTTCTTGACGCCATTTTTGTTTATCAATCCTAAAGTAGCGACGGTATCACATGATGCATGAATTTAAATAGATGCATTACTTTCCTAGTAGGATAATAAATAATTATAATTTGAGATCTTTGTAATGCGTTCATTTCCAATTGTGTAATTTACAATATTTTCGTAACTTTATTAGGTAAACAAAATAAATAAATTTCCAACTTTATTTTTAACTGACGCAAGTTATAGCGTGTATATCTTTAAGTTGCACCATTATCTCAAATATAATATGTATTAATTTAGAAATTTAAAATCATGAAATGTAAATGTCATCATGATTATTCCCTTTCATATTATTATATAAAATTTACTACCAACGGAAGAATCCATGGCATTCCTATGCTAGTACATGTAATTAAGATTTAAATACAAGTCTCTGGCAAAGGTCTCATCTAATAGAATTACTACAAAACATACCTTGTTGATAACATCGTATTAAGATTTTAATAGATATATTTACACCTCTCTATGAAAGCACATATAAATTTTGACATGTAGTCATGATCTGATATAGCTTTAAATTTCAGTATTAAATCATTAATTAACACCCCTTCTCTTCATAATGAAAGAAATATATGAAAATATGTAGTTCTACATATGTCAAAATACTTAGCATTCTTAACATGCCAGTAGGAGATTTTAATACTATATTACTGTTGAAGAATTCAAATCCAAAAACAGAGTGGTATGTATCACTCTGATGGATTTCTGTGAAATGTGCTTTTTTGTTTGATTTTTAAAAATGCTTCTAAGGCAAATATCATTATGCACAAATTGTTAAGTTTTGAAAGCTTTATTTTCATGTACATTTCAGACAGAGTATCATGTAAATTTTGAATAACACAAATTTCAGCATCAAACACAGGATAATATCCATTACTATAATGGTGCAAATATACTTGTAACCATTTTTTTTTGCCTGTTGAAATCCATTTTCTTTCGTAATTTCATATAAAATTTTCAAGCTTAACTTGCTTTTTCTGTAAAATAACGTGATTTTTGATGCCTAGAAACCGGGTATTACATGAAATGTGAAGATAACGAACAATAATCATGCTCGAAAGTCCAGTTAAACAATACAAATTGCTAGCAGAGCAAATACTGACCTCTGAAAACATCAGAGGTGGGATCATGTGCCATAAAGGAGTAAGCATCCCCTGTCTATAGGTCAGACGTTGCCCCTTGTCATGATTGGGTAAATGGAGAAATCCGTAGACACTTTAGTATGAAAATGGACCTAACAATATACCAGTACTAGTATATTAAAGACGTCTGTCAACATTTGATCTAAAGACAAATTGTATTTGTAAACAAAGATATTACATCAACCATAGAATTTGGGAAATGTTAACCCTAAAAAAGATTGTTGATACCCATATATCATCAACTTATTTGTCAGTAGCCTCAAACTTCGTACTAAGAGTATGCCTATACCTATCGAATCAACTGAGAGACATAAACCCCAAATGCAGGTGATAATGGTATATTGCTACATGAATAAGGAAAGTTGACTGTAAAAAGTTAAAAAGTTTATCATAAAGTTTTGTTGTTAGTCTGCCATCAATATTTTTCTCTAATAAAATATCCAGATATGAAACAGATGTGTCAGACTCTGGGATATCTTTTATTTCGAGTTCACTGGGATATATCGAATCAACGTATGAATGAAATGTAATATGTGAAGATAAAGAGCAGCGATTAATCTCATAAATGCAGTAAACAAAACGAGTCGTGAACAGGGCAAGAAACGCAGACGCCTGGACACACCAGAGGTGTGAACAATGAATAATTTGTTAATTGATAAAACATCATCATATATTTTAATGTCGAATTGAAGGCTACAGAAAAAGAATTCTTCTTTTCTTGTAGAAGTTTTGAATGAGATATGGAGATAACGAACAGTATTCAAGCTCAAAAGTCCATTAAAATAATACAAATCGGGAGCAAAGCAAACACGGACCTCCAAAAACATCAGAGGTGGGACCAGGTGCCACGGAGGAGCGAGCATCCCCCGCCGACCGGCCACACCCGCCGTGTGCTCCTTGTCATGATCGGGAAATAACGAAAAAATACGTCGACAACTCAGGTGTAAATAATGGCCTAACATATGGTATGAAAAAACGTCAGTCAGCATATGTCTTAATGATAGATTGTATTTGCTGACAAGGTCATTGTATCGACCATAGAACTTACGAAATGATGACTTTAAAGGAGACTGTTGATATTCTTGTTTCATCAGAATAAATTCTGCTTCATAAGAATATATAAGCAGTTCTGCTGAAAATAGGACAAAAATATTCCAACTGACTGTTGAAAAACCCAGAGTCTCCAAAGACTACATATATAGACCTACAGCATCTTTTTAATTAATGTCAACCTCAGGGTACCTGTGTGTAGAATCAGAATAATTTTTAACGAAGTAAATTTTTAGACAAGATTTGAAAATTTACTTTATTTTTCCATTTTTATTGAAGAAGTTGTCTGTGATGTCAAAAAGCCTGATAATTAATTTATTGTAGAGATTGCGTTAGAAAGCAAAAAACCTTTTATTCTTTCAACTCAGGTTATCATGCTATCGAAAGTAGATATATTCCCGTTTTAGTTTTGATTTAAAGCATTTTTTTAAGTTTCAGACTGCCAGTTATATATACATACATACATATATATATATATATATATATATATATATATATATATATATATATATATATATATATATATATATATATATATAGATAGATAGATAGATAGATAGATAGATAGATAGATAGATAGATAGATAGATAGATAGATAGATAGATAGATAAAATTAGATTATAACTTTAAGGAGTCGGTATTTCAATATCTTCGTCAATGGATGATTATTTCGTAGCTGACAAGTGTTTTAGATCAGAAGGAAATAATTAAATCTCGACAAAGCTCAGAACAAAACAATGATGATTCAGGTAATATGCATTTGCTGAATCGTTACTGAATAACCGTGTCCAGTAATATGTAGGGCATTTAATATTGCGGCTTAACTCTTGAAAGCAAATTTTTGCAATGAATTCTGAATAATCGCTGATAATTAACAAATGGCCCTGTACCAAATTCTTCAAAAATCATGTCACATGTCCAAAGGTCCAGTTCTTAGCTATGCTTTACTTGCCGTCATCAGAAAACTTTTTTATTTTCAGCAACAATGCAATCAAACTATATAATTTTTTAATTTACGAACTCCTGTGATGTAAAATGTAATTTTTTTTGTCTCACAAACTCCTTTGATTTCACCATGTTTAAACTTATTTTGTAATATTCATAAACTTGGTAAGATTCTTATTTCCTTATTTTTTACCAAATATAAAAATTTAGAGTCGTACGATCAGTACACACTTGGAGATAGAGACATAGTTTCTTTCTCTAAGAGTGTAGTTGGTTGTCTGGTTTTTCACTGGAGAGCAACTCGGTGTAAAAGGAACCTGTACACCATATCCATGTGATCTCCTCTAACAGCCAGCGCTTCCGGCTACCTTTGAAGAATGTACAAGTATATATGACCAGTTGGTTACTAGAATTGATACTTTTGCTTTCGTTTTACCTGAATCATCTGCAAAACATAAAATATTAAATTCCAGGCGACTACGATTTCGTCGTCAGCGCGAGGTTACAAGAATGCCTATTGTTTTTCTTTTAAATTAACATACATTGTACTTCTTGTTTGGTTTTTTTTCTGGAAAGACCTTATTAGGGTTTCACTCCTGAATGTTTGATTGAAAAAATAGAATTATGCCATTCTTCGCAGATAGGTTCGAGTTTTATAGTGAAATAGCTACATACAGTTATATGCAATCATTGTAGAAATCATGCAAGTAAAGAGTAAGCAAAAAAAAATTAAATATATATATATATATATATATATATATATATATATATATATATATATATATATATATATATATATATATATATATATATATATATATATATATATATATATATATATATATATATATAATTCCTGTGTTCAACAAAATGTATTATAATTAGGCACATGGTCATTAGTTACGAATAGGTAAAACAATTTTAGCCAACTTTAAAGGTTGCGGTCAGCACCCACCTAATAACCTTCACAAGAATTAGCTTTCCGTAATCAAACGTAGAAGGGGATGCCAAGAATAATTTCTTGAATTCCGTGTAAGGTTCGAAATTTTGAATTAACTGGTCGTTAACATATTATTGTCATGTACAAATTGTTTTCAGTTATTCCATTCACCGACACCCAGTAGAGGCGATTTTCATTGCATGGCCTCTGTTGGGGTATGTATATTATTTCACCAAAAAATTACAAATTTTACTTTGAATTTGAAATACCCCAAAAACAAAACTGCCAGATTCTGAAATGTTTGTGTAAAATGTGTACGGCAATCGAGAGTATTCTTGTATATTTTCCTTTCAAGTGTGCTTGTTCATTTCAATGAATATATAAATAAACCTATTGATAGGGTATTATCAGAGGGAACTTCTAAAGTTTCCATTGACGGAATTTTTTGAATGGTTGTTTTGAAAAGTGTAATTTTTGAGTACTCTTCGCCTCCTGTTAATCATAAGACTTACTGAATTCATAAATTATTTTATTCAAATTTACATCGACTTTCCCTTTTCTTTGGATACTCGAGTAGCCCACTTTTTACACGGTATTTTATATACGTATGCTTTTTGACATCATAGACAGGTGCTTTTTAAATAAAAATAGAACTCGTAAATTTACTTACCTTGTCATTGGTCATTTGCAAAATTATTTTGTTAATAAACATTCTGATTGTACACATAAGTACTCTGAAATAGATATTAAAAAGATGCTCGAGTTTCTGATTGACAATATCTATGCAGTTTTTGAAGATCAGGTCTTCCAACAATCTGTTGGAATTCCCACACAAGACACCACAGAGTCTGACACATCTGTTTCATATTTGGATATTTTACTAGAAAAAGACGTTAGTAATAACCTAACAACAAAACTTTTTGATAAACATGACTTCAACTTTCCATCGTCAACTTTCCTTACTCATGTAGCAATATACCCTTATCACATGCATATGGGGTTTATATCTCCCAGTTGATTTGATACGCCAGAATATGCTCCACGTACAAACAACTTCTAAAACGAGGCAAGCTACTGACAAACAAGTTGATGAAACAAGGGTATCAACAGTCTCGTTTGAAGTCATCATTTCGCAAATTCTATGGTCGATACAATGACCTTGTCAGCAAATACAATCTATCATTAAGTCCAAAGCTGACTGACGTTTTTCATACTAATTGTTCCTTTCGTTTATATATATATATATATATATATATATATATATATATATATATATATATATATATATATATATATATATATATATATATATATATATATTAGGGATGTCAAAATACGTATTTTCCTTAGTCGATTATTCGATTGCATTATTCGAACGATAGTCGAATATTCGGAACATTTTCTTATAATAAAATTTTATTTCAAACTTCACTAGTACATGACTACGGAAGCGTATTAGTGCCACTTGGACACTTTATTTTTTTTTAATTTCTACACTTTAATCTGTAAAATTTACACTTTAATGTGTAAATTTTACACTTTAATGTGTAAATTTTACACTTTAATCTGTAAATTTTACACATTAATCTGTAAATTTTACACTTTAATGTGTAAATTTTACACTTTAATGTGTAAAATTTACACTTTAATGTGTAAATTTTACACTTTAATGTGTAAATTTTACACTTTAATCTGTAAATTTTACACTTTAATGTGTAAATTTTACACTTTAATCTGTAAATTTTACACTTTAATGTGTAAATTTTACACTTTAATGTGTAAATTTTACACTTTAATGTGTAAATTTTACACTTTAATGTGTAAATTTTACACTTTAATCTGTAAATTTCACACTTTAATCTGTAAAATTTACACTTTAATCTGTAAATTTCACACTTTAATCTGTAAAATTTACACTTTAATCTGTAAATTTCTCACACTTTAATCTGTAAAATTTACACTTTAATCTGTAAAATTTACACTTTAAAGAGAGGGTTATTTTTTTTTACATCTTCTTATTCATATAAATAATCTGTTGTGAAGGTATGGACCGGGAATATTTAATTGGAGAGTATTTCAAACTGGGCCTTAAATACAGTGAAATAATTAAATGTTTGGATGAATTACATGGATATAACATAGGAATTCGTACACTCAAAAGAATAACAAAGAATCTGGGACTTTACCGACGGAAATATAAGAGTGATATTCTTCAGATAGCGTTATTTATACTTGAACAATGTGAAATGCATGGCCAAATGCACGGATATCGTTGGTTGCACTTAAAGTGTCTTGAAAGGGGATTTGTTGTTGACCAAGACACAGTCCTCGGGTTGTTGCATATTATAGATCCAGAAGGTGTTGAGTACAGAAAAAAGAGAAGACTCAGAAGACGGGTATACTCTGTTAAAGGTCCAAACTCAGTCTGGCATATCGACGGATACGATAAACTTTCAAGGTATGGAATAAAAATCCATGGTTGTATTGATGGATTTTCACGTCAAATTATTTGGTTGAAAGCTGGTGGGTCTAATAAAAATCCAAATATTATTGCTCACTATTACATGGAGAGTATCAGGAAATATGGGGTATGCCCAAGACGTGTAAGAGCTGATATGGGAACCGAAAACGTTTACATTGAAACAATTCATAAGTTTCTCCGACGAAACCACGAAGATGAACATGCTGGAGAAAGAAGTTTTTTGTACGGTAAAAGCATAAATAACCAAAGAATTGAGAGTTTATGGGGAATGATACGACGACAGGGAATTCAGTTCTGGATGAATTTTTTTCAAGAGCTTACTGAAAGTGGTTTCCATGACGGAGAATATTTAGACCAAGAAATATCTCGCTTTTGTTTTCTACAACTAGTACAGGTAAAATGCCCATTCACTTCCTTTCAAATCTACAGAAAATTTCACTACATTGAAAATTAGAATGTATTTGAAACTGTGTGCGGTGCGCTAGCTTATAACTAGGTCTCAAGACCATGACTGAGAAAAGACATTTCAAAATGTTTATTTTGACCATTTTAATGGTTAATTAACAAATATATAAAAAGTTTCAAGATAATATATCTACCTACATTTGCAACTGTCTTTCTTTATATGACAACACTGACAAAATAGCATTTAATTTTCTTTGAAATGAAGTTGGTCATGTGACTTTTTGCGAATGGCAAACGGCACGAGACACATCGAAGGTCTAGAAAGTCACATGATGTCGTACTTGTATGTCGTGTTGCATTTCCATATGGGAATCTAAATACACTGTAGTGCATTTTTTATAGATAAGAAATTACAAAATTTTTGAGAGTCCGTTGGAATATACGACTTGAAGTTGGTATGTGACCAAGTCCCCTTCAGGCGTTATAGGATTAGCTGCAGCTGGTCTTAAAAAATTCTGATGATCTACAGCATTTATAGCGATACAATATGATCGCGTAGCGATCTGCACATGATACCAGTTACACTTTTGTTTTTTTCCCAATAAACTCAAAAATTAAATTACCAATTTTGACTTTAGTCTGTTCTCAGTATTGGACTCGTTTATTAAAAAATAAGCAAAAAAATCCAGTTGAGAAAAGTACATGTAGGGTTATTTTATTGTAGGACACTTTAGACGACATAAGTTCTATCTGGAACCGTCACAGGATTAGGCGATACAGACAAGGAATAAGCAGATGTGGTAGACCATTTCTTCTACATCATATGCCGAGCGCATTTGATACCGTGGATTATGGTATTGAAATAAACGAAAATGAAGTAAATATTTGTGAAAGTGAATTACAGCCAATGCCAGAAATGCCATGCTCTACATTAATTAAAGATTTATGTGTGTGTATAATGGAAGAAAACAATTTTGCATTGCCCCAAGACCCAGAAAGCATGCAAAATTTGTTTATTTTTCTCAGAGAGGATATCAGAAGCAATTTATGACTGCAATTGTAACGCTGTGCTTGTATACAATATGTATATTTGATAAATAATATAAATTCTCTTTTTTCTTTTATAGCCTAGATACATGTCGTTTATTGGATGCAGCTGTATATTGCTGTATATTGGATAAGCAGCTTTTAATAATGATTTGTAACATAAATACGGTTATTATGATTAATCTGTTATAAAATCTATTATTAAATCAGATATTTGGTAAATTTGATAATAAATATATTTTTTTTAAAAATGGCATTTCAGTTTGCAATAAAGAATGAAATTTAAATTTTTCATTTTTATTCTGTCTCCACGGCACCACTGAAATTTTGAAGTATTAAAGCTTGCTTGCTCAGCTATATCTTTGATAACCAACACTGCTTCACTTCTTTACGATTAATTTAGCTATCTGTGAGATTTCCCCAAGACAAAATTTTAGGTGAAACTATAACAAACTATAACTTTAGGTGAAACTATAACATATGTCCAATAACTTCGTTCGGGGCGGCATAAATAATATATGTAGTATATCATAAGTGAATATGAAAATATCATTTATTCAAATATCATTTTTTCAACATTAATGTGGAAGCATGCTCTCAATAATTGAATCCTACGAAAGTCGGTAGGTGCCAGGTAGAATTCAAAAGGAAAATTCAATGACTTTTTTTTTTTTTTATTAATATTGGTCAAAGAATTTAAAATCATGTTCTTAGTCAGACATTAATGATAATTTCAGACCTAACTACATGTAATTTGCTTACGTTACAGTGTAGGAATAAAACCGAAAGTATGTATGTGTAGCACTTAATCAAGCGTACGTGTATGGTTAACCCAAATTTTATCTGGCGGCCAGATATTGCATTGACAGGCGCTGAACACTTATCTAGCGGACGCCAAAAATATATTCTTATTGCCGGCTTCCGTAGAATCCTTGTCCGTATTAAGGAATCTCTAAACACTGCACACAAAAGAGTTTTACATGTATTTATAGGGTTAGTTTATTGCAGTTAGAGTGATCTGCCCTTAGAAGTAAGATAGAAGAAAAAAATGGTTATTTACAGTTAATTAAACAATTTGCAATAGATTAAAATATTTTTAGTATTATTAATATTTGACCAAGAATAAGTAATTGAATTCATTATTTCCATTAATTTTCCCAGTGTAAGTAAACAACAGTGATTTCTGCTCACGAATAGTAAATTGTCAGGTACCCTATGTTAAAAATGAATTAAATAGTCTCAATATGCTCATCTGTAAATATATTTTTCTCCAAGTCCAAAAAGCACCCTTTTGTTAGTGTTTAGAGCTTCCTTAAATAAATTCATGAGCGCATACAATTGAAACAAATAATGATTTATCTTTGATTCACTTCACAGACTGCTTGATTAATTTGCTTTCTCAAATTAAATTTATAACCATCATTTCAGTTATTGTGTAAGGAAGCCGGTAGGTGCCAGGTAGAAAAGAATTTTATGGCGGCCGCCAGATAAATAGTTTTTTCTACCTGGCAACAACCAGATTCCGTTATTGTGCGCAATGAATATATATAAAATATTTTTGGTTTGTTGTGCGCATCAACTGAATACAACTTCATTTGGCGCTCAAACATTTGACTCTATATAGAAATATTGTTTTTTCCGGCAAATTACCAATTACTAGTAAATGTTAAAGTATTTCTACTTTCATGTGTTGTCATAGATTGTCATAGAAATTGTTCATTAATTTAACTTCATGCCCAAAAGGTATAGGTATTGAATAATAACATTTTTAAATTTTAAGCATGAAGCAAGCAATGTGCACATTAATTAGATAGTCCTTTTTATTCTTGAAAAGCCAAACTTTCTAGTATGAGCATGGTATGAATAAACATTTTCTGAATAAACTAAAAATGAAATGATAAAATGTAAGAAAACATGAAACAAAATTTTTAAAAATCCTTAGATTTGCAACGAACTTTAAAAGCAGAATTTTTATAAACTAAAAATGACAAAATGTACTCATGATTTTCTCAAATCGTACTTCAAAAATGGATTGACTTAATTTCGCCAGCCAGAAAATAGTTTTTGCCTTTCCTAAGCGAAAACATGTTCTTCATGTTACATGAAAACAAAGAACTACGACTACTCTTTCGTTCAGTTATATGTGGAAATTTAAATTTATGCAAAATCAATAACCAAAATGTCAGAATGAAGTACCATGGCATTCATTTCAATCTTGAAAACTGTGTCACTTTCGAACATTCTTGGAAAGTCTAAAATCCTCCATGAAACAAAGAAAAATAAAATCCAGATTTGCAACGAACTAAAAAAGACAGATATTTTTTATATGCTAAAAATGATAAAATGTACTTATGATTTTCTCATATTAGTACTTCCATAAAGTGGCTGATTTAACTTAATCAGTGTGAAATACAGTATTTGCCTTTTCTAAGCAAAATCATAATTGTTCTTTGTGTTACATGTAAACAAAGTAAACAAAGATCTACTCTTTCGTTCAAATGTATGTCGAAATTCAAATTTATGCAAAATCCATAACCCAAATGTTGGAATTAAGTATTGCATTCATTTCAGCCTTGAAAACTGTGTAGCTCTCGTATATTCTCGGTAGGTCTAAAACTCTCCCACAAGTATGCGCAATAGGTCTCCTTGCAATGCCCTCTAGGTCAACTATTTTGACTTGAATTTTGAAAAAAAATTCCCTCCGAATCATACAGCATGAGATCACTAGCTGTTAAGAATCGAAGCAAGGTGCGCAGCATCCTTGTATCCGTGTCAATTTCACGGATGTATCGTTTGAGATATTTGAAGGAATCAGATTCTAATTCTTCGCATTCAAGGGACGAAATTAATTTCTTTGATGTAGGTGTGATTTTCTGAAACTCCTTTTCAACATCCATAACTAGTTCGTAAGTTATAAGCACCTCAAAAAGACATTCTCTGATAAATGCTGGTTCTTGAACCATTTCCAAATGCGCTATTTGATCAATAACTGCTCCCAAATTATCTTTCGTTACTTTAACTTTGCAATCATGAGTTGAAAGGATCTCAAGAAGTTCGTCCATTTCGACATTTTCCATGCCTTCAAGTGCACTGGAAAGAACCATACTTTCACTGCTGGGAATGAATTGAAGAAATTCTTCCCTAAGTCTGTCACTAGCAATTCCATACAACGACGATTTTAGAAAATTTGGAGCCAGTCGAATGGGTAGCACCTTCTGAAGAATCCATCCTAATGCTATAACTCTTCCGACAGCTTTCCAATCTGCCGCCTCCATATCGTGGCGTAGACATGGGACTTTCAAATTTGTGCCAGTGGTGCACTGTTCATAGAAGTCGTCCCAGAATTCAGTCAGCATATCCCTCATGACACCCCCACTGTCATAAGCCTGTTCTCTTTCCCCATTTGGAAGAATAATGGTGGCAGTTATGATGTCTTTTGTAAAGTCAACATCTGGGTTGTCTTTGAATATCTTGATAAGTTCTCGCAGAACTTGACCCCTGTGGACAATAATTCCAAATTCTTTAGGCTCACGAACAGTTTGTAATATTGGCTCAGCGTGTGTGAAGGCCACTTCCTCCAAACTGTCTTCCCAAACTGGAAAGAAAAGAGGGTCAGGTAATGGTGAGCTGCCATTCTCATCTGCTGAACTGGGATTAGAAGAACGTAGTTTCATGAGGACACCACCTTCGTCTCCAACAATACTCCCCACCTGCTTGTCATTTGATTCTGTAGTTTGTTGACTATCTTTACATGGAATTGTCGAAGGGGTAGAAATACTAGACTTTGGGTCTTCTTCATTTTTTTTAGCTCCTTCACTGATCTCATTTGGTTCATCTTTGGATTCTTTACACTTCTCGCTAGCATTACATGATATTGGCAATGTGCTTATTGTACTTAACTTTTGTTCACGTTTTTCCTCTTTCTGCTTTTCATCATCATCACTATCATCTGAAATTTGCTTTTGGAGTCTGGTGCGTAAGTAAAAGTGGATAAATTGTAGTTTAGCCTTGTCTATTATATCACCCAAGGTTGTTTCTTCATCCTCTAAAGGTTTAAGCTGGAAATCTGTTAATTCAACTTCCATGTTCTTCAGTTCTCCATGCTGACTTTTCCCATTGGGGAAAAAAAGATCCAAGCATTCTTTTATAATGGATTCTTTGTTCATGTTTTTGTTTAACATCAATGTTCTTTTTCCTCCTCCTGCCTTTGCTCTTACATGCAGATAAACCTTCTTCTTTTTATCGAAGTGGTACCACCCAAGATGAACTTTATGTACTTCTTTCTTAGCACTTAACTTGGGAATTTTCTTTACGGTGGATTCTGGATCATCAGTACACGTTTCTGCAGAGTTGGCCCTGCTACTTCGTAGTCGATCTCTTAATCGATCCATCAGACTGGATTTTCTTGTTTTCGGTTTATTGAATGCTTGGGTAAGAAAGTCTTTTAAGGCAAATCGATCTCCTTTCTTCGGGAGGTATTCCGATAAATCTGAATCCGTCATGCCTCGGACAGCATCTTCGTCTATCTGCAAAATATGATTATTATCATAAGTGTATGAATTTGCTCCTCGGATATCATGTTTAATCTACAAGAGGTTCATAAATCTCAATGATCACTTTTTCCCTACTATTCTTCAGATTTAAAAGAAATAATAATTATCACAGAAATGTTGACTTCATTATGGACCAATACCTAGACCTATTGGAACTACGATTTTCTCAAAATGGAATGTACAAAACGTACAAAATGTACAATAATGTGCTTCCATATCAATATGAGTATAATGATCCTGCTGTTCTGCAGAAGATTTTAATTTCCTGTCCACATTTTCCTTAGTTTGCAAAAATTGGATCTCTGATTTAGCCCAACCATTGACCAAAGATCGACGAAAAAAAATCCCGCAACTTAGAAATATTTGATTTTTTTTTACACGATTAAGGGTTTCCGTCCCTAATAGGACCAAATTCTCTATCCTTAAATGTCCATAACATACATTATACTCTGAAAGCATTTTACAGTAGAAAAGGATTTACCGAGAGAAAGTTCAAAAATGTAATTAACTAAGCAGTAATAAATTAACAAAAATTGCACTGAATCAAGCGAGGACAAGTGCTTTTTAAAAATAAATTTAAATAATTAAGAATATCAATAAATACTGAGGTGGAAAATGTATTAAAACATTAGAAAAAGAATGACAAACGAATTTTTTTTTACCAGATAAGTTTTTTTTAAAATTGTTGTTTTTTTAATTAATTAAAAATAGAGAGTATAACTCTTACCAAAATTCAGGGTCATATATTAGAACACATCCCATTCTTACATGCTTATAGTAATAAAATTAATTGGAATTACGTCTAAATATACTGAGTATTCAACACCTACATGTACACATCTGATATGTATTCAATTTCATTGAATCTGTTGCTATTAGGGATGGAATACCTTAAGAGTGCATGAATTGCCAATTATTTAGAGATTTCTTCCTATATACTTCATTGTAAAACTCTGATCTCCTATGGTACTTTCAACCTATTCCCGAGGAATGGGGGCTGATCTGAACTAAAATAAATTTACCCGAGGATGGCTTCATATCGATATGACTTATAAATGCTTTGCCGTTTAAGAGGGAATATAACTGTGTAAAACTTTAATCAACTATTATGGTCCCCTATTTCCATGGATCACAATTTGAGCAAGTTTTAATCTACACTTACTGAGGATGCTTCCAAATCAATATAACTAATCTAAGCTTAAAGTTTGTTCTTCTTGACGAAATTTTTAAAATATTCCTAGGTTAAACTTTGATCGCCTATTATTGAACCTATCCCAAGTGGTCAGGATTTGAACAAACTTGTGTGGATGACTGACAGACACATCAATATTTAGGAAAATTATCACTGTAGGGGAAAGAACCATGACAACGAAATAAATTAATGCTTTTGAGTCCAGAAATAGGTGCTGAAGTGCGTGAGGGGTATTTTTTCCAAGATGAGAGCTTTCGTCCCTTGTAGAATTTATGTATAGAGGTGTGGTACTGAAAATGTCATAATCTTTATTGTAACTATTTTTAAGTGTATTTGAAGTATATTCAAAATTGAATTTATTTTACATTTAACAATCCGGAAGACAAGCCCCTATGAGTATAAAACTGCAGTAAATAATATTTAATATACAAGTAACAATCCATGGAAATTCAAGTCAAAATGAATAATTAAATAAAATTTATTTAACAAAAAAAAAAAAAAAAAAAAAAAAAAAAAAAAAAAAAACTAATTGCAGCCCGGGAGATCGGGTTACTCTATAGATGTGAGTGTCAGAGTTGATGTATGGATTTTTAAGTGATAGATTATTGATAATAAATGTATACATAAGAATACGTATTAAAATTTCACGATTTATAAAAATATGCAATATTTCTATGTATGTTCATATGTAAAATATATTTTTATTTCTGATTTATTATGCAATTTGCTTTTCAGTGGCTTATGTTCAAAATTACATATCCGGATTTTTCAGAGCATTTAATTAAAAATAAAACACTACATCATACCCGATCTATTGTTTTCATGCACTGTTTGGAATAGTTACAGCAAATAAAAGTCTCTTTTTTACAAAAAATATTCTCTGTTACTTTTGTCCAAAATGACAACCTCCAAGTTTTCAGGACATTAAACTTAAAAAAAAAGAAAAGAAAACCGCGTACATGTACCACTTACTCGATATAATATAAGTTTTAATAATATTCGATACCTCTACATTAAAGATATACTAACAGGAAATAACTTTTTTTCTTCATAAAAAAAAACAAGCATTCTGAGAGAATTGCATTAGCAATGCTAGTCACCTACCGGCAAGTGTAATCTGGTTCCCATTAAAAATTGAAAATGCCGTAATTCCGTCAAAAAATCATAATGCAAACTTAATCTATAATTCATCAAGGTAGACTCACATACCAAAAATCATCGCAATATCTGCAAGCGGTTAGAAAAAAAGTGCCCAAAACCAAGTGAGACAGACTGACAGACAGACGGAGTTACAGACGGACGGACAGACAGACGAAAAGGAAACCTATAGTCCCCTCTGGTAAGACTTATAGGGGACTAATAACCTCCCTTTTTACACCGTATGAATTGATCCTGTTAAGGTCGAAGATATACTGTCTCCCGAGTCCGTAAATGTTCGACGTCGGGGACGAGCTTCTGGAAATAAATCACACAATACTGATTTGCCACTCGAATCTATTGGGATGTCTCGTACAATCGACAATGACCTCTTTTAAATGAAGCATGGCCAGATGCGGAGTCAGTCGAGGATCACAAATTAGTTATTTGCAGCGATGTCAACATACAAAATTTTCTATATATATAAAACTAAAAAGATTTTACATAGTATAATTCCAGGCCGACATTAGATGGCAACATCAAGATTATTCATATGATCCCCGAGATTTGAAGAATTCTTGAAAAATAAGTCAAGGGTTAAGGTCAAGTGGGTGTTATGATGAATCAGATATTTTTAACATATGAACATTTAACAGGCCGTGAACTCGCCAAACAACACATACTTGTAAACATGTATCAGTTAAGGTCACCGAATACGTGTAATATGGCATTATGATGTATTTTGAAAAGTTGGTCAAAGGTGACGTTCAAAGGAAACAATTTCGGTAAACCTTGTATTTTAAAAATGCTGTTCTTCTAAGCAAGATATAAGGTATATTTACATCCGCTGAATATTTTCTCCTTTATTTCTGAAGAAAACCATTGCCGTTTATTAGTTCATGAACAACACTAGGCATATCACCTGTACATGCAGATTTCTTGATCAGTGACTGTTCCAGAAATGTACTATGGCGTACATATCAATAATACAATAGTTAATCTTTTTAATCCTACTTCAAATGATTTTTATACAGATATAAATATAAACAATAAAACGTCTTTCTTTGGTTGTTAGTCCGGGAATTAACGTCGCAGCTATTGCAGAAAAGAATTACAAAACCCGCTTACGCGGGTTATGTATTTTTTCTGCAACAGCTGCGACATTAATTCCCATAATAACAACCAAAGAAAGGATTTAATTGTTTAAATAACAGTCGATCGGACAGAAGGATGAACGGATGGACATGCATAAATACGAGCTTTTAATTATGCTTTACAGTACATGTACTCTAGATTAAGGTCCGCGCAAGAGTGAGTAATAAAATTGATGCAAATATTGACAGAGCAATACCATATTTTTCCGAGTTGTTTGTACTGACAATTAAAAAAAAGTCATAATTTTGTAATCCAAAAAATTTATCAAAATCTTACAATACGTTTAGGTCCAAAAATCACAGAATTAGTCAATGGAGCAGGTAATCTTCATTTTTTTACGTCTCACTTATTTTGTATTTTATAGTCCTAAGAAAATGTACTTTGAAAACACTCCGAAGTACTACTTCTCAGAATTTGTAGTGAAAGTAAATAGCTGTTGCCTTGTTTTCTCGGACAGGGATCTAATAATGGATCTTTTCATTCTACCCCCCCCCCCCCTATATTATATGCCTGTTTTTTAATGCAAAAATCTAAAGAATGAGATAATTCCTCTCTCTCTCTCTCTTTCTCTCTTAAAAATGTTCGCCTGCAGCATCTTGAGTTTTGCAAAGCAAAATTGTATACCTGCTATTACATGCATAACTCGGGTAAAACTATATAGACGTGTGTACAATATATCTGATATTCATAAACCGGGAAAAAATTAATTGATTTTGTAAACAGTGTTCCGTTCCCGCTACGTACATTAAAAAACCAGCCTCTACACATTTGGCTGTAATATCTTTAACGAAGTCACTATGTCGAGACCATCTAAGAAAGAAAACATTTAAAAAATATTTTTAATAAATAAATGATAAATAAAGAGTTAATAAATATCATTTACTATTTACTGATTTACTGAGCCGACAAAGTATTTCGACCACTTATCTCGGAGTACAATGTACATTATCGAAAACGAAAGTAGGTTTATAATTATGTTCAGGATCATGTTAATTTCAACTATATAATATACTGAAATCATCTCAAGTGTGATGCAATATTAAATGCAGTTTTTCTGGCGTCAACCTTTAAGATTTTATAGGCAAAATTATTCCTTATGACTTAAATTTTAGGGACAAGAGTGGCTTTTATAAAATCTATCAATGTTAATTAGTTTAATACTACGTGTAGCAGTTTTATTGCACGTATTTTTTTTGCTAGAATTTATGTTGCTAGCGTTAAAATATACAAGTCCATATAGTGCAGTTACCGGTATATTGTACTTCTAACAAACATATTGTACATCTAACATACATATCAAATGCAGATAATTTTTCACATTAGAACTTTTTACTTAACTCACCTTATTTTAACTACCATTCAAGTATATTTCATCACATTGTTATTAACAAAGTCAAATAGCTTACCTTTTGATCCCTAAGAGCTCTTAAAGTGTCTTCGTCAACGCCTCGTTTCCGTAGAAATGGCTCCATGCTTCTGTGAAATATAAAATTAAGTATAAATAGTAAAATCAATAGATAAAAGTGTAAAATTTACAGATTAAAGTGTAAATATTACAGATTAATGTGTAAAATTTACAGTTTAAAGTGTAAAATTTACACATTAAAGTGTAAATTTTACAGATTAAAGTGTAAAATTTACACATTAAAGTGTAAAATTTACAGATTAAAGTGTAAATTTTACAGATTAATGTGTAAAATTTACAGATTAAAGTGTAAATTTTACAGATTAATGTGTAAAATTTACAGTTTAAAGTGTAAAATTTACACATTAAAGTGTAAATTTTACAGATTAAAGTGCAAAATTTACACATTAAAGTGTAAATTTTACAGTTTAAAGTGTAAATTTTACAGATTAAAGTGTAAAATTTACAGATTAAAGTGTAAATTTTACAGTTTAAAGTGTAAAATTTACAGTTTAAAGTGTAAAATTTACAGATTAAAGTGTAAAATTTACACATTAAAGTGTAAAATTTACACATTAAAGTGTAAAATTTACACATTAAAGTGTAAAATTTACACATTAAAGTGTGGAAATTAAAAAAAAATAAAGTGTCCAAGTGGCACTAATACGCTTCCGTACATGACGTATTTATAACCCCAAAACCTTTTTTCTTAAATCTGTTTAAAATTAACATTAATGCAACTTACAACGCGTGGATAGCATGAGTAAATGAAATGAATTTAGACACCTAATTCCCCAAAATGTATGATTTCCCCGTCAATTGAATTCATAAATCGGTCTGTACATGCAGTCAGTTTTTATTTTAGCAAGATTAAAGATTTGCCAGCCGTTATTTTTTAAAAACTTTTTATGAAATAAATTGGGGGGGGGGGGTATTTAATCTCACACTATCCACGAGTAAGATGCCTATGAAACTGTTAAACAGTTAGATAATGATTATTCAATTATTGATTGCTGCTATCAAAAAGTCCTTAAAACAGTTTAAATTCGAAGCGAATTGTTGTAATAATTATCGAAGTGTCAAAACATGTCACAGCTATGGTTTGTTCCTTGCATTTAAGCAATCTTAAAATAACAAAAGATAATGGGTACATGGCATAAGATCAAGTCTAATTAATATTTTTACAAACAAAGCCCAGTATATTGGTGGGTTATTTATTACAAAAACAACACAGGCCGTTACTGACCAAAAAAATTCTCGAAGCTGTGTAGCACTTATAATTACTGTACTTTTTATGCGTACATGGAAAATCAACCGTTTTTGTTGAGGAAAATAACCTTATCGACTGTCTCTGAGGAAGGTGGTTTCTCAATTTCTGATGAGAATTCCATCTCGTTATCACTCTTTTATTGCATTTATTAAATTATAATAATATTCGAATGTCGTTTCATTATTCGATCGTCGGTCCATTCGACTGATAGTCGAATAGTCGATTATTCATTAAGGACATTGGCAAGTCAGGGCTTTCCGGAGAAAAAAGGTTTAATACATGGGTTTTTTCACTTGTAAAATAGTGATTGAGAGTGATCTCCCGTGTAGAATTCTCTAAGCGGTGAAAACCAGTAAAGCGTATGTTATAGAGGTAAACAAAAGCACGTGTACTTCCTTCAACGGGTAGAATCTTCTATACAGCAAGAAAGAAAAGTAGTAATGGCTTTGTTGTACATTGTATTCAGGGACAAAGAGCAAACAGGTCGTCATTTACCATAGTTATGCTCAGTATGCTGGGAAGGGCAAAGATGTGACATATGCTGGAAGGTAGGTCGACCATGCCGACTGAGAACAGTTCTTAGGTCGTGTGAAGGAATCAGCATTTAGTAATTACGAATAAAAGTTAAAAATAAATCCATGTCAATATTTTTATGACAATGTATTTCAATCAATTCAGTCAATTACATGATAAAAACAATCAACCAGTCACTTGACCAATTTTAGCTGTTAAGGGACGCAACTCAAAAATGATGATCGGTGCCGGTATATCCATGTCTTTTTTTCTATATATACATTTTCAACCAAAATATCTAGAAGTCATAGGAAATGAAGTTACAATAATGTATACAATACAAAAACTGTATGAAATAAATGGGTTTTGAAGAAATATTATGGTGAAAATTTATGTAGGTCCCTTTTATCAACATTTTACATAGGAAATGCATTAAGAATTGTAAAAACACTAATTTGACAAAATCTAAAAAAGAATGCTGGATTAGTAGGTAAAACGATCCAGAATATAGCCTATTTAGTACATTTAAACCTACTCAAAAGTTCTTGAAAAATTCTATACAATAACCAGGAACCTTGCCAATGTCCTTAACATCCCTAATATATATATATATATATATATATATATATATATATATATATATATATATATATTATAATATAATATATATATACTAATTTATAATGTTTGTCTAATAATATAATTCAAAAGATAACGGCAAAAGATAGTCATATCAAGTCACAGTGCGCAACGGTGATTTGTTCAATATAATTAAAGAATTATAGAACAGTCTGGGTAACGGCTTGGTGTTTTTAAAAACATTAATGAACACTTCACAAACTGACCAATTATCCCGTGATCTCCATCCGGAGAGCCATAATTACCTCCATATAAGCTTAAATAGATATGTGAAAAAAGCTAAATTATTAACTTTAATCAGTTCAGTTCTTTTATTCCTTGTATCAACAGATACATCAGAGAAACATAATTACATGCATGTAATTACATATAGTATATACATAATTGACATGGCTAAAGAAGAGAATATATATAATATATATTACAATATATTCACACAATTTAAAATGACATTGAGATTAAATGTTTACATATATATATATATATATATATATATATATATATATATATATATATATATATATATATATATATATATATATATATATATATATATATATATATATATATATATATATTGTTGTGACATAGTAATTCACTCTTCAAAAATTAATATTATATATGTAGTTCTAATTTACTTTCCCGTATATGACTTGCTTCTCTTAAAAAAATTCCAAGACCCCTTAATTCCTTTACATTTCGAGCGCTAAATAGTTGTATTAATTTATATACACTACTATATTAATGTAGAGGTTTCTTTTTTAGGAATGAATTTAAGAAAACTGTGTTCAAATTTACATATATTTTTTTTCCCGACTAACCGATTACCATCGTTCCGACCGAGTAATCGGTTAACCGGTTACAAATCGCCATCCCTTATATATATATATATATATATATATATATATATATATATATATATATATATATATATATATATATATATATATATATATATATAGTTCTTCCTTGGTGAAGCACAAATAAATATATATTATAGTTCTTCCTTGGTGAAGCACAAATAATTTTCTTACTATGAATAAAACAAAGCCCATGATTTGATATTGATTTAAGTTTCAGTTTTGATGTATCGATTCCACCTTGTTGCACTCAAAGAAAATTTGAGGAATAGCCGTACTATTACAAATGACATTACATTCCGAAATGGTCAAAGTATTCAGCATTCTTGGCATATCAGTAGAAGGTATTAATACTATGTTTTCATAAGAATTTGATATTTTAAAAAAATATGTTCAAGGTCTTTCTGAACTCCTACTCATATAAATTCCGAAATCAAATCTGGAAATTTAATCCAAAACGTAAGATTTCGTGGATTTAGGTAATAATCTAAAAACAAGGCTTCTGATTATCAGAAATGTAAATATAGGTCTCCTAAACAAAACCCGTATTAATATTTTATTTCATTCCTTAACGCTGCGACTCATAATTCCACAAGTACATGTAACCCCTCTAAAATTTACAAATCGAATTCTTCTGCAAATAGCTGGCCCTCCTACACTAAAGCAACGCCCATACACAAACCTAAGCGATTATTCAGAATTTATTGCACAATTTTGTTTTCAACAGAAGTCGCAATATTGTCCACCCTTTACTGGACACAGCTGTTCAGTGATGTATAATTTTCATTACTCAGCAAATGCATATGATCTGAATCATCATTGATTTGTCCCGAGCTATGCCGAGATTTAAATATATCGCTCTGATCTAAAACACTCATGAGTTACGAAATATCATACATTCATACATGAATTGAAGATCTTTTTTTTCAAATCGTAAAATTTAGCGCTAACGGTGGCGTGTCTTTATAGCATTTCTTTCACAAATAAAAAACAAGTGTTTGCTGCAAATTTCGTCGCTCCATTTGTACGATCCGTACACACTTGGAGACAGAGACATGCAGTGTTCCTTCTCTAATGAAGAGTGCAGCTGGTTGTCTGGTTCAGTGGAGAGCCAATCGGTATACGTCAAAGGTGTATTACCTGGGAACCATATCCACTCTCCCTCCTCTAACATATCTGTTCCCCCTACCCAGTGCTTCCAGCCCCCTGTAAAGGACGTACAGTCACATGTATTTGATCTACTGTTACGTGTATATGATCTACTAGTTACTAGAATTGATACATCTAATATTACCTGCAAATTGAAAGCTGATTCATATGAGATGCAGCTTCATCATAACCTTTGAAATTGACTTGAATTTGTGTTTCCTACTCATAACAAATCATCATATGACTACAATTGTAACAGTTGTGCAAATTTTTTTGTTGTTGCAAGTACTCGTATATGATTTCTTTAGCAATAACTCTTAGTAGAACAAAAAAGTAATGTTCTGCCCTTGCAGGTAAAATGCTAAACTAGCGTAGTGTCGTTTCTATTTTAAATTCTACATTTAGGTGTGATATGTTCTGTCTGGAAAACAAAGAATACAATACAAACGTATATCAATAGAAAAAATTAAAAATATCCGGATGTAAATTCATTAGAAGTCATGTACTGATGAAATCTTAATCATATTTAAGTGCAGCTAGGGTTAATTGTTAAAAATATAAACGCTGTGTCATGTTCGGAACTTGGATTAAATGGACTATAACATACAAATATAGCCAAAGTACAATCTGTTTACAGTCATTCTATTTCATTTACAATAACTGATATCCAGTAAATGACGAATTATTACAGGGCTTTTGTTGGCGGCATGTCCAAACTTGACAAAAATAACATTTGATTTTGTAATGTTCAGAAATGAATGTTATTCCTAATAAGATACTCTGTTTCGAAGAATATATATTATAAATGTGGATTTTCGAAAAATTGTACGAGGTTAGAGGTCTACTGAAGCTAGCATTTAACAATGAAGTGTTTCGTTTTCGTAATTTAAACATTTTTCAGAAATATCATTATAAAATTAGGAAAAATTCTCGAATCCAATTTAAAACTTCCCCAAGCGTGCCTAGGTACTGTTCATTTACATTCAATATTAGCATAGTCTGAAACTGTAATAAATATTTGAATATAATTTTGAAACGTTTTTGTTGTTTATGATAATCATGCATATACAATTACGGTAATATATCTACAGTATTTTCACAGGTAAAGAAGCCGAAACGTGTGTTACTGGTGAATTTATCCTTTCCCAAAGGACTTCAACTCCAGCAGACCGTCACAGTAGCTCAGTCGGTAAAGTGCTCGCTCCGTGATCGGAAGGCCGTAGATTCAAGCCCGGTTGCGACAGACTTAAGTCGATAAAATATGGAGAGCAACTGTTCCTTCGCCAAGCGTTTTTGAAGTGAAAGTTGTGGGTCTTTTGGTTGAGACCTTAAAAACCCTGTCACGGTAGGCGTTGGCACGATAACGATCCCTCACTGCTCAATTGTCTTGAGTGTCGAGGAAAGGCCTTCATCGGTATAGGTGAAGTCTTTATTATGAATGAAAAATTTCGAACGGGACGTAAATCAACAATCAATCAACTCCAGCTATTGAATTCAACAGAGTATTCAACAGACACGCCAAAGTACTTTCAAGATACTTATGGTCAATTTGAGTAAACAAAACGAATAAAAATGTATTGGATTTTACTACAAAATGAATTATACTGAAGCTTGTCCTGGGTCATGAACTCCTGGTCAACTTTGAACCCACTAATTTAAACATTATTGAGTGTTGAACATTTAAAAAAAACAGACTGTGCATGTTAACAATTCTGAAAATGTCGACACCCCTCTCTGGAAATTTCAATTCCAAGTAAGCATGGAAAATAATGCAGCCCCCCCCCCCCCCCCCACACCACGGCTCCTTCCATACATGATGCCTTTTTCGAAAAATCTAAATACGCAGGTAAATATACTAGTGGCGTTCCTGATCATTAAATACTGCTTACGAAAATTAAAATGCTTTCGAATTTGAAAATATCATCATCATTTTGTGATTAAAAATTGTGTATTTAAGTCATTTTAATTCATAAAAGCTGATATTTCTGTTATTATAAACGCATAGATATTATATATGCATCTATGATGCAAATTATAATATGTACACAATCTATCATATTATACTTTCATGAAAAATCGACGCTGTGGAATTGAAAGGTCGTATGTGGAATTTTCGTACTTTACAGGAGGCGATAAAAACTGTTTTTCAAAGAATATATAAAATGACTGTGGACATAAAGTTGAAGGGTGTTTTATTTTTGTTTTTAGGGTATCAGAAAACATATTTTTAATCCAATTAACACATGAAAATTATTAATACAAGCAGATTTTTTGCAGATACGACCTTTCAGTAATTATTATATCAGATATGAAGTGTCGTAACTGCCACTTACGACGTTATAGCTGAAAGATTACGCAATAAAACAACTAGTTTTAGGTCGTAAGTGGCACTTCCGACGTTTCAAAATCTTATAAAATTAGATGTTTATAGTTTAAAGTAGAGATACCCAGGGGTAATTACTCTAAAACGTTGCATTAGAAATGAAAATTTTGAGAAACCATTTGGGATTCCCATTTTATTTGGTTGAAACATGTCGGAAACTATTAAATGTAAAGATATATTTATACCTTTAACATGCATTACACTGAAAGAAACTATATACCTAAAGAACATAAAAACAATCACTCTCCAAACTGAATATAATAGAAATGTCCCAATTAAATTATTGTACTGTGGAATATTTATATTGTTAACTTATCCGTTTCGAATTTGGTTGTAAGAGAGCGTTGTCTCTGACTTTAATATGAGAGACCAGGGTAAAGGGTTTGATACTTTCAATTAATGGTATGAGTGCACGTAAATCTTTTCATATGTTACTTTTCTCGAGAAAAATCAAACTGGGATCCGAGACCTTTTGAGGAACTTCGTCTCTTAGTCCATTGAAGTATATGTGTCACGTGTGATGGCTTTTCCGTATTACAATGAAAGTATCTTGTTCCAGAATGCAGTCTCTTAATCAAATTTCTTTTTTAGCTTTTGAATATATTCATTGAAGGTAAAAATCAAAATTATAATGTTTTATTACCAAAAGCCATATTTTGGATGTTGTCCACCTAGAAGTCTTAATTACCACAATTAATCATCAGCACTATATATTTTGAAGCTTTTTGTGGCATTCCCTTTTGTCCCTTTCCATTTGCAAATATCCTCTCTTGAAATAATTACGAGGTGTATGATGCTGATTTGAAAGTTTGTTACAAAATACTGCATTCACTACAAAATGCAAATTTCTTTGTTGTCGGGCGCAGTAAATTTAAATAATACATGCATATAACTTCATCCATTCTTTTGTATTTAAAATACTTAAAACAATTTCCCCACAGCCATGTTTTTTTTTTCAGTTTCGTTTCATTCAAAGCACTGAAAATACTTTGTATCATTATTATTTTTTTAAAATTTAAAGTGAACAACCTCTTGCTGAAGTAGGCAACACTGACAAATATTTTTGCTGTTATCGGGATATTTTTATAAATCATAATGTGAAAATTTTACTTTTTATTTAGCTATCGACCTCCCTTTGTTCCGGTTGTGTTGCTACATCGTATTCTTTCTCGTCTTTTTCTTAGTCGGACAATTTATAAATGCGTCAGAATATGCAGACCTGCTTTTCTGTACGATCAAAATCAAAGATGTTTCTTTAGAGAATATATTGACATACAGCTCAAATTTAACTTTGATTCATATGCCTTCTAATATAGATTGTACGAATTCTTAATGAATGTGTTCTTCGAGAAACAGTTTAATCTATCTTTCCTGGCAGTGCAATGATGTGACTATAGTTACAGAAAAGAATAATTGGTGCAATTTGGCTGCTTTCCTCTATATGTCATTTTACTGGATTCAATATCCTTTTTTGTGATGTCAAGGCCATAGAGCAACAGGTCTGTATGATCAGACGGTGTAGATACGGTTTCCTTTTTTGTTCGTTTTAAAGTTTGGTGAAATAAACTTGCATCATTCAAATCTGGTTTAACATCGAAATGTTACAGCATATACTAACAATATATTGGAATCGACCTATTTCAAAAATAACAGTATCATCATCATCTAGATTAAACAGTCTATCACCATTCATATAAGAAAGGATGTCTTCATTTTCAATTCTACCGTAAGTGATTTTATTCCCCACCGCCGAGTTCTACATTTGAATAAACTTCATTCCAGACATCTTCTAATTGTATGTCTTCAATTGAAGAGCCACCACATTTTCCAGTTCGTTTTGAATAGCAAATTTGATCAAATTGCATAACTCTGAATTTTCCTTTGCTTGTGTTACATCATTTTTATTTTTTCATTTTCCGTTGTTATCAATTTCTGGTTGTTTTATTCCTGAAAGTTGAGTCTAAAAAATGAAGAGGGATTTTTTCACTCTTTCTATGTTCATATTGTAGTTTTTCTTTCCTTATTTAAAGGTGTTTTTCTTTAATGGAGATTTTTATTCATTGTATTTTTTCCTTGAAAATTTTACGATATCATACTATTATCGTCTTTACAATTTTTAGCTGGCTGATAATTTTTTTTTTTCGGGTTAAGAAATGACAGTTATATCTGCATTGACTATTTTTGAAAATTAATAGGGTCTTAACCGTTCAGCAAATGACATATTCACAGGTTGTAACTACTATAGAGTCATCACTTTATAGGACATCAGAGTTTATTTGTTCCAGTTGAAGTCTCTTATAATCTTTAAGTTATATTTTTTTTCATTTGGGTGCAGATATCGCAAAGAAATGTCAGCAAAAAAGGCTGTAAATACCGCATATCATTTTACTTTGAATATGATAAATTTTGCATATTTTTAAATACTGTAAATGTATTATATTTTGCTGTTTGTTTTATTTAGTGATTTTGACAAACTGGAGCTTCTGCCAAATAAAGTACATTGGTAAATGTTTTTTTTTGCACATTTATATCTACAAACAATTTCTGTCAAGAATCCTACAGGCAGATATAGTACATTTAAAATAAAAATTCCACATTGAGGCTGCATTTTAATATCAGATTCTTAAAAACAAATTCCTTTTGAAAAAATTATTTTTAATTAGTATATATTTCATATAAAAACCATCTGTTCATTTTTTTCTTTATTTTATGCATACAACCATCAGCAAATAATGTTTACAAATAGTACCGGAAGTTTAAATTAAAGGTCGGATCTGCCACATACGACCATTTAGATTCAATCGCAGAGTAACGGATAATGTCGTATGTGCCACTTACAACCTTTCATATCTAAGGGTTGTAGATACGACAAAATAATAATTTGTGTTACCATGGTAACTATACGGGATCTAACCATGAACTTTTTATAGAAGATGTATTTTACTGTTCACATATTGAAGATCTAAATATCTTAATAAGGTCGTTAGTGGCACTTACGACCTTACAATTCCACAGCGTCGAAATCCTTTTCTGCTTCTCAAAATTACTATAGAACAATGAATTTAGTTAAAATTTTTAAACAATCAAAGACTTTAAGAAAATTTCAAATGTGAGTAAAATTAATAATAATGGAGTGAAGTTTTAAAATATATCAAATAAATATAATTTTCCAAACAAACTACAATTTTGTTAGCTTTTAAAAGCTTCCAATCTAAATACAGATCTGAGCAAAAAATCTGTAAAAAGTGATATTCTCTCTTAGTAAACGGTCAAAACTTTTTCTTGGTATCAGTTTGCATCTTTATATGATTACTTTGCCATATGTGAAAATATGAAAAATTTATATATAGAAAGCATATAAGAATAACTAATATATCCTAAAAATCTAGGAAAAACAGAGAAAATTCGGATTAGCCAATATGTATTTTATTTCAACTAATTATATGTCAATTTGGTAGAATCATCTAATAGACCCTATATGGTAATATCTTTTTATGCAAAAAGAAAAACATTTAATATTTTGAAATAGAAGTAGGCATTGCATGATTTGCAACAGTATTTTTTTTATTCTTTGGGTCAAAGAAAAAGATAATGACCTTGACCTGACCTTGCTATTAAAATAAAACGGTCAAATTCAATCTAATTGATACCATCACTTTATGATAAAGTTTCTTGAAATTATGAAAATTTCAACAATTTTTAAATACAAGAAATATGAGAAGAAATCCTCCTTAATGCAATTTCATTCCTAAATACACTTTAAGTACGCTGTGACAAATTTCTTCAGAAAAAATGTGACCGCGTTCATAGCGTTAATTATTCCCACGCGGAAAAAAGTACGTCTACAGTATATTCCTTGTTCAATGTCAGTGTCTGGAATTCATAATTTGCTTTAATCCAAATTGACACAAGACTTTCCATTTCTTTTTGTCAGCTTATTTTTTTTATCCTCGATTAGAATATACATTTAGCTGAATCTACATCCCTTTACCTCTTATCTTAACCAAATATTTACCCTGGGAGTTTTCTGCGAAAAATTACTTTAAACTTTTGCTTTTTTAGCCTGAATATACGAGGAAGAGGTCTGAAAAAGGGGTCACAATACCAAAACAATAGAATTTGATAGGTTATGAAAAGAGGGGTCACAATACCAGAACAATAGAATTTGAAAGGTTATGAAAAGAGGGGTCACAATACCAGAACAATAGAATTTGATAGGTTATGAAAAGAGGGGTCACAATACCAGAACAATAGAATTTGATAGGTTACAAAATCCTCCCACGTTTTCCTGTTCTTCACCTCCTTTCAACCCCGATCTTTTCAGTGACGCCACAGTTACACAAATATAAGGAGTTCTGTTAAAGATTATGTCAGAATGTGGGGTCAAATATGAAGGAGGTTACATTTAAACTGTTAAAATAGATAAAAAATATAAGATGGTAATATAGATAAAACTATAAAATGGATATTGAAATCTTGTATTAAACGCCTGAGTTGCAAAATGAAAACCATCTGTCCTTCTGTATTCCGTAATTCAGAAGTGAAAAAAGAATTAGATTACATGATTAGTATTTACTGATTCCAGTTGAAAAAGAAAATATTTAGGAACATAGTCGTTGTTTGTAATATATATTATTATAATTATATTTTAATATGAACTTGGAGTTAATTCTAAAGGTGGTAATCCAACTAAAACAACGCGTGGTAATCCAACTAAAACTCACAGTTCCTTTTCGAAAGAAGAGATTCTTCAAAATCATTTTTTCAATACTGTATACAGGGAAATTTTCGTCCCTTTCGCTCTAGACACTAGTGGGCGAATTTAAGACGGGAGAATTTAAGGAAGATAGTATGATTTCTTAAACAGAACTGTGACTGTGTGATTTTAAAAAGGGGCAAAATTGTTTGCAAGTGTGAACGCGCGAAAATAATTCCCAACAACCAAATTTAATTTGAATTACCAAACCTTTATTGGATTTCAAAATCTTTACAAAAAGATACATTAACAACAGTGAAGGAGAAACTTCAGTAGTACTTTGCAACAACAGCAAAGAACTACGAATGTCAAATCGGTCAATATTTGATAATGGGATACTCGGACAATTTTCCGATCGAGTACTCAGGTACTCGGAAAAATTGGTATAGCCTACATGAAAAGTTTGTTGATTTTATTGAGACCTGTTTACCTCATCAACGTTTTCTTTTGTTTATAATGCATGTACATAAATATCGAGCCCAACAAAAACGATTTTTTGGTACTTAATTTATGTATCAAACAAACACGAAAAACATGATCAATTAATACTGGGAATGTCGTGATCGCGAGTCATATATTATTTACATTTCCAAATGTTTTCTCTGTGATAACTCTGAAAGTTAAGTACTAGTATGTTGATTTCTCGATATTTACAACTTCACCCGTTAAGCGTAAATTATCCCCATTTCCAACTGCCGTTGATGTTCTGGAATACCCAACAAGCTAGACAGTAATTCTACAAGATGTGTTTGTGAAACACTGATACCTCCCGTATGGAAGCTCAAAGCCAATGTTAAAGTTTTTTTTTTCAAATTTAGGTCAAACTCCAAGATCAAGAGTTCAAATATGTTGATACCAAAAAAAAAAGGTCTTGTCACAAGGAATAAACATGTGAAATATAATAGCCCTAGTACTAACTATTCATAAAATATGGCAAAGGTTAAAGTTTTTTCAAAAAGTAGGTAATACTCCAAGGTCAGTGTCATGAGGACAAAAAATAATGGTACCAAAAGAAAGGTCTTGTCACAAGAATGCACAAGTGAAGTATGAAAGCCCTAAAAGCAACCGCTCAAAAGTAATAGGCAGGGTTATTTTTTTTTGGGGGGGGGGTCAAACTCCAAGGTCAAGGTCATAAGGTAAAAATTGTTGGTACCCAAAGGAAATTTCTTGTCACAAGGAATAACACATGTGATATATGAAAGTCCTAGTGCTCACAGTTCAAAAGTTATGGCCAAGGTTAAAAGTTTTCAAAATAGTTCCATTTCAAAGGTCAAGAATATTTATCCAAAGAAAGGTTTGGACACGCGGAATATACTTGTGAAATATGAAAGCCCGAGCTTCAACTGTTCAAAAGTTATGGTTAGAGTACGGATAAATTTTACAAAAGTAGATCAAACTCCAAGGTCAAGAAGTCAAAAAAGTTGGTATCCAAAGAAAGGTCTTGTCAAGAAATACACATGTGAAATATGAAAGCACTATAGCACTAATCATTTAAAAGTTATGGGTAAGGTTAAAGTTTTTGCGGACAACAAACAGATTAACAGACAAACAGACAGACGAACGGACCAAAAACTATAACCCCAAAATTTTCGATTACGGGGGCATAAAAAATTATTAGACCATAACATAATTGTGAAGTTCGTACATTATACCTGTTAAATAAACGGATAATTTCCAATGTCCTCCACAACTCTCCCCTTTGTTTCCGTAACAAGGTAGTTTACATTCTCCCTCTGGGGACTGGCCATGTTTTTGAAATTTTTTCCATGTCGCGTTCCCACAGAAACACTGTCCAAAATACTACAAGAAAAGACGTCGACTATCGGTCTTGACAAACATTAGCAACATTTTTTGAACACACAGTCTATACACAAGCCATCTTTAATCACATACGAGCATCTTATATTTATGGGTTACAGACTCAATTCACGATCAACCTAGCCCCACTCTGGGGTTTGAACCCATGACCTAGAGGACATTTTAAAAATCACATTTTTAAAAGAAACTATTGCTCTCTTTTTATGCAAACAATTTGTCTGCTAGATGGCAATTAAGTAACGAAGACTTTTGAATATACTTGGCGACTTTACTCGGGACCTGGAAGGGAGGGTCAATGAAATAATGCTCCCTTTCACATAGTGAAGCAAGAAAATCACTAGCAATAAACCACTTGATCGACTGATAAGGCCTTAAAATGTATACATATTGTATTCAAAAGAACTGCTGAATTAATTATTTTCACGGCAGCAACAACAAAAAATAATAAAATAAATAACAAAATCATTGTCGAAAGTTCTTAATTAAATGTGAATGATCGTCTTACATGTAGTTTTCTTAAGAAAAAGGTATAAAAAAAAAATAAGGTCCCTAACATTACAGTACCTGTGTTCCAGCAAACTTGAAGTAATGTTGTCTGCATTTTTGTATACACATTTTATTGGTCATCACTTTACTATAGTAAAAATCTCCATCAAAGAGCCGAGTAATCCCGTCATTGAGGCACCCAATGTAGGCTGGAAATAACGATAAAGTTTAATCTTTTCATCTCTAGTCATCAGAAAGAGAGATCGAGAGAGATCAAAATACCGATACATCTATTTAGTTTGAATAATGGAAAGACTATTGCACGTTTATAAAATATAAATGTTTGTATCTACTACCACGACAGCGGGAGATTTTTAAAAATCTTTATTTTAAGGAGGCTGGGGGGTCAACAAATTAACCATCAGATATAACTTTATTGTTAGATATGATATTTTAAGCCGTCAACTATCATTTGGCAAAGAAAAATTTCATACATTTTAGTTTTAAAATTTGATCATTTCTGTATATCTTTATATGGAGCTTTTCTTCTAAAGGAGATCAATATAGTCTAAAAATGGCCACAACCACCCACCCTCTTAACAAACCGGTGCCATGGTACATGTAGTAGAGCATGGTAACTGTAAAGATTTAATGGAATTCACACCTTCATTGTACACAATCTCCTCCAGGAAATCACTTTCTTCCTTCGTCTCCAGGTGGGCCAGAGTCCCTCCCAACTCGGCACAGACGTACTGAAAAAAAAATCCACCAATGAAAAAATACACTTTAAGAACAGGTTCAAAAAAATCCTAATATTTGCAGTTGAAATTAAAGAAGATGTAAAGTGGAACAGCCCAATTTTCTTGTTGGTGAAATACTCAAGGGGAAAAAATCTGATATTCGATCATATAAATCTTGTAAGTGTTAAAAATGAAGAAAAACAACTAAAATTCTGACCGATGAAGATGTCCAGGTAGCTTTACTGCTGCTGAAGAAATAACATTTGTCGCGAAATCTCACCCAACTTTTCGGGCAGCTAAAATAAACTGCAGTAATAAAATATACGTGTATAGTTAACTTAAATCTGCTAAAAATGTTCAGCAAAAAAATATTTGAATCAAGGAGTCAACTAATCTTCAAGTACTACACTAGAATTACTAATTCGTAAGAATATCTACAAACCTGTAATAACTGCAGGTATTATAAACGCGAGTAGCGTCCAAAATACCCTCCCATTAGCAGTCAGAACATAGTGGTTCATCGTGTTATGACCATGTTCTGTGTTTTCTGTGGTTTTTGTACAGGTGTTACTACTTACATTGGAATTCCAAACCGAGGACTACAGAATGTCGTGTATTATCAACCACTCTAACCATTAAAAAGGTTTCAGATACATGTTCGTTTATTTGTGGTTTTATAGATGGCAGTTTTATTGATGGTAAAATTTTGACATAAATGTACATGATCACATATTAACAGGCGAAGATAGAGCATTGCTTAACAAGGCGGATCAACCAAAAATTAATCGGGGGGGGGGGGGTGTTCGTGCCATAACCACTCAACCGAAAAACTTTTTTTTGATTTAAAAAAAGAGGAAATTTTGCAACACCCCATTCCTCCCCTTAATGTTGTTGTAAATTATATATATTCATTAAAATGAAAATATGGCTACTTACTAATCCTGATAGTATATGAATAGCATTCTTGCTAAAAATTAAAATTTCAAGGATTGTTACAACGCGAAATGTAATAAAAACGCAAAATGTAATAAACCAGGATTATTTTTGCATTTTGCGTTATTACATTTTGCGTCGATATCAACGAAGAATGTAATAATGCAAAATGTAAAGACAGACTTTTTAGGATTATTACATTTTGCGTTATTACATTTTGCGTCGAGATTAAGCAAAATGCAACAACGCAAAATGTAATTACACACTTTTTGGTCAGTCAGATTGAGAATAAATTTCAATTGAGTAGTGGACGAAGAAAATAAACGGAAAGAAAATAAAACAAAAGGAAAAATAAACATATGCTAATTCTTACAATAGGTCTGATTTCATCATATATTGATTTCATTAACCATTTAAAATCAGTTGATATACAAATCATAGGTGTTGCAAATTAGAAACGTGCTTGCACACACGCGCGCGCGCGTGTGTGGGGGGGGGGGGGAGGGGTGTTATTTCGTTGAACAGTGTATTAGTTTGCTTTTTAATAGGCACACGCATGAAATTTAGAAAAGAAATCTATTTATTTTCACTGGCAGGTGTAAAGCGGGAAGGGGGTTTCTTGACAATTAAGATTTCAATACTGTTTCACAAATCATGTGCATTGCAGACCAGCAAAAATAAAATTCTCTCTCTCTCTCTCTCTACGTTGATCTCGACGCAAAATGTAACAATTACAGTTTATTACATTTTGTGTTGTTATTACATTTCGCGTTGTAACAAAGGATTTTTTTTAATTTTTTATGCTTTAGCCTGAGAGTCATTTAGCTCGGGATCGAGGTACACCAAGTCAGCTGACAAAAAATAAAAACACTGCTTGAGCGCAGCTGCATAACTTCACCATAAGCACGATCTGTCGTATGACTCGAAGACAGGTAAAGTACCTGCAACTTTATGCTCCCATAATCAGAAATTTAAGGCATATAATTTTTGGTCTGTGTCTGTCTTTTTGTGCGCAAAAACTTGAATCTTGGTCATGCCGTCATATGGCATAACTTTTGAACGGTTGGTGTTCTTGTCAGGGCTTTGTAGTTTGTACATAACTAACATATACCTATCATGTATAGGCCCCTGATAATTCACATGTGTATTCGTTGTGACAAGACTTTTTTTTCTCTATGTCCTTGTCCTTGGAGTTTGATTTAATTTTTAAACTTTGACATTAGCATGATTGTGACCAAGTAGCAGATGAAGACGATTGTAGTTTTCCATATTTTATTATATCAAGAAAAGGTGGTAGGAACAATCTACAATAAAAAAACAAAAACACATAAAGTAATATGTACAATGTACAAATATCTTCCTGAATGAACACAATTTTGTAATAAATTGTACAATAATATCTCTATTTCACTAGGCACAAGTTTCATTTAAAATCTCTTGTCAAGTGAACACTATCTGCATTAACTTGTATATAAGTGACCATCTCATGTCTATTTGACCTGAACCTACTTAATATCCAGTACATAACTGTATGTATCTAACATCACAATATATGTAAATCAAAAGACATATGCGTGGAACAATCCCCTAAACCTGTTCTTATTTAACATGAAGTTTACTTAATCAAAACATTCATTTAAACAGAACTGAATTATGACTACCTCTGCGTTCCATACATTTGCACAGAATAATAGGTTTTCTGCTTCAGTACTGATGCGCATTGCTGTTATGCATGTGTACAAAATATTCTATTGTTAATGTAAATTGTGAACAATGATGCTTTTAAATACACCTCGAAGATAAAGGTACCTAAACTAGGTCAAATGTGTAGGAAACTGCAAAAATATGTAAATAACAACATGCATATAACATATAATCAAGATGAACGAATTTACAAACCTACATAAATATTATGCAACACAGTGAGGATTTCTAAATGTAAAATTGGAAAATAACTACTCAGTAATACTTTGTTGTACATGTTCACAACCCATGTAAACAGCATGTTTACATTCTTAAACCGAAAGTACAGTAATAGAGCTACGGTAACTCATGCATCTGACAAAATCAATAAAAATAGAGCTAAAGTCAATTACCTGTCAATTGGCAATGAACTGTAAGATGTTTACATGATTTTAATTTCGGTAGGTACACAGATGTAAATACAGCATGAGAGTTCTTTGTTCTTTTCCCGCTTTTCCGGTGTACAATAAAAACAAAACCGAAACTACTATAAAAGACACAATAATTCCGGAATACATTTATATACATGCAGGTGACTTGCTCACATGATCATGCAGTGTTTCACAAAATTACAAACACTAAGTGAACAGAGCTTCATTCTTAATGCAAGGCAATTGGTAGTTACGCTGGGACATAGGCTATGGAATTTGAATACAAAGAAAACCTGACCACGTGACCCAAATTAAATAAAATAAAAATTTACAATTTCTGTTTCCCTTAATTAAATATTATCTACCAAAATTGGTTCAGTCATTCTAGAAATGAATGCATATTACTAATTAGTCTGAAGTATCTGACGTTTTCCAGGCTTTTTTTTACAATATTGATATTTTACGTGCCAGGAAAACGTCAGAACTGGCGCCATTACAAAAACTGGAAATTCGCCACCTCCAACTGGAGGCAGCATTCTCAGGTTGATTTTCGATACTTGCGAACCGAATTAAATCCTGAATTCACAACTTATCAATAGTACAATGCCTTTAGTACTCACCAACATCGTTTATATGGGTTTGTTTATGAAATATACAATCTGGTGAAAACATTTTATCAGACGGTCGAGTTTTCTTTTCATTTCATGCATTTTAAAATCTTGCAAGACAAAATCGAAATGTGGGGTGATATTTTCTTTTCATCAATATTGGTGAATACTATGAGCATTGTGCTACTGATAAATGGTAAGTTCGGCATTTAATTCAGTTCGCAAGTATCGAAAATCAGCTCCGGTTGGAGACGGTGAAATTTCCAGTTTTCATTATGGCGCCAGTTCTGACTTTTTCCTGGCACGTAAAATATCAAAATTGTGAAAAAAGCCTGGAAAACGTCAGATATTTCGGACTAATTACTAATGTGTTCTCCCTATTAAGAACCCCTGCCCCTATAAGTTTCCCCTGAAATATTTACCCATTTTCAGAGAATAAGCTAGTGCTCTGTTTAATTTTCCAAATCCACAAGTCACACCTCCAAATGGATAGAAAAAGAATATGTTTGATTAAATTGTTTATTTGATCATGTGTTGGTGTGACTGGTTGCAAATTTATCAGAATACAAACTAAAGAAAACCTGGAAACCAACATAGTAAGGTTCAAAATGCAAACAACACCTTGTGAGAATTAATGCAACAGTAAATAATTTTAATGCTGCATTGGTGATCTGTTTTACATGTGTATCTTTAAATTTATCAGATTGACAGAATCTGAACATTTTGTCTATCAAAAGTCATTTAATGATTATAGGATTAGAACTTGAACTACCTAAAGACCTCCCTTTGTCTTAATAACATCCCTTTTTTGCAATTTTCCAAGCACCCAAAGGGGCTTAGTATGGAGATTATGGTAATAACCCATTGAAAAAAAAATTGTGGATGCAGTCCTTGTTTATTGTCAAAGATTCAGGTATTGTGTGATTTTCAAGCTGTTGCCTGCAGAAAGATTGAATTTTTATTAAAATCAATAGCTCTTTTGAGAAGAAAATATGTATGAGATCAAATAAATATAGTAACATTGAGTACATAAATAAGTTCACCCCTGCATAAGTTTTATTGTTGATACTTTTTTGTAGACAATGGTGAGGAATTGCTGTAGACTTCTGTTTCTATTCAGTGTTGTTTTGTGTGATGTTACAACTGCAGCCACAACCAGACCACATATCATCCTCATAGTGGCTGATGATTTGGTAAAGAAATATTGATTTTACTGTAATAACTCAGGAGAAAAAAAATTAGTTAAGTAATACTTAAATTTACATGTACAATACCAAATGATTGTACATATATTCTATTATAAAGGGTTATAAAACATTGAATATGTATTTTGTTTCTGTAGGGTTATAATGACGTGAATATAAATTTATTCTTTTACTGTAAGATTATAATGACCTCTCATGAATATTTATTATGTTACTGTAGGGTTATAATGATGTGAATATTTATTATGTTACTGTAGGGTTATAATGATGTGCATATTTCTTATGTTACTGTATAGGGTTATTTTAAAGGAATCACTGTCTAGTTAGTAGAGTATGCCAGGGACATCAACGATAGTTGGAAATGAGGGATAATTTGCATAACGGGCGAAGTCAGTAATTCCTTATATTTCCATTTCATTGTGAAATAAAATTGTAAATTTAGATTTTAAAAATGTAGACTAATAGATTTAATTACAAGAGGCCTCACATGTCAATTTCAATAATCCCCGCCCACTGACGTCAAACACAAAGACAGCTGCACGAGATTTACATGCATATTAAGCCTCCTTAGCATCAGACACAAAGACAGCCGCACGAGAATTACATGCATATTCGGCCTTCTTAGCTCCTGACCTTTCGCTTGGCGAAATTTACATTCCGGTAGAATGATCAAGAAATCAACTCAACTAACTTTCAAAGAGTTATCACAGAGAAAACAAATAGAAATGGAAATATAATGATGTGAATATTCATTATGTTCCTGTAGGGTTATAATGAAGTGAATATTTATTATGTTACTGTAGGGTTATAATGATGTGAGTTTCCATGGATCAAACCAGATCCCTACTCCTAACATAGACAGTTTGGCATATGGAGGAATTATTCTCAATAATTACTATGTGTCCCCAATTTGTACCCCTACTCGAGGGGCTCTGATGTCAGGAAGGCACCCTATTCAAACAGGTTTGTATCTCTTCTGGATCTAATATGCTTAATTAAAGGCCGTTCAACTTGTAAGATGTGTATAGAAAGGTTTTGTAAAGTAGTAGGTAAGTCAATTTGTGTTTGATGTTTGCACAGTTAAAAAAGTCGTATGTCCATCCTTCAACAAGATGTGATAACTTGTGTACCTTTCAATTAACAGACTTCATATTCTCTAAATAGATTGAGGATGGTAATTGCAAAGCACCTATGCATAGATTTAAAATGATTGTCAAAGGTCAAGGTCAATATGATAGATATGAACATTATGATAGTTACATTCTACTATGGTTATTGCAAAGATACGAGATGCTGCAGCCATTATTTTCCAATAAATCACAAACGCCATCAACAAATTATCATTAATTTAAAATCACTTTCCTCTAATTTTGACTGCCTTCACAAGGAAAAGGATAGAGGCATCTTTTGATTATGATGCAAATTGGTGGGAAAAAATTAACTTTGGATTTTGATTACATTCAATTTTTACTTTTTCTAATGCTTGAGATACAAATAAACACATGGAACAAGGATGTGACGTCATAAAACACTTATGATGACATCCAAATCTAGCTTCTGCATTTCTCTATAAAGAAATTTAAATATTTGCTGTAGCAGAATAGAAATAATTCCCTTGTCCTCAGAACTGTTGGAGAATATACACTCAATCTCGAGATTTTTTGGCAAATAAAAACCTTGCCCTTCTAGCTGGGTTTTATTTGCTAACAAAATCTCTCGACTATCAGGGTATATTTTCCAACAAGTCCTCCAACATAGGAATTATTTCTTAAATGACTTGGAATTTTTCTAACCTAGACTGTATTTACAAAATGTACTATGCAAGGGAAGAATGGTTAATGAGAGATACCTGCAGATTTTGGTGTCTCTGAAAAAAAGGCCAGAGGGAAAAGGCTATTGAAATAAACATTAAAGCTGTATGATTCAATCTTTTTAATCTCAGAAAAATTATGATTTACCACCATCATTCATTTAAAGTTTCTCACTTTTCAAAAATTACACACTCTAGTTATGCCCCCGTAATCAAAGATTCGGGGCATATAGTTTTTGCACTGTCTGTCTGTCTGTCTAGCTGTCTGTTTGTCTGTCTAGCTGCCTGTCTGTCTGTCTAGCTGTCTGTTTGTCTGCAAAATCTTTACCATTACTCATAACTTTGGATTGGTAGCAGCTATTGCTTTCATATTTCACACATGTATTTCTTGTGACAAGACCTTTCTTTGGGTACCATCATATTTGACCTTTTGACCTTGACCTAAGAGTTTGACCCAGTTTAACAAAATTTTACCCAACTTTAACCTTGTCCATAACTTTTGAGCAATTGATGCTAGAGCTATCATACTTTACATGTGTAATCTCTGTGACAAGATATTCCTTTGCATACCAACAACTTTGACCCTTTGACATTGACCTAGAAGTGTGACCTACTTTTGAAAAACTTTAACCTTGGCCATAACTTTTGAACGGTTGGTGCTTGGGCTTTCATACTTCACATATGTAATCCTTGTTAACTAACCTTCCTTTGGATACCAACAATTGTAGCCCATTGACCTTGACTTTGGAATTTGACCTACTTTTGAAAATCTTTAACCTTGGCCAATACTTTTGAATAGTTAGTGCTAGAGCTTTCATACTTCACATATGCAATATTTGTGACAAGACCTTATTTTGGATACCAACAACTTTGACCTTGGAGTTTGACCTACTTTTGAAAAACTTTAACCTTGGCCAATACTTTTGAATGGTTGGTGCTAGGGCTTTCATATTTCACATGTTTATTTCTTGTGAGAAGGCCTTTCCTTGGGTACCATTAATTTTGACCATTTGACCTTGATGTTTGATTTGCTTTTGAAAAACTTTAACCTTTTCCATATCTATTCAATGGTTGCTGCAAGGGCTTTCATACTTCACAGGTATATTCCTCGAGACAAGACCTTACTTTGGGTACCAATATATTTGATTTGCATTTGAGAAAGTTTAACCTTAATGTGTGTGTTTCCAGTAACCTGACCGACCCTAATTTTACCCACTGACCCTACTACTTTTTACTCCAAATCCAGATTTTGAACCAGACTTTTTTTTTTTACTTGTACAGTTTTCTCTAGTGCAGTCAATAAAATACATGTCTTAGACACTGTAAAAACTTGTCTATCCCATTGTCAAGTGTTTTAAAGAGTATACATATATTTTTTTGTTATTTGGTCATTATGAGTACTGGTATGTATATGACGAAAAACAGTGTATTGAATAGTTGACTGATGCTATCAAAATAAAAAAAGTAAAGTAAAAAAAATAGTTATTTCCTACCTACCTACCCTAATTATTTTATGGCATCTAGGGTTGGATACCGGTACTCGGTACCAATACCGTACCGAATAGTTACTTCAAAAATACCGGTAAAATACCGATTCATTTAATACCGGTACTAATAACGGTACTATTTCTTAATCTTAGAAACATTCTAATACATTCAAAAAGATTTAAAACTCTCTAAAATAGAATTCTCCGCACATTGAAAGAGTAGGCTAATTAACGAAATGGATGCTTTGTTTGACTATACGACACCTGCTTTCGACTGCCGGCCGATATTCGAGGTAAATCAGTACGTATATCTCTTTTATTAAAAGAACTTAAATACATTAAAATTAATCGTGTTTTAATTTAATTAATAAAAACTGATAATAGATGTAAATTAAAAAGGCAAAATGTCGCAAAAATGTGATGTGCATTTCTATCCATCTTCTAATGTTCATTGTTTAGTGCGACCAAACAAAATGGGTCCTTGCAACCATGGAAGTTGTGTATACTTGTGATTATGTATCTATTCAAGTTAATTTGTTTGAGATTCAATTTATTTGTTTTGTTGTTCATTTATTAAAAGGTTGAAATATAACATAGTTTATAAGCTCATTTTAGGTTATAACGTTGAAAGGTTGATGATTGGTGAAAGCATATTTGTTATGAAATGAACCCTTATTCTTATTCATCAAGATATAGTACCGTATCGGTAAAAATACCGTATCGTTTCAAAAATACCGGTATGGTATCGTACCGTTTCATCCTTAACGGTATCCAACCCTAATGGCATCGTTACTGAAACCACGCATTTTTTTTATTTGGCCAAGGTCAAAATGACTTATTTTCTCATGAACACATTTTTAAGAGATAGGAAAGCTTAAGTTTATTTCACCTACATGCAGACATAGTTGCTATAATGATACAAGATGGTTGGTGAGAGAGATACCAAAAGATTTTGAGAATTCAAAATTAGTGATAAATACACAGCATAGGGTCCTGTGTGACTATAAGCTTTATTGTTCCTTCTGATGATTACTGTAAACATTTTTATATTAAAAGGTTGAAAGATTGACCATTTCCTTATTTTAGAAAATTTGGCAAATGAATGAGAAAGTTGACAAGTGAAAACTTCGACATTTATTATAGTAGCTTGTCAATTTTGTCATCATTTCCATGTTATCAAATGTTATACATTCACAGGATCTCAAGAATAGCATCAGTTTGTAGTTCCCTCTTTCTTAATTAAGGTTATTTTGAGAACAGGGAAGTGTGGAGTGTTAAATGAGGACTGTTTATTCTATCAGGTCTTCAGTCAGGAGTAATAGTTGCCTCTCAGCCCTATGGACTACCCCTAAATGAAACAATAATGCCTCAGTATTTCCAAAAATTAGGCTATAGACGGCACATGATTGGCAAGGTCAGTCAGAAGTATTTTCTCTCTCAGTATATCATATTTGTGTTGGATAAAAAAGTAAAATCAAGTGATGGTGGTGGGTTTGGTGGTGGTGAGGGGGAAAGTGGCCAATTCTTCTTAATGTCACTATTTATTGCACATCTTTTCTGCATTATTTTACCCTTGTTTACTCATTTCAGTGGCATCTTGGATTTCATAGAAAAGAGTTTACTCCCCTGTACAGAGGCTTTGAGACACACTATGGATATTATCTTGGGTGTGGAGATTATTATGATCATACATCAGAGGCCAATGAGGTATACTATAAACTGAATTTGAAATAAAAATATAAAAAGAAGTGATAAAAGACATTTCATTTGCATTTATGTAAGACACAAAGTGTCATTTCAGTAACGTAATGTGTTAAATTTATTGTCTTTTATAATATTTTTGTATCATAAATCAAAAGATTTATAAACCAGAAGTCTCTGACAAGATTGTAGCTCTACTGGTTTGTACATATGAAGGTGACAAGACTGTTGCTCTACTGGTTTGTACATATAAAGGAGGCAGATGGAAGCACTTGAACTTGAGTAACAACAGCAATATGTGTAAATAGAATAACCGGGTGGTTTAGTTTTTTTTTGAGGCAAGTTTAATAACAACCAGACCTAAAGTTCACAGAAATTTCCATTTTTTAGCTCACCTGAGTCAAAGGCTCAAGTGAGCTTTTCTGATCAAAATTTGTCCATTGTCTGTCGTCATCGTTGTCGTTGTCATAAACTTTTCACATTTTCATCTTCTTCTCAAGAACCACTGGGCCAAATTCAACCAAACTTGCCACAAAGCATCCTTGGGTAAAGGGGATTCAAGTTTATTCAAATGAAGGGCCACGCCCTCTTTCAAGGGGAGATAATTTGGAATTAGTGAAAAAATAATGGCATCATTTAAAAATCTTCTTTTCAAGAACCACTGGGCCAGGAGAGATGAAACTTATGTGGAAACATCCTCAGGTAGTGTAGATTCAAGTTTGTTCAAATCATGACTCCCGGGGGTAGGGTGGGGCCACAATGGGGGATCCAAGTTTTACATAGAAATATATAGGAAAATATCTTTAAAAATCTTCTTCTTAAGAACAGTAAAGCCAAGATTGGTCATATTTATATGGAAGCATCCTCAGGTAGTGTAGATTCAAGTTTGTTCAAATCATGACCCCCAGGGGTAGGGTGGGGCCACAATGGGGGATCCAAGTTTTACATAGAAATATATAGGAAAATATCTTTAAAAATCTTCTTCTTAAAAACAGTAAAGCCAAGATTGGTCATATTTATATGGAAGCATCCTCAGGTAGTGTAGATTCAAGTTTGTTCAAATCATGACCCCCGGGGGTAGGGTGGGGCCACAATGGGGGATCCAAGTTTTACATAGAAATATATAGGAAAATATCTTTCAAAATCTTCCTCTTAAGAACAGCAAAGCCATGATTGGTCATATTTTTATGGAAGCATCCTCAGGTAGTGTAGATTCAAGTTTGTTCAAATCATGACCCCCGGGGGTAGGGTGGGGCCACAATGGGGGATCAAAGTTTTACATAAATATATATAGGAAAATATCTTTAAAAATCTTCTTCTTAAGAACAGCAAAGGCATGATTGGTCATATTTATATGGAAGCATCCTCAGGTAGTGAAGATTCAAATTTGTTCAAATCATGACCCCCGGGGGTAGGGTGGGGCCACAATTGGGGATCAAAGTTTTTCATAGAAATATATAGGAAAATATCATTAAAAATCTTCTTCTTAAGAACAGTAAAGCCATGATTGGTCATATTTATGTGGAAGTATCCTCAGATAGTTAGGATTCAAGTTTGTTCAAATCATTACCCAGGGGATAGGTTGGGGCCACAATGGGTGATCAAAGTTTACAGAGGAATATATAGGAAATAGTCTTTTTCTCAAGAACAGAAAAGCCATGATTAGTCACATTGATATGGAGGCATCTTTGGGTAGTGTAGAATGAAATTTGTTCAAATGAGGGCCCCCGGGGGTAGGGTGGGGCCACAATGGGGGATCAAATTTTTACAAATGAATATATGGGAAAAAATCTGCTGCTCAAGAACAATAAAGCCATTTGTTATATTGATATGAAAGCATCATCAGGTAGTTTAAAATTCAACACCCCCCCCCCCCCCCCCCCCCCCGTAAACTTTTCAATACTGTACTGATTTTTGCTTTTTTTCCTAGCCAATGTGCTCAGGTGAGCGATGTGGCCCATGGGCCTCTTGTTAGTAATCATAGCAACACTGTTCACTGAGATCAAAAAACAATATACAGAGTTATGTATCTTTATGTAATCTACTTGTGTAGGAAATTTCATTGAAATCAGACAGAGAAAAGGGGTGGCCTTTTGAATGAATTCCACATGAATTTAAAACTATACAAGGAGTAGCACTGAAAGCATTTCTCAGAAATTTCTATTTTTAGTAACTGGCAACTTTGGGTATGGCAACACTGTTCATTGAAATCAAAAAATCAGTACACAGATTTATGTATCTTAGTGTAGTGTACTTGTGAAGAAAGTTCCATTGAAATCAGATTAAAACTGTAGGAGAAGTAGTGTTTTGAAAGATTTTCACAAAGTTCTATTTTTAGTAACCATGGCAACACTGTTCATCAAAATCAAAAACTGATATACAGGATATAGGATACAGGATATACTTGTATACCAAGTTGTATAAAAATCAGACTGTACGAGGAGTAGCATTTTGAAAAATTGTAAACAGACAGACAGATGGATGGACAAACAACAGACACCTTACTATTACATAAGCTCTTCTGGTCTCTGACCAGTAGAGCTTATAAAGTTAACTGTTTATAACTTTATGATTATGTTCTAGTTGAAATTCCACAACTGAACAATGCTGTGCATGCTTCCCTCTTTTCTACCTTATATCTCTGTAGACTTTTAATGAAAAGAATTTTGCATTCCAGGAATATTTTGGCTTTGACTTCTGGAGAAACACAACAGTGGACTTTACAGGAATTGGACAGTACTCCACAGACTTGTTCAGACAAGAGGCCAACATGATCATACAGAAACATAACACATCAGAAGTAAGACAACAAAGGAACTGAAGAAAAATCATTCCAAAAATGGGGGAGTAAGAGGCTAACATGTATAAGAAAGAAATTTTGGGAAGGGTGGGGGGTAATCAAAATCTGCCCATTTTTTGCATCCAGCTCTTGAAGCAATAAAACTGTGAGAATTGATTTGTGAAGAAGTTTGTAATTGGAATTCTAGAGACTGACAGAGTTTAATAAATTTACAGCCCTTGTTTCTGTACCTGCCTTTCCAAGCTGTCCACAGTGGAAATCTTCCAAGTGGGAAAAATCTCCAAGCTCCCACAAAGTATATCAAGAAATTCCCACACATACATAATACAGAGAGAAAAACATATGCAGGTACATACAGGTAACTCTTGATGGCTCGAACTTTGATCTCTCGAAGTTCTTGATCGCTTAAATCTGTTGTAAATTACCCTCGATACCTAAAATTGGCTATGTGTATGAAAGCGTTACTTAATTAACACCTTTACATGGCCATTTAGATAGCTATAGGCATTAGACATGAGACGAGGAACAGGTTGTTTATTCAGGTGACAACACTTTTACTGTGATAATTGATCATATTGTTGCATGTCTGCTCTTAAAATAATTAACGTTGACTTTCTTATGATAATATGGAGACACAGTGATAAGTAGAAATTGATTATGAGACGAGACACTTATTCCGAGTCAGTGTTAAAGTTAAAATGAATACGAAAAATGCAGAAACTATGCATAATAGCATCAGTCAATATGACGATTATTGCAGAACAAATTAATACTTACAGAACTGTGTTCAGTGTTTGATATCATGTGACGAATGTGTAATATGATGTTTGTCTTACACAGAATAAACAAATACAGTATAATGACAACTAATATACATTTTTTGCTTTATTCAGTTTTAAAATCAGATCTATATATTGACCTGAAAAATACAAGTATGGTTGATAAAGCACACGTGTAATATTAGCAATAGAAATGAATGAAAATCATAACATCAAAGTAGACTGATTATAAAAACCTGTCAACTAACCCGAAAATTGTAGACTCTTGAAAACTCAAACTCTTGATCTCTCAAAGTTTTTCCTTGGTTCTGCAATAATGATGGATTTCTTAATAGGATAGTTTTCTACACTAGAGAAGCAGCAGATTTCAGAGATGATAAAATTTTGTTAATTTTGTGGGTAAATTCTTGAATTAAAATGAAACTCATGATGAAATTTACCGAGGAATTGTGCACTACAAAATGAATGTTAATTCATTACTTGTGAAGTCATAGGGTTATAATTAACCCACCCCCTTAAAAACATTAATGAAGCCATTCAACTTTCATCTAACAAAATATTTGCCTCTATGGTACGTAACTTCAGTTTCTCTTTCAATTAAGACAATTGTCACAATATAATATGGAATCTCTTCTTCAATTCAGCTATGGTATCTGCATTGGATGATGCTGTTGGGTCCATTGTGCAAACACTTAAAGATAAGAAAATGTTTGGAAACTCCATAATTGTTTTCACAACAGACAATGGTGGTCCAGCTAATGGGTTTGATGGTAATGCTGCCAGCAACTATCCTCTAAGGTAAAATAAGAAGCAAACATCTATCAAATTCTTGTTTAATTTTTTTTTTAAAACAAAAATCAGGACACCAACCAGAATAAGTAATTTTAAGTAAAATTGAGCCATGAGGAATCTTAAGGTTGATTTTCTCCAAAGAGAGATCTTTATTTTTAATTAGCAGGAAAGAATGAAAAATTGCCAAGCCATGATAAAATGCTTTATTTGCTAGAGGTGTCAAGGCCACACTATGGGAGGGAGGTGTGCGAGGAGCTGGCTTCATATCCAGTCCACTGTTAAAGTCCAAAGGTTATGTGTCTAATCAGATGATTCACGTGACAGACTGGTTACCAACTCTGTACACAGCTGCAGGGGGCCACGCAGGGGATCTCAAGAATCTCTATGGAGTAGACCAGTGGCAAGTATTACAGACTAATGGCAAGCCAGTCAGGAATGAACTGCTGCATAACATAGACCCACTGGATAAAACAGGGGCTATAAGAGTGGGCGATTACAAACTTATATATGGTCCTGTAATGGGCTGGGATGGTTGGTATCCCCCATACCAAGTCTCTACAGACTCTAACAATAATAACAAGTTGAGAATTGACATTTCTCAACAAAATAGTAGAAAGAGACTTGTACAAGAAATGGAGTTTGAACCTCAGTCATTTAATCCCATTCATGGAACACCAGTAACAATTCAGTGTGGAACCAAGCCTTCCAATGCCAGTACAAACTGTCAGGCAAATAAAGTTCCATGTTTGTATCATATACCCTCAGATCCTTGTGAATACAACAACATAGCAGCTAGTCATATGGATATTGTGTCTAAACTGATGGACAAAATTAAATTGTATGAGAAAACCATGATGATACCTCCTGGAAATAAGCCATTTGACCCAGAAGGAAACCCATGTAAACATGGAGGCATATGGAAGCCATGGCTAGATTAATAGCAAGGCAGACTAATTAATTCAGAAATACGATTTTGATGCCGAAGAATAAGAAATCATTTTCAGCGACTTGACTTTTCCATTTTTAACTTTAACATCTATAAATTAATTACATTTTGGAGACTTAAAACTAACAACACTGCCTTAGAGTTATTTCTGAATTTGAACTTAATGAGATCATGTCTGTTCTTTTACTTAAAAATGAATTTTTTTTTTTTTTGCTTATCATACTGTTTTTTTTTTTTTTTCTTTTTTTTAAGAAATTGTTCCGAGGTTTTGAATTTAATGTGTGCATTTCTTAAGCCTCTGAGCTTTTAAACTTGCATTTAATGATTGTAATTGTACTTACTTGCTGCCTGTGATGGTGTATAGGGCAGTAACGAGGGTATATTGTACTTACTTATACATATAATTGTTCAGTGTTTTTAGAATCTTAATATGTTTAAGGATGTACAACACACCCACCCCCCAAAAATTCCTGCTGTTTATTTTTTTTTTTTTAATTTTTGTGTATTTTATACATGACAATATCTACTATGTGTATGCACAATGTGGACAAAATCATTTGAGTCATATTTGGACCGGAAGTTCCAAAAGTTACCCCCCTTTAGCTGTTCACGAGGAGAAGAAATTTTCAATCAACCAACTAAAAAATTCCTGATTTTCAAAAACTTCTGGATTGCCTGTCTGTCAAACTTCATCGACTAATTTGTTTGACCATTAAACACATAAGTAAAGTAATTTTGTAGAAGTAAAATTCGACACAGATTTTTTTGAAGACCTTAAACTGAAAAACTATGGTTCATCTTAGCCTTGAAAAATGCATATTTTTCAATTTAAATAATTTATTTTTTATGAAAAAACCTATCATTTAATTTTAGAATAAATACTTTATTTATGTAGTTGGTTGCAAAAATAATCTCCATAATTTTTTGTAAATTTTTTAAACGACTTGTTTTGAATTTATAGCGGAAAATCACCCCCTCTGCCTTTCTCCCTAAATCACGTTTCTCAAGCATCTTTCAGACTTGGGACGATCAAATGCTATGAATTTACAAATATACATAAAAAATTCCAAGTTGGAATATATCTTTTGCTTTAAAAATGATATTTACATTTAATTTTATCAGAGTTTTCAAATGTAAAGTGCATTTAAATGTAGATCTATATACAATTTTTACTACGACCCCCCCCCCCCCCCCCCCTTCTCCTTTACTTTTTTTTGTGACACAGACTATTTCAAGCTTGATGAAACATTGGATACATTGCAGACATATATAGTCCATTGAATTCCTGAAGTACTAATTTGCTAATTTGTGTATGCATATTAAATATTGACTACTAGTATGTTTTGTATTTAAGTAAAACTTGCTTAGGATTTTATGCCCACGTGTTAGGTAACTGTATGTAGTCCATACATATGAATTCATATTTCATACCTGGATATGAAATTCAACCGACATTGAAATTTACTCATATTTAATGAATTTTAATTTTATTTATTGCTAAAAGTAAACCCACAATGGTGTATGTTCAACTCTTCTGTGATATAAATGGAATATTTATTGTTTCTTAATAACAATTTTCAAACTTAAGGGAGGGAAAACATTTTTAGAGTTGTTCCTCTTTGATCAGTGAGCTTCTGAGAACAGTATCGATAATTACATTGTAAAATATGTTTTTTTTTTCTTACTTGTTTGTTTGTTTTTTTATATATATAAAAGAAGAACAAAACAATATTTATTTGCTGAATACATAATTTTAAGATAGACCTGTAATCAGAATGTTATGTAGCCAACTGTTACGGGAAAAAAACAATGCAACATAAAAAATTTTCAGATGAAGAATGCTGTGCTTTGATCACGGATACCATTTACACAATATGAAATTAAAGAAATTTCATTTCTTCCTTTTCATAGGGGGGAGGGGTTTAATTAAAAAAAAAATCAAAGATAGAATTCGCTACTCATAAAGGAATCAAAATCAAGTCCCTAATCCCATTTTTCTGTTTTTACTTAATTCATCGGGATCGCATCACTCATCATTTTGACGCTTTATTATTAACGTCACAATAAATGTTTAATTCAAATCGCAAGAGTTATCTCCCCCACTGTGTTGTACGTCTTTAACTGCAATACAATGTACATTATGCTTATTATTATATTCTATACATTACTGCTGGAAAGTCTTTTTCAGGTCTTGTGGAAATGCATTATAGCTGTATTTTTATATTGTTTTCTGTTCAAATACTTTGTTATTGCTTTTTAGCTCACCTGAGTGGGATGCTCAAGTGAACTTTTCTGATCGAAGTTTGTCCATCATGCATCTATCTTTCTGTTAACTTTTCACATTTCTGATTTCTCAAACTTCAATCAAACTTGGCACAAAGCATCTTGGGTAAATGGGATTAAAAATTGTTCAAGTGAAAGGCCATACTCCCTTAAAAGGGTAAATAATCAAGAAAAGGCATGAATGTGGCGGGGTCAGGATGGGGCTACAAGGGATCAAATTTTTACATTGGAATATATAGGGAAAATATTTTTAATAATTTTCTTCACAAGAACAGCAAGGCCATGATAATTGATATTAATATGCAAGCATCCTTGGCAGATACAAATCATGGTTCCTGGGAGTAGGGGTCATCAAAATTTGGGGGGGGGGGTTACATGGCAATATATAGGGAAAAAAATCTTTTTCTCCAGAAAAGGAGGTCTTGTTTAGTCATATATGCAAGCATTCTCAGATAGAGCACATTCAAGTTCAAATTGTGCCCTCCTAAGATAGGGGAATAAATAGGGAAAAATCTTTAAAAATCTTCTTTTTAATTAAGAACAGCAAGGCCATTTTGTGATATAAATATGAAAGCATCCTCAGGTAGTGCAGATTCAGGTTTCTTCAAATCATGGTCTGCAGGGGTAGAGTGGAGCCTAGCAGGTGGTGAGAGTTTCACACTGGATTTTAGAGAAAAACAATTTTTGAAGTGTTCCTCTCAAGAACAGCTAGATCTAGACCATGATTAGTCATAGATCAATGCAAGCATCCTCAGGTAGTGCAGAATCAAGTTGCTTCAAATCATTCATAATATGGGGCAAAATCTCTCATGGGGGAAAAAATCTAATGCAAAAAAGGACCAAGGTTAATCAGTGAGCATTGTGGCCCATGAGCCTCTGGTTTATTTTTTTTTTAATTTACATGTTTATGGAGCTTTTTGTTATTTTTAAAGTGGTATGATGGATATGAAGTAAAATGGAGAAAGAGAGAAAATGTTTTGTTTTTCTATAATTTTGACTTTTCCTTTACATGCATGGATATACACAAACAGATGGGCAGAGTTCATTGATCAAAACTGAGGTATAATTATTTTACTGATATTACATTTCAACTTTAAATATATATTTCTATATAAAAATGAACAGAATATTCTTTTTTGGTCAAGATTTTTTGTTGTTGTTGTTTTTTTTTTTTTGGTCATAAAAATTTTAGCTATAAAATGGGCTACAAGATGCAACATTGTTTCAGTTTGGGAATTGTTTGGAATTGAAGAGTTCAGAACCATTTGTCCATATTCTTTTATTTTCATGTACCAAGATGGGACAGCCTCTTCAGTCTAATTTTTAATTTATTTTTCTCTAATGATTTTAATAGATGAAGTTTAATATGCACTGAACATGCAATTTAAAGGACTCTTAACATAACCATGCAAAACATGAAAAAGAAAAGTATTTATCAAATGTTTATTTAATATATTTTCAGAATATAAATGTCATAAGGAAATTTTACATGCAGAAATTGTTTCATGCTTTCTACAGTTGCATGCATACATTAACAATTATATTATATTTTACACATGCTTGCTCGACTTACCAAATTTGCAATTTTAGTGGGTGAGGAATTTGTTCATATTAATGATTGCCGGAACTGAAAGCATAGCATAATAATACTGTAAGAACATAAGGTAGATAATACCCGTAGGTACAACAAATGTATATAATAACAAGACAATGACACAAACTGAAATCAACAAAATAAACATCATGCAACTAGAATATACCCAAACATTTTTTCTGCATTTTAACTGTCGAGCTCATCAAAAAGCTGGCAATGCTGGAAGAAGGAGTCTTCATTAATCAAAGAGAGGTCAAAAAGAGAATCATCCTCTACCTGATCTTCATCATTGAATGTGGTGTCTGCCAGATTTCCTCCCATTCTCAACACACTATTGAGAAAATCATCAAGGGAACTGTCTTGTGTAAAGTCATTTCCAGAATTAGGAAAGGGGGAGAGCCTTTGGTCATCATACTGAGAGGTTGGGGGGATATTGCAGAAGTTCGGCAGTATGTTACTTTCCCCTAAAATATCATCCCCTTCAAGCAGTCTGTTGTTTTCATATTCATCTGTGTTTTCACAAATAGAGTTTACTGCACTAAACAACTCTTCAGTTTCACTGTTTTCTTCGTCTTCTAATTCTTGTAATGAGAAATGCTCATCAATATACGAGTCCATTGTATCCTCATTTTTATTAACATACAATGTTTCTGAATCTGTGAAAATGGTTTTCATGTTGCCCAACATTTCCTGAGAATGAATTGAGTTGTTTTGTGATAAGTGCATATGTTGGAGACTGGAGCATGGACTACCAGTAAATGATGGAATCACATTGTAGTCACATCTGGATGAGCTTGCTTCATTAGAACATGAATCAATGGAGGAAAAGCATGGGCTGATATTGTGTAGTAATGGGCTGGAAACAAACTCTTTTTCAAAGTCTTGGTTGTCTATTGCTGAAGGTGAATAGTTTGCATACATTAGGTCACTATCACAAAAAGAATTTATCGGTCCACCAGTTGCTGAAATTAAGATTTAATTCAAAACTAAAGAATACAAAATTGCTACCTCTTGTATTTACTGGTTTCAAGTTCCTTTACATATGAAAACCATACATTGTAAGAATTTTTATTATCTAATAGAAACTGGAAATTGTGAAATTAATATTACTGGAAGTTAAAGAAGAAAATTTTTGTTTGAAGACTGTACATACCAGTTAGACAAGCTGAAGGCCAGCTGGAGAGGATTGGGTCACATTGATATACTGGACTCTGTCTCACATCACTGTCCCCTCCCACAGGGGTGGCAGTAAGAGATATCTTAAGTCCATACTGTTTGGCTACCTTTAGAAGTGCCTATTAAAAATATTGAGATCACAGTCTAGATATTTTTTAAGTTGCTGGAAATGATAACCAAATATTTTTTTTTTATCTACATGTAATTGCTAGCCTGGAGGGCAAGTACCATTAGAAAACAGAAAATCAAGCGATCTAAAATGTGCATGCATAGGGGTACTACTAATCAATGCACAATCTATGCAATATCTCTTCTTTTGATGAAAGGCAATGAAAGTTAAGGCCAGAATAACATTGAAAAAAATGTTTGTTTCCCGTCATGTGACCCCCCCCCCCCCAAAAAAAAAAACTTACTGTAGTAAGTTTTCATAAATGTTATTTGAGTTTTGTCTGAAATATAAATTTTGCTTCTTTCCCCAACTTATTCTCAGTTGTTAAAAATCTTCTCAAGAATACTAGAAACAGGGCCATAAAGTCATATTAAGGCTAAGTAAAATGGAAATTAGGGTTCTCAGGCCAATTTTCTTTAAAACAGAGGCTCCCCCCCCCCTTCTATTGGCAATAAATTATATGTGATAGGTATTTTTTATTCCAAAATTTTTCCTTCAAAATCCATTACCTCAATCAATGCTTTTAATAAAACTTCCAATGATTGGTTGAATTAATGTTTCTAAAATCAAGAACCAATGAAATTGCATGTTACATTTAATCAATAAAGTAGGAATAAAGTGAAGCAAAAACAGACAAAAATGGTATAATCAGAAAATACTGAGATACTTAAAAAATGTGAATACGAATTTTAAAGTGGATTGAGCAAATATGAATAGCGGAATTCCGCTTTAAAGTGGAAAAAAAACCATGCTTGTTATATGAAATGGCTACAGGAAATAAAAATCTATATAGGTTTCTGTATTACCAACTTTTTATTTCATTTAAAATACAAAAAAATTATAATTGCTACTTAAAAATGGATGCATGCGGACCTGAGAACTATATTTTTAATTTTGTTTAGCCTAATAAGAATCTTCATGTAGTTTGGATTACAGAATGTTTTTTAGCTCACCTGAGCTGAAAGCTCAAAAGACCTTTTCTGATCACCCATGGAAGCTTCCTGAGGTAGTGTAGATTCTAAGTTGTTCAAATCATGGCCTCCGGGGCTTATCTGGGGCCACAATAAGGAATCAAAGTATTACATGGAAATATATAGGAAAAATCTTTAAAAATCTTACTTGGCCAGAAAAGCTGAAACTTATGTGGAAGCTTTCTGAGGTAGTGTAGATTCTAAATTGTTCAAATTATGACCCCTGGGGCTAGGGTGGGACCACAGTTAGTATTACAAGGGGGAAATCTGGTGAAGAACAGCAGGGCCAAAGTTACTCAGGTAAGCGTTGTGGTCCATGGGCCTCTTGCTTTTCTTAAATTCCCTTAAATATGCAGTTCCCCTTAAATCTCCTTAGTCAGAGCAGTTCATTTCAGCTTTCAATATCTGAGAGAATGCAAATCAACCATATAAGATGCTATATGCCAAAATTGGTTGAAATTGGTTGAGCGGTTCTAGAGAAGAAGTTGAAAATGTTCAAAAGTTAGTCAAGCACTTGACAATTTACAATACCTTAAGATTATTGCAATTGAGACATTTTTTTTACCTGCAAACTGTTGGTAACATTGTGATTCCATGCCTCCTTTGTATCTTCTTTCATTTCTAACAGCTCTCCATTGGATTTGAATTGCAATCGACACATCCCTTCATTTTTCTTCTTTTTTGATCTCCTTTTTCCTGAAGTCAAATCAGAAATTTATCAATCAATTAACAGCAATTTTCACAAATTTCCAAAGCCCTCTGGCTTTTCAGTAAGGAAAAATTACATACATTTGTATTTATATTAAAGCTGGGGGAGAAAAAATCTTTGAAAATTTGGGAAAATTGACCTAGGGGAAATGGCCTGTGTTTTGTTGAAATTTAAATTTATGAGTATTAAAATATGTCTTTTTATTCAGTGATTGAATTATTATGCATTTGTTGTACAATTTGCAAGGAGACTTGATGAAAAGTTTACAAATATATTATTTTCAATTTCTATTTTTGAAACTTAAGTTCTATATATCCAGGAAATATTTAGATGCAATATACTTTTAGGAACAGGATTATGTTCTTCAGTTGCTGAATCGTTGTTCTTTGTTGACTGGGGGGACCTTTCATTGTCAGGTTGCTTCAATGTTGGTGGATCAATGTCAGTGTTAAGGGCCCAATAGGAACCTTTACATCTGATCTGTGTCACAGAAAACTTGACCTTCTTAAACCACTTCTGGTACAAAGCATGTCGAATTGAGGACTGCAAAAAACTTTTATACATGTAATTCAATGCAAATATCACTTTATTTATGATCCATAAAATTGAAAAAAATTTAGCCATAAAATATATTGGAATGACCCTTTGCTCATGACAAAACTACTCTACCCTCCAGCTGCTGATGCTAGGTTTGTCCATGTATCTGTAATAAGGATACTTGTTCCTGTAAAGACAAAAATAATGATAGTAACAAATATGATATACCATAACAAAACTGAAATTTGAAAAACTATACCCAGTAATTCAGTTAAAATTTCTTCCATGATTTTATTTCATGTTAATTAGAGATCACTGATGCACCATTAAGCATAACTTTACTTCTTCAACTCTTTTTCACGATACTTTCTGATGTGAAAATTATGTGCACATATATGCATCTACATACCATCTCAAAAAGACTGAACTTGTTCAAATGACAAAGGGCCGAGGTCCTGACACACCTTCAGGACATATATAAGTAATATATGTGGGAAGTTAAACTTCCAATGTTTCTCCATTAAAAGGTTATGGACCTGACACAAACTTTACTCTTTTTTCCATCAGTGACCTTGAACTTGCCCAATTGACCTTGAGTCAAGGTCATGACACACCCTCAGGTCATAAATCTTTGTCCAATGTTTCTCCAAAAGAAGATATGGTAAGAATAGAAATTACTGTAAACATTCTTATTTTAGCAGTAATCTTATTTTAGCACACTTTGCACTTCATCTTGTTCGCTAATTTATGTACATGCTCATGTAAAATGTTGTTGTTAAAAATCTAGTGCGCTAATTTAGGATTGTGTTAATCAGTTGAAGAGGACGTTTGTGCTAAAATTTGAGTGCACTAATTTATGTACGTTCACAGTATACAATTTTCTAAAAGTGCCCTTGAACATAACAAAATAACCTTGGGTCAAGGTCCTGACACACCTCCAGATCATAAGCAATCAATGTATGGATTAAGGTATGAACTTTCAATGTTCTTCCATTAAAAAATTATGGACCAGACATAAACTCTACAATTTTTCTACCAATGACCTTGAATTTGACAGAATGACCTTTGGTTAGATAATGGCAAATTTTTAGATCATAAGCAATCTTTGAGTCAAGTATGAGCTTCCAATATTTCTCCATTACAAAGTTATGGCCCAGACACAATTGCACAGATGGATGGACAGCTAGATAGACATGGACAAACAGACTGACAAGGTGATTCCTTAAACCCCTCTAAACTTTGTTGGTGGGGTGGTATAAAAATACTTGTATATGAAAATTAAACTCACTGTAGAGCAGCATAGATCTGGGGGACTTGTAGTAGGCCATCTGGACTGTCCTGTAGTACTTTTGCCACAATTTCCACTAACTTTCTTGATGGCCTCAACAGTCTGGTACCTTATGAAAAATAAGCTATGATAAATATGTTGATTTGTATCTGAAAATGTGAGGTCAAGTTTATGTTACTGGGAACATTTAAAGCAAGATGTGTCTGTGTATGTTCTTTACAAGTAAATCTGAGAATTGCTTAATGCCTTTGGTAATGCCATACAGGATAGAGAGTATGAAGGATAGAAGATGGACATGACCACATTACCAATCACTTCTATGTACGTGGCAGAACAAAATGTAAAATAAAATTAAGCCAATTATAATCTGATATACCAGTAGGCAGCATTTTTGTGTTGTCGTAGGGATCATGAAAATCATGATTTGTAATATAACAACTGTCCATCAGATAGGTCCCCCTCTTCCGTTTTGTTGGCTGGGGGCACTCCTTCACAGATCCATCCACATTTACTACGTAACAAGGTTCTGGACAATATAAGTCAGAGTTTCCAGGCTTCACAAAATGATATATATCTGCAGTTACACTCCTACAAAAGTCTTCTGCCCTCTCGTGTATATCTTTTTCTTCTTTCTGCAAAAATAATGTCCATTTAACCTGCTCCAGGGGGACTATGAAATTCATCGTTAAATTATGATTGATCCCTTTATCCACAGATGCCATGGGCGCTCCCCTTCTCAACTTCTAGCAGAGATCAGCTGGATGTCAGTGAAATATCGATTAACACTATAATGCAGTGGTGCTGGATTATCACTTGCAATTATTTTATTTCAATAAATTAGAATTCCCGAGGCTGCTTTAAAAAACTAAGAAAATGTGAATTGATTGTTCTACGGTAAAGACAAAAACAATTAAGAGTAAGTTCAGTTAGGTTTTAAACTAACACAATTTACTCTTTTTTTTTTATACAAACAGTGTGCAGCTGTTTGTGATATTGGGAATTTCTGGATAAGTAAATTGGGAATTTTATAGGGTTTTCCAAATTGGGAAAGGTCCGTTTATCGGACCCAAATCAGAGAGATTGACGGCCTTGACTCTAATTTATGGGGAGCAGAGCGGACCAAAAACCCTTGGCTAGCGAAGATGGGCAGTTGCAGGCCCTGTTGATTTTAAAGTATAGAGGGGTAGACCTGTATAGACTTATCAAAGTATAAAGGGATAGACCTGTATAGGCTTATCATTTTTTCATTTACAAACTTAAATAGAAAGCACCTACGATAGACGCTACATACATACTAAATTAAAATGGTTCTGTCATTTCAGAATAGAAGCTGAAAATGTTAAAAAATTTATGGGGAATGTACAACAAAGAAAAGAACCTGGGTAAAGATATAGGTGCAACTTAAACTACCTAAAAACAATATGGAAGGTAGGCCTCTCTTATCTGCAACCCCTCCTATCCCACTGCATAAAATTTACTGAGACTTTAACAGAATTTTTATTACATATATAATGCCATTGTGTACCCCCTTAATTTTTGTTTTGATCAGACAGATATTTTATTTTTTGGTTGGCCATTATGTAGGAAAACATGGACACTTCATTCATTCTGTAACAGGGGCTGGGGGTACCCATCTCTTATCTGCAACTTCTTCCATACCACTGAACAAATTCAATGAAACTTTCACAGAATCTTTATAACATAGTGATATTGTGCACCTCCTACTTTTTTGTTTCGATAAAATAGATATTTGGGGGTTCCCATAGCTAAACCTGAATACAGCTATTCTTTCTATAATATTGGGGTACCCCATCTCTTATCTGCAACTCCTCCTATACCAATGAATAAATTTAATCAGACTTTCAAGGAATCTTTATTACATAGTGCTGTTGTGCATTTCCTATTTTATGCTCTGATTGGACATATATTTAAGGTTTCCCATTTCTAAACATGGACTTTGTCATATATACTTATATGGAAGCGGTGGGTATCATTTTGTAAGCTCAATGCTCACACTACCTCTAGTTTCTTTTTATCTTCTGAAATTATTCCGTGGTACAGATTTAAATTCAGAGCATTCCATTATACTAACAGAAAATAACATTAAGAAATGCTCAAACTCTAGTATTGATTTAGAAATTCAGAAAAAAATTTAAAATCTCTAAAGGTATGGTAAAAATTAAATGTTAATTGCTAAAACCTTAATTTCGCATTCAGAATTGTTAATGTCTCCTGGCAACAAATGGAGTGTTCTAGATTAGAATGCATTTAAATGAGTGCAATATGACACTCTTTCTACCTCATTGCCAGGGAATTATCTTAAGTATATCCTTGTATAAATAACTTCTTACTCTGGTAAACAAGAATTTTCCATTGGCAATTTTTTCTTGGATACTTTTCTTTCTCTCTTCCTTCATTTCTTCATCCTCTGATTCATCTGTAATGTTACACAAGGAAAGTGAGTACTGGTAATTATTCAATATGAAGTAGTCATGTGTCAGTTTTAGCAACTGAAATCAGAACCATACATGTCCATGATAAGACAGTGATAAGGAAAATGCTCCCTGCAAGATACAAGAAATGATATAAATATATTTATAGATCCTTTTTTTAAAAACCAAGAACTGGACAAACACAAAACTTGGAAATTTAATGTCATGAAGTTCATTAAAATGTTATTTTTAGTTAATCTCCCAATTGATACTTGAAAAAAAAAACTGAATGCAAGGGACAAATTATATATGCAAGGTCTTGTTTTTGGATACTCAATTTTTCATTGAGACATAGATATGTATTATTATGTGTATGAAGTTTGGTAAAGTAATTTTCTGAATAGAATATTGTAGAGAAAAAATTTATAAATGCAAAATAGGTAATGTGTCACAAAGACGACAATTATTGGGTATTCATGGCTAGTCTTTTTCTGTTGACTAATGAGGAGCAGTCTAGAAAATGAAATCTGCCTTGGTATCTGACAATGAAAAAGGGTAAGTCACTGAACTGAGGCGAAGTTGAAATGCAAGCTCTCAGAAAGGTTATATTTGTGTGTTGAAAGTTTTCCACATATATAGCTCTTTGCAAAATAGCAGTTACTGGGGTAAGTTTACATATATTTGGACTCCCTCAAGGACTAGTAAATCTGCGAAAAATTGTTATTCTTCACAGTCCCAAAATTATTTAAGAACATATTGAGGCAAGGTTACAACATTTTTGGAAACATTATTCTTATTCACCAACATTTATATCACATGTGCAGTGTATATCATAATGTATCTCATGTTGTTAGTGTAGGACGTTACATGAATATTTAATGGAATGGGGGTCTAGGTCAAAAGAAAGGTCAAGATCACAACATTGAACATAAAAAATTCTGACCATTCTGACATGTTTAATGGGTTCTCACTAAAATGCATCAAGGTATGAAGTTGTACAATAAATTAATAGATTAAAAAGTATTTTTAAAAATGAGCCTATAAATGCAAATTCTGTAAGTCAAGTCAAGAGATAAAAATAAAGGACAAATATAAAACAATATATCACCAGGTCATACATACATGACAGGGCATAAAATGTGTTGCATAAAGAAACTGAAAAAGTAAAAACTATAACTTACAATCATCATCTTCATCTATCTGTATCATAGGATCGATGGAATACTGTTGTCTTAGTTTCTTTTTGTCTTTCCTCTTCCTGTACTTTTTTTTGGACTTTATGGATGGGTATACATGGATTCTCTTCTGATCATTTTTTGTGATGATTTTCAGAAAATGCATTTCCTCATCACAATCTTTAACTGGGGTGAGAGTGAAATGCTGACCATTGAATTTTAGCTTTCGTTTGGGCCTTGATCTTTTGGCAAGTTCAATGCGTTTGAATCCATGAAAAGGGGTGGAACTATGAATGTTAATGGACACTGCAGGAATAGTTCTAGTATCATTGGTAAAACTCATTTTGCCTGTAATATATATATTTTTTAAAATGTATTTTATATTTCCCTTCACAAACCAGTGTTCTAAACAATGGAGATGTGCTATACTGCCTTACATGTTTTAAGCCCATGAATTATTGGAACATAATGCTTTTATATTTTACGGAAGTATCAAGAAATATCTTTATTTCTGATCTTGCTATTATTAATAACAAGAGAACCAAGGGCCTTAACAGTCACCTGAGTATAATACAACACTGAAGTATAAATACAACAAAATAAACTGATACATGACGATATGTTGCTCAAAAACAAGAGCTTAAAAGATCAGGGATCACCAAAATAGTTAGTTATAGAACCCAGTAACAAATCATAAAGTAAATTTATTTACTTGCCTGTACTTGCCAGTGCTATTACACTTCCATCTTTGTCACGAACACCATCCAGACTAAACAAAACAATATTGTTTGAGCACATAAACTCATCTCACACCCTCTAATATTGGCTTCTTTTGGTCTTTGAACATTTAATGTACAAAGTTAAGATATTTTTTTCTGATATTTAATGCTTATTATTTCTCCCTAAGTCTCATAAGTCTCCCTAGCCATTAAAAATTTTAAAGTACTTTTTTGTATTATACTTTTTTTTTGGAATTCTTTTATTCAATTGACCTAACAATTACATTATTAACAGTGATTTATTATCATCGATGAATAGCAAAGGGGAATAACTTCTCTTATTAGATTACAAATTTCTCTACAAGATTAATAGAGCCCTGTCCAGCAACAGCACACTTAACTCAGTGTACCAGAATTTCACAAGTAAAAATACCCTTACTCATTACAACTTTGTACTCTGTTTGCCTCTTAGATTTTAAAAGAATTAATGCAATTTTACTTTTTAGTATATAATCAATAGAGTCTCATCTTAATACCAGAACCTCTGACCCAAGGGTCATGAATGTCACAGTATGGAAAAGGCACCCTTGCTCATCAAAACTATGCACTTAGCTTTACTGCTAAATACCCCAGAAGCTTAACTGCTAAATACCCCAGAACAAGAAGATTTCAAAAAACAAATTTGCATTTTTACTATATAATCAACAGAGCCCTGCCCTTACACAAAAAACTCTGACCCAGGGGCATGACATTCACAATTTTGGAAAAGGCACCCTTGCTCATCAAAACTATGCACTTAGCTTAATAACTGCTAAATACCTCAGAACAAGAAGAAGATTTCAAAAAACAAATTTGCATTTTCACTATATAATCAACAGAGCCCTGCCCTTACACAAAAAACCCTGACCCAGGGGCATGACAGTCACAATTTTGGAAGAGACACTCTTGTTTATCATAACCATGCACTTAGTTTGTTTGCATATAATACAGAGGAGTAGAGTCACCCACATAGGGCATTGGTTAGAGTGTTTGCTTTAGAGTTGAAGGAGTCAATCCTTATGTCACTGGTAGGAATCCCACTGTGGGGTGTGGAGACCAGTTCTTTGGATGAGACCATATAAACCAAGGTCCCTGTCACAGTAGATGCTGGCACAAAAAAGATCCCTCACTGCTCACTGGCCCTAAGTGCCAAGTATAGTCTAAATTTGCAGCCCTTCACCAGCAAGTAGATGCATCTCCATATGAGTGAAAAATTCTCAAGAGGGATGTTAAACAACATACAAACAAAACACAGGAGTAGAGATTTTCAAAGAGATAATGCATTTTTACTATATAATCAATAGAGCACTTCCTCACACCAGAACCCCTGACACAGGGCCATGAAAATTCACAATTCTGGAAATGGCAGCCTTGCTCACCTAACCATACATTTAGTTTGTTTGCTAAACAAACAGGGGAGATAAGCTTTTTAAGGATTTTATGCATTTTCACTACACAATCAATATGTCCCCACCACCCTAACTCCATATCTCCTGACCCTGGGGCATGACTTTCACAATTTTAGTAGCTACGTGACTCATTGTATTTTATAATCATGTCAAGAATTCGACTGCTTGATGTCCAGGAGTAATGAAGGAGCTTTTTCAAAATTGCATTTTGATGGTCTTGGTCCCAAAAGTGGGGGGGGGGGGGGCAGGACCCTTGGAAATAACAATTTTTGTCCCTTATTTCCCATAGATGCTCTACTCTAGAATTTGTTAGAATTGGTTTAGCAATTTATTAGAAGGAGCTGAAGGCTGAAGGTCCAAAACAGATTACCTTGGTGACTCAGGTGACACAAGAACCTGTTACGAGATTTATTATGAATTTGAGCAACAATGCCACCGTGAAGTATCGATTTTGATTCCCACATATAAAACTTGATAATTGAAATATACATGAGAGAGACTACAAACTTACATTATTTACAAGCAGCTGTGTATATATATATTACAAAAACAAGATGTTCGTTTCATTCTCGTCTGCAAGAAAAACTCAATGCATATTCAGACACATTGAGAAATCTCATTGGCTAAAACTCTCATGTAATGTGGAAGCTGATTAGCTGCTGTCATCTAGGCTAAAATCCCGCGAAATTCTCATTCGGCAAACTTCGGTTTATTCCGTCATCAAGAAGAAATGAAGTACCTTTTTTGCAATATGATTTCATCACCGATGGAAAACTTTTAAAGGGCTAAAAAAAAATGCTGTTAATTTCTGCATAATGTGAATCTTTAAAAAAGTCTCAAGAAAAGTTTAACAGACATTTCTATTTTTCATTTATATATCGTCAAACCCCCTAATTCCGTCAATACCCTAATTCCGTCAATACCCTAACTCCGTCACTTTCGGGAAACTCCGCGCTATTGTAAACGAATACGATTGTGACGTTAATTTTTACATGCTGAAAATCTACAATCAAATGCTGAGACAGTCAAGTTCAAGAATGCGTCAAAAATAAATAACAATTACACGTGATCTATTGTATCCATCATATTTTATGTGAAGTCAGTAGGCACCTTTCCCTTTAAGCGCTATTCCATCGATACCTCCGACATGTGCGTCAATATGCTCATTTTTACATGTCAGCCATATTTATGAAGGTCTTTGCCAAAGGATTAATATGACATACCATATTGAATACGGCTAAAAAATATTTTATTTTTCGTCTCAATTTTTCCTAAAACACAACACATTGGAGATAACGTTGTGTGAGGTTATATTACATATAAAATACGTTGTATTAACGTTATTTTATCTGTTGTTGATACTTTTCCTAAAATACAATTAAATACTATTTTAAATCTTCAAAACTAATTTTCCATGTTTACAAGTTTAAAATGAAGGGAGAAAAAACTAAACTGGAAAAAATTATAATCAATAAAATTGAAAAAAAAAAATTAAAATTAATACGTTGACATATTGTAGAGCGCCCTGGTGACGGAGTTAGGGTTCATTGGACGTACGTAATGTAAGGCAGTAAAACTCGGTTATAACGAAGTCACTGCATGGGACCTATGAAATTACTTCGTTATATATCCGTAATTCGTTATATCCGTATAAGAAATTCGTTAAATTTATATAGCTTGGGATCCAAGAAAAATTCGCTATATCCGTGAATTCGCTATATCCGTGTTCGTACTAAACGAGTTTTACTGTAGTTTTGTATAAGCCCAGTAACTGAATTTTTTTAAATAGTTCTGAAAACAATGTTTAAGTTCATCACTAAGTGTAGCAAACAAGAAACAAATCAAAAAAAATTCAGATAGAAACCTGGCGTGTTTTCCGCTTTTGGTGACGAAGTTTAGATAGTAGGGGATAATATTGAGGAAAATAACATTATTTTTGAATAATAATTATTCATATTAATTAATAATATATCAATTATTCAACCATCCACTAAAAAAAAAACACACGATTGAAATAAACTTATCCATATCAAAATCAAACAAAATAAATGCTGGAAATGAAATGGGTATTAAATTAGGTTCCCAAAAAAGCGTAATAACGTTAATCGGTTGTGATGGAAAATCAGATTTTTTTTCATAATCGATTATCGGAATAATCGGATGGACTATAATCGATTAATAATGGAATGATTTCAAGTATTAAATTTGTTCATTTTTCAATGAAGAATAAATTGGTAAAAATTATAGATTGATTTCTAAAATACATTTTTGATATATTTTTGTATCACTGAATTCATTTATTATGTTATTTTTTAGAGTTTAGTTAAATTCAAAGAAAAGTGGATCAAATATCATAGGAATAATCTGCTTTTAAATAAATATTTTGATTAATCGATTATCAAAATTATCATCGATTATCTATAATCGATGGCCATTTCGATTATCTAATCGATTAATCGGTACATCAATACTAATCGGGTGTTCAAAAAAATGTAAATACGCGAATCAAAAGGCGTAATATTGCGGAAAAGGGCGAATTTTTTTTGCTTTTTCCTCGTAGTTTAAGGCTAACAGGCTTTTGATGACAGTTATTGGTTGATTTGTTAGTACTTACGTGTAAATATTTCAATTCTGGGTTCCATGACATGGATACTTTTCACCATCACTTTACAGGCACTTAGTATCGTTTTTGAAAGTGGGGAGGGGGGCAGACAAAAAAATACAACTTACCTGTAAAAACTTTAACAAGCAATAAAAGAAAAAAAATTGTCCAAACTCAAAAATTCTATTTCTTGGATGGGGTCGATGGGGAGGGGGGTTCCAACTTTCTTTCACAACCAAATTTTATTCATACAATACCAAATTACCATGATTTAAATATGCTACAACGAAAAGTGGGGGGGGGGGGGGGCACCATTTCATAGTAAAAGAATATATTTGGAAGCATGCCTAGAAAGACATAGGTCTTGGGTAGTTTAAAATCTAATTTTTATGCCCCCGTAATCGAAGATTCGGGGGCATGTAGCTTTTGCCCTGTCCGTCCGTCTGTCTGTCTGTTTGTCCGCAAAAACTTTAACCTTGCCCATAACTTTTGATTGGTTGGAGCTATAGCTTTCATATTTCACATGTGAAAAGATCTTTCTTTCGATACCATTTTGACCTTGACCTTGGACCCACTTTTGCAAAATTTTATGAGACTTTAACCATGGCCATAACTTTTGAACACTTAGAGCTTGGGCTTTCAAACTTCACAAGTGTATTCCTTGTGATCCTTTGGATAACAACATCTTTGACCCTTTGACCCTGGAGATTGACCTACTGTTTAAAAATACTTTAACCTTGGCCATAACTTTTGAAAGTTTTGTGCTAGGTCTTTCGTACTTCGCATGTGTACTCCTTGTGACAAGACCTTCCTTTACATACCAACAACTTTGACCTTTTGACCTTAGAGTTTGACCTACTTCAATTTTGAAAACTTTTAAACTTGGCCATAACTTTTGAACAGTTAATGCTAGGGTTTTCATACTTCACATATGAATTAATTGTGAGAAGACCTTCCTTAGATACCAACAACTTTGACCCTTTGACCTTGACCTACTTCAATTTTGAAAAATGTTAACCGTGGCCATAACTTTTAAACAGTTAATGCTAGGGTTTTCATACTTCACATATGCATTCCTTGTGAAAAGATCTTCCTTTAAATACCAACAACTTTGACCCTTTGACCTTGTAGTTTGACCTACTTTTGTAAAACTTTAACCTTGGCCATAACTTTTGAACAGTTGGTGTTAGGGCTTTCATACTTCACATGTATATTCCTTGTTACAAGACCTTCCTTTGGATACCAACAATTTTGGATTTGACCTTGGAGTTTAACCCACTTTTAAAAATTTTAAACATTGGCCATAACATTTGAACGTTTGGTTCTAGGGCTTTCACATTTCATGATCATGTGTATCTCTTGTGACAAGAACTTCCCTTGGGCACCATTTGACCTTGGCCTTGCCGTTTTACTTACTTTGAAAAAAACTTTAACCTTCGCCATAACTTTTCAATGGTTTGTACCAGGGCTTTTGAATTTCACAGGTATATTCCTCGAGACAAGACCTTTCTTTGAGTACCAACATTTTTGATTTCTTGACCTGGAGTTTGACTTGCATTTGAGAAACTTTAACATTCCCCATAAGCTGCCGACGGGGGCATCAGTGTTTCACAAACACATCTTGTTGAACAATGAAATCCCACAATCTGGAAAAGGGGTGGGGATTCCTTTACAGGGATATGCCACCAGACAGGGTTAGGCCTTTTCTGCATTTGTTTAGAATATGTTCTTGGACAGGGAAATCAAATCTAGTTGAAATAAATGTATGTGACCGATGTTTTGCGGTTATATTAGTACAGTAACAGTGCTGGCAATTTTCACTGGTGGTGTTGTTAAAAGAAATTATATAATTTTACCCCAAAAAAATTACAGATTTTCAATTCTAAACATTAAACAAGAGGCCAATGGGCCACGTCGCTCACCCCAGCACCTTGGCTAGGAAAAAACAGAAATCAGTGCAGTATTGAAAAGTTAAATATAAATGTGGTTGCAATATTTGATCTTCTATTGAATCCTTGCCCTACATTAATATGACTAAACATGGCTTTGCTGTTCTTGAGAAGATTTTTTGCAATATATTCCCAAGTAAAACTTTGATCCCCCATTGTGGCCCCAACCTACCCCTGGGAGTCATGTTCTGAACAAACCTAAATCTACACTACCTGTGGATGCTTCTATATCAGTATGACTACACAAGACTTTGCCGTCTTTGAGAAGATTTTTTTCCTTTTACAGTACTAGTATTCCTTTGTAAAACTTTAATTGCCTATTGTGGCCATGCCCAATCCTCAGGGGTCATGATTTGAACAACTTGAATCTACACTGAGGATGCTTCCATAATAATATGACTAATCATGGCTTTGCTGTTCTTGAGTAGAAGATTTTTCAAGATTTTTTCCTATATATTCTTATGTAAAACTGTGGTCCCACCCTACCCCCCAGATTCATGATTTGAACAAACCTTAATCTACACTACCTGAGGATGCTTCCATATTAATATGACTCAAGAAGATTTTGCTATTCTTGAGAAGAATTTTTGAGATTTTTTCCCATATATTCCTATGTAAAATTTTGAACTCCCAGTGTGGCCCAACCCTACCCCTGGGGGTCATGATTTGAACAAACTTGAATCTACACTACCTGAGGATGCTTCCTTGTCAATATGACTAAACATGGCTTTGCTGTTCTTGAGAAGATTTTCAAAGACTTTTCCCGAATTATTTCCCCTAGGAAGAGGGAGTGGCCCTTTATTTGAACAAACTTGAATCCCCTTTACCTAAGGATACTTTGTGCCAAATTTGGTTGAAATTAGCTCAGTGGTTCTGGAGAAGAAGATGAAAATGTGAAAATTTTATGATGATGACAATGGACAAATTTTATTCAGAAAAGCTCTCTTGAGCCTTCGGCTCAGATGAGCTAATAATAAAACTATGAAAAATATGGCTACAACAATAATTCCAACAATAAATGTGTAGATAATTTAGTAGAATACCGTATTCCCCAAAACTGTTAAGTGCCCCCCCCTCCTAAAATGTGTATGTCTGTGTCTATAATCAATACCCTGAGGTGATAAATGCTTTTGAAATATGTCATACATTGTGGGATACCCACGGGTGATCTCATCTTTTACTCATCATGATGTGTAATTGTTGAGATCACCCATGGGTATCTGACAATGTATGTCATAATGTAAATTTTAAACTATATATAAATGTATAAAAGATCAATTTGTTTACTTCACAAAAATATTTTTCCATTTTTAGTGTCCATCAGTTAATCAGTTTTGTCTGTTTTCATTTCTTGGAGAACATCTACAAAATACCAAACAAAGCAGAAAATTTTTAACTGTCTATGTTTCATAACCTTAGATGTAAAAAAAAAAAATAATAATAATAATGATAAAAAAAAATCAAATATTTGCTTTTTCTATCAACAATAAATTTACAAGTCCATCAAGTAATAACAACTAATCAGAGTTCAATATTTAATAATCGTTAAATCGTAAAATCATTAAAATACAACTTTATTCATATCATACATGTACACACATTTGACTTTATGCTGTAGTAAAACTCCGCAATATCAAATCAATTTACACATCATGACAGAAAAAAAGAAGGAATTAAATGCAAACAATGAATGACTAAATTTAGTCTATAAATTATTTGAATTCATTTGGCAAATGATATATATGTGCATGTAGTTATTTAATTAAGATTGGTACTCATGTCACACAAGTGTCATTTCAAATTTCAAAGCTAAAGCAAACTATATGTATGTAAAAATTTTCAACTCAGTAAATCACATTTTTACTGGTAAGAACATAAATAATACATGTAAAAATACTTTGACAAAATATCTAACTATAGAAAATTGATTTGCGGTAATTTTTTATTCAATAAATTAGTTTCCTTAGTTTTGACATGATTCTGCAGAAAATAAGGGGTTGCTTTGGCACATTTTGACATAAAACAAATAAATAATGGACTCCGGCAGTCTGAAAATGCATACAACATACATTGGACACTGAACAGTGACATACAAACTCATACAAATTACAAACACTATACTCCCTGGATTTCTATGGACAGAGATTTAGCTCCATTGTCAGTGAGATTATTAATAAGTCACAGTCATCAAGATGGCTGGGTAGGAATGCTGCTGCTATCCATGGAAGTCTTGATTGAGGAGAGCATGTGTCCAAATTTAGCCAAGTCCTCCCCGGCTTGTTTTAATATAGCTAGAGCTTGTTCACCTGTAAATGAAGTGAAGTGTACTCATCCACTCTCAAGGTACATTACCAGTGATATGTGTTCAAAGTATACATTTTGACTAAACATTTTTGTTACCTGGAAATTGAAATTTATGAGGCAAACAGAAAAGATAAAGTTGCAGTGCATCTATGACAAGAAATGTGAATTCATGCCATAGTCTTAGCAAGAATAAAGTTAACTATACACTGTTTCTAGTAGCCTCTCTGTTTCATAATTCTTACAGAGACTGTCAAATTTTTTTCAACACTATAATCTTTCATGAAATGTCAAACTGCTAGTGGTAGTTGTAGTTTGAATTTGTTATAGATGTTGCTAAATTTGAAATGGTCTTGAACAATACACATAAAAAAAAGATCACTTACTTGCTGCGACTGTGTTTGAATAATCTCCCTTGCCATTTTTTTGGGGTGTGGATGACACAATAGGTTCTAATTCATGTAAAAGAGACAATCCAGTTTTATTCATGATCATGGACGCCAAGTCCTCCTCAGGATCCGTGCTTGTAGATTGCATCTCGGGATACATCCTGTTTACCATGTCTAGGACACTGCGAGCTCTCTCCAGAATTTCCTCTTCACTGTATGGAGCATGACCAAACTGTTCAGGATTAGTAACATCTAAAATTTGTTCAATCAATGGATTTTCCCTGAGAGAGAATTTATTTGAAGACACTGGGTTAAATGCTTTGGCATCATTTTCTTTGGCAATGAATTCTGGGAAATCTGTGGGTTGATTTGGATCCTGTAATACCGAGTCTATTGGGAGTTTACTGAACAATGAAGTCAAGTTCGTTGATGGAGGAATTTCACTGTTGGCTGTCACAGAAAATGGGTTACTCTGACTTGATGCTAACCCTGTGTCATGATTGGTTGACTGAAGACTTGCAGTCTGATAACCTGTGTCATGATTGGTTGAATTAGGTGCAATACCATGATCATCCATTTCCATGGAATAATCCTTTGCACAGAGCAAACTAGATGTCTTTATTTCATCTGCAAATCGTAAATGCTTTGAAGGCTGCTCATTTGTTTCAAACTCCATAGCTGTGTCTTCAAAGTCATGAAGAATGTTTCTCTGACCACGCCTAGCTAAATGGGAAATTTTTCGTGTGGTTGTTGGTTTTCTTTCTGAGTGACCATCAGAAGCTAGAGGAGTATTTGTTTCTACATCAGACTCATCTGAGGGAAAATCTGTAATAAAAATTTTGTCTGAAGTACCAGTGGACTGCATAAAATATATTAACCTTTACAGTTTATCAATATTCAGTGTAATCTATATGATTAAGTCAGTGTATGTATAGTAGGAATCAAACTTTTTGAAATCATCTTTACAATTCATACTGTATAAGTGGAAATTTTAGAGGGACGCAAATTTAGTGATGTATCCTTAAAAATTGATATACATGTATATTTTTAGCGAGATGTAATTTTAGCAATTTTACAATGCTTACAAAGAAGCTATTACAAAAGATACACAATTAATTGTTAGCGAAATTCATTTTTAGCGATCTCAACACCTTTGCTAATAATGCCCAAATTGGATCCTCACTAAAAATTCTGCTTATATAGCATTATCCCTGCAAGTAGTGTCATTTAGAAAATGAAAGAGTGTGGGTTTTTTTCCTTACTAGTAGAACGAAGAACACCAATGTACACTCAGAAATGAGTTGTCTTTAAGGACAGATGATACAAACGTTCATCAAAATATACAATGAAAATAAGAACTAAATGCATGCTTATATAAGTAAAATGAATAAGTTTGGCCAAATGGATTTTAATTTTTCATTCTCATTTTCACAATATTGTCCTATGAAGTGATAAAAATTTGTATAGATTTATAAGTGTGATCACAGAAAGGTAGAATTTTGAACATCATAGAAAGTTGACAATTTCTTAAAACCGGTATTCTAGAAATTTAATATTTGCATAATTTACCATCAAAATACATGCAGATCCAAAAATATATACAGTAAAACATGCTTATAGCAAACACGGTTATAATGAAGTGACGCTTACAGCAAAGTGATTTTCATTCCCAATGACTTTAAAATATATTGTGAACTTAACGGATATAACAAATTACATTTATAACAAAGAAAAATCGTCCATCCCTGGCACTTCGTTATAAACTTGTTTTGCTCTATCAATCCAGGCATTGATTTTTTTGTTTGTATCATCTGTCCTTAGTTAATATACTTTTTTAAAAGTATACATGTATTTGCATATGTTAAAGAAATAGATAGAGTCAAAACAAAGCCAGCAGTTACCTGGTATTGGTTCCTGTATAAAAGATCCTTGGTCATCATCAAGGATCCCTGGGTTGGCACAGATTGGGGAGACCCCTGGACTCTGAATGGACAGCTTGGACCTGCTCTTTGTTTGTGGGGTCTTACAAAGCCCCCCCTTAATGGGGGAAACCTCAGGGCTACTGAGAGACTGGGCAAATTCAACACTCATGTTCTTCTGAACTGTACCCTCCCCAAATATTTTCTCATGTGGTGAAAAGAGACCAGAGGACCTCTTTGTGGCTGAAACATAACAAATCCTGATGAATACTTTTTCTCCTTTACTGAAACATATGGTATGTCAAAATTTATGGTTTTATCTTTCTTAAAACTCAGTCTCAACTACAGTTAGTGGTGTGATGTTACATTTCAAAAAAACTTTATATGTAGATTCTTCAGTGATGTAACAGAACTTCAATAACAACAGGAGCCAATGATAATTCATTACACCATACCCATAGTATTCACCTTCAGCATTATAAGCTTGGCTATCTCATATGAACATGAAAATCATACATATATCCTCAATATAAGATTTAATGAAAATCTCATTATTTCAACCAATAATATTTATAAAGAGCTGCATAACAAAGAAGAATGAGGATTTACAAAAAATTCTTAAAAGGGAGACAATTAAAAAAATAGCCCAACCAATCAGTTGACACTGCTCATCTCAGAAGCCCATCTTTACAACCAATATTTAACAACAAATATTATCCTTGGAATTTTTATTTTCTATTTAATTTTCAATAAAACCTTTGTGCATATAAGATGTACCTAACAAGATAACTTATAAAACATGTAAACTTTAAATTTTCAACAAAATACTAAAAATTCCCTCTCCATCCCCATAACTTTATTAGGGATGACATACATGTGTATACAGTCATGTTACTCATGTATTATAACCCCCAATACTCACACACAAGTCCACGCACAATGGGAGATAACTCTGGGGAACTGAAGAGTTCTCTTTGTTGTTGTTTGTTCTGAAACTCCGGAGTTTCTAGTCCCTTTATATTCTTTATTGGGCTTGATGAAAAATGACTCTGTAATAGACATGAAAACATTTAAGATATATGGATATTGTTTGATTGAAATCATGCAGTCTTCAATCAAATTGTCAAATAAATTCTTTAATGCTTGGCCTTCCAAGTAAACACACTTAAATTAAAATCACCCAAGGATGTTTTGTGGCAAGTTTGGTTGAATGGATGAACATGTTAAACTGGATCCTAGTGTAGAGAACTAGGTTACCTGAGTGACTAAAGTGGCTTTAATACTTACTCTGCTGGGTGGCCTAAGGGGCGTGGCATGCTGGAAGGGAATCTCTGCTTCATTGGCTGAGATTACTTGTGGGGAGGAGCAACCATTAAAGTCAACTTCTTCATCTATCACAGGAGCTGTCCTAAATGAATATTGTGGTATAAATATATATATATATATATATATATATATATATATATATATATATATAAATATAAATATATATATATATATATATATATATATATATATATATATATATATATATATATATATATATATATATATATATATATATATATATTGTACAATAAAATAAAATATCAAATCATTTAGAGACTCTGTTCATTCAATTCAATATGCACAGAAAATGTTAAAATACATTGTAACAAGTGAAAATAGAGAAACAGATTTTCTCCTGTAGTAATACTAACTTTACAGGACTAATAGCAAAACTACTATTGTCTGGATGAAAGAACAACTTTCTTCTTAAAGAGGAAGTGCTTAACACATCCTGCACAGCTTCCTTTTTCTGTGATGTTTCATGAAGTTCAGTGTCTTCACATACCATGTATTCACCTTATAAAAAATACATACAGGTAGGAACAAGAGGCTATAGAAAGTCAAACAATCATTAAACACACAAATCCAAAATGATCCCTTTGACCTTAAATTCATGGAAAAGTTAAGTAAATACACTTATTATATCAACATATATGTATCTAGGAAGACAATGATAACTATTTAACAGATTAAGCTTTCAGTGCATTTTGTTTTGAGTGGTATGATTCAGTATTGTAAACACAAACCTAGCACTTCCTTGACATCAAAATTTACAGGTAATGACAGCATTGTCTGAGCTGATGCTGGGAAAAACAAATTTACATGACTGTATTATCATTTATTTAGTGAATTAAATTAATTATTGCATCAATGTAAGTGACTTATAACAAAACTTCTCTTAAAAATTCCACATCTTGAAGAAGAACATTAGAAAAACAGATCTGCTTACTCCAAACAAATCTTATAAGTACCTTTCTGCTACTTTTTCTGTAAGATTTGACTTTCATGTAAATACAGAAAATTTAAGTGATTCATATAAAACAAATTATTTATTGTTGTAATTGCAGAAAACACACCAATTATGATACTCAATGTGGACATGATGACACATTGGAAAGTTACACAAGAAGATATGAAAATTCAAAAGTTACACAAGAAGATATGAAAATTCAAAAGTTACTGTAGATTCCTTATTTTACGCGAGTACTTAATATCGCGAAATGGCCCTTAGACGACAAATCGAGAGAAGTATAATTCGTGAGTGGACACTTGATTAAGACATTTTATATGGATTTCAGTACCACAAAAATTAAAGCGAGTAATTTTATTTTCGCGAGTGGTTCTTCTCGCGTAATTACGCGATAATTATTTCCTTGCATATATTTAGGAATCTACATTACACAAGAAGATATGAAAAAAATATTTCCTTTACTTCCTTATTTGTCCATCACAGTCTAGCAGTTTGTTTTCATCTGGATAACTACTTATTGTGCGATACAAATGCTTGAAAATTGTACGATGATTTTCTATCACTCAAATGTTCATACTGCCCTATTTCCATAGTTTATATTTTTTAATACAAAAAATGACAAGAATCTGGAAATCAGGGGATTTGGTATTTAAAGCATAGAGTGTATTTACAGGGTCAAAAATCTCAAAAATCATGGGTAAATTGGGAGGATAGGGCAGGTCTGGAATATGTTTTTTGTAAACGAAAAAACCAGTTTCCACAAATATAAACAAAACTTAAAAATTCTCATTAGATAATGAGATTGTATACTGGGATAGTTACCATCTTGCAACTCGGGGATCTTTGTGACAAAGGGTAGCTGTTTCTGAATGGATCCTTGAAGATCTGGCTCCAGTGTTTTCAATGGAGTCTCTAGATTAAAAAATATATATATATATATTAAACTCTGCAAGAAACTTGATATTAATTTAAAGCAGAGGGAAATGAAAGTGCATCAGAAGAATAAATGTATCGTTTTCAACAATGGTGAATTTTTTGTCTATTATTTCACAATTTTTTTTGTTGAATACTGTAAATCACTTTTTATTCGCGAGAACATTACTTTCGCGCTATTACGCGAGACAGTCTGCTCGCGAAAATTTCATTCTCGTGTAAATTTTCGTTTGTGTAGATTATATACAAGAATTCGTGAAAATTTTGTCTTGCTTATACATACCAAATACCTATCTCGCGAAAATAAGGTGTCACGAAAATTTGGTGAACTACAGTATTACAACAAATACATGTACATGTATGTGAATTCTTTAACATTTTTATTTACATGTATTTCAATCAATTATTTTTTTTTTTACTCCTTTCAATATTTATTTTTGATTTTCTAACTTATGTGTAGGTAAAAGTGTGTTCACTATAAAATGAAGTCAGCGATGTGTAAAATACTGATTTTCTTTCACTTACGCACAAGATTTTTGGCCCCTGTTCCTTTGGAGTTGGAATTCCATGGAGAGGGTGCTATCAGATTGTTAGAGAAGTAATTTTCAATAGCTTTCTGTGCTCTCTCTTCAACTTCCTTGTCTGGTCTGTATAAATTAAAATAAACAGCCATGCTGCAGAGTTCATTATACAAATTATTATAAATGCTCCATATATGTAGAAACAGATGTCTTTGATTTACAGACAATCAGTGAACAAGTGAAGAGCACTATCAAAATAACTGAAATCTGATTGATAATGAACTAGAAATATGTCCATAGTAGGGGTGCAATGATACACTTACCTCACGATACGATACGTATCACGGTATTCAGTTCACGATACGATACGTATCATGATACATGACAAGGTAAAGAAGTCTTTCAAGTTTTTAAAACTCGACAGGGTTATATCAAATGTTTATATTTTTTGATAATCAAAATATCAATCTGTTAACTTTATTTGGATTGAAAAGTAGATCTTTGAGTTGCAACAATATTCTAAAATGAAGAACATTAGCATGGAACTACGGTAGCCTGGATTCAAAGTTCAGATATGACTTATTTATAGAAAAGGGCCTTTCCTCATTATCTTCCTTTTAAATTGGAAGTGTTATCGCGTTCTACTCCACAAGTTGGAAACACAGGCGTGATGAGATACCGTGTATTACCATAGAATACTTTTAGATCTAAATGGTTTATCACTTTTCTTAACATCTATAACTTTTAATCACATTAGGAATGAGTTAAAGTCCTTCACCCTGTTATATCTTAGGTCTGTAAGATGCTTGAGATGAGTTTAACTGCCGTTACTGCTTTATCATCGACCTCATGTTTTGCGCGGAAGCCATTTTTAAATTGTAAACGAGGAAACAAAACGGATGATTCGGATAATTCTGGACCGATTGAACCAAACTGTGATATCAGTTTAGCGTATCATGAATTGAATCGTTGCACTCTTAGTCCATAGGACATGAATGCCCCGCCTAGGGTATATTAGTAATGCAAAAATTTAACACAAATTGAGAAAAGCGAGGTCAAGTTTAAAGGAAAGGTCAAGGTGAAAAAATATTGATGCAGTTGAATAGCTTACATCAGTATGTATCAGCATATGAAGTTTGACACTAATTTAAGAAAAGTGAGGTCAAAAGAAAGGTCAAGGTCAAAAATGTTGATGCAGTTGAATAGCTTACATCAGTATGTATCAACATATGAAGTTTGATTACACTATCTTGAATGGTATCTTTAAAACTGAGCTAAACACTAATTTAAGAAAAGTGAGGTCATGGTCAAAGGAAAAGTCAAGGTCAAAAAATGTTAATGCAGTTGCATAGCTCTCATCAATATCTTTCAGCATATGAAGTTCGATGAAAATATCTTGGATAGTTTCTTTGAAACTGAGCTTTGAACAGAGCTAAACGCAAAGTCTGACGGAAGGACAGACTGAAGGACGGAAGGACAGAAAGACGGAAGACGGACATGACAAACACTATATGCCCAGGCCATATTCATGGCGGGGCAAAAAATAAAACAAGCATCCATTTTTCTACAGGAGGTAACTCTTCAGGTGATCACTCACGTAATTTGTTGATATACTGGCATTTCGTCAATGTCTGCAGGGTGGAGTTCTGCAATATGTTCAATTGACCAGCGGAATGGCTTCTGAAAATGGGCAAAAAATTTAAAGCTAACGAAAACATTTATAAGTCAGATAAAATCTTTGAAACATGTCAAAATAAAATGTACACATCAGGGATGGGGTAATTGAAAAAAGTAATTGTAATTGACTGTAATTAATTACATTTTTTGAAGTAATTGGAAGTAATTTGTAATTGAACATTTTTTCAATTACTTGTAATTGTAATTTAATTAATTACACTGAAAAAATACCATGTAATTTCAATTACTTTTTCAATTACATTCAATTACTTTATATAATACACATTCATGATATATTCATGATATATCATCACCACTACCTCCCCATTTTACTGGTTTTTATTTTATTGATAAACATATCCTCAATCCTCTAATTATACAAAATCTTAGGTTAATGCTTACAAAAAAATAATTAAATGATTAGCTTGATAATAATAAACTAGTTTCTTTCTAATCATTATGTAAATTTTGAATTTTTTTATCTATGTTTATAAATATGAATTTTGAACCACCCTTCTTAGGTCTATTCAGCTATGAAACACACATTTATTATATTTCAATCTTTGTTGTTTGAACAATAATAAAGAAAAAGAAAGTGTGTGTCATTAATTAAGTTCTCTCTTGTTGGAAAGAGATAATTGCCCTCCAGATCACAGCTTTAAATTGCAATCAAAACAAATCAACTCCTCTAAAGAGATATTCATTCCATGATTTAGAAGACCAAGCCAATGGAGATAATTATTTCAATTTAAAATGCTCCGCTAGCTTTAGATAAAAAAAACTTTCAATTTGATAATTATTTTAATATTTAAACAGATTTTTAAGAATGAATTTTCTATCTGTACAATTCTGATTTATGAAGTAAAATTGTTCAACAAAAATAGCAATTTAGGATGTTCAGGTTACCTTCAAAGAAAATATTTAATTTGAGAGGTTACAGTTGCGACTCATTTCACTCTATTAAAATACTCACTTTCAATCAAATATCATAAGCCATGCAATTTGTGTACATGTAGGTTTTGTGTGGTGGAAACTGCATCAAACTGATCTCAGATAGTTCTTTAAGATATCCTTATTGTTTTGTAAATAAATGTTATAAATTAAAACAGAATGATACACAATGCCTATAGCATATTATTTCTTAATTGTACTGTTTGTGCAGGGCTGAGCTTATATACAAATAAATGATGTTCTGTATATTCATTGACAAAGATTATAAAAATTTTCAAAAAAAATTAAAAATGTAATTTGTAATTTAATTAATTACTTTTGCAAAGTAATTGTAATTTAATTAATTACATGTCTTAGAAAGCCTGTAATTTAATTGTAATTTAATTGAAGAAAAAGTCAAAGTAATTGTAATTTAATTAATTACTTTTTAAAGTAATTGACCCCATCCCTGGTACACATATGAATATTAAATATACATTGTACCTATATATAAATAATAATTTGATGTTATTTTATCATATGTAATGAGTCTTGAGTTACCATTTAACACTTGATGAGCTGCCTTATTTTTGCTTTACAATTCTCTCCTATTTCAGTGTAAGACATTGTAAGTTGACATAATCTAACCTTCTCGTCCGTGGAGGGTGTGGACTGTACAGTAAACACCCCAGGACTCATAAATACAGGACCATCAAGCTGCTCCAGGAGGGCCGCATCAAACGGGTTTATTACCCTCTGTTTCCTCCCTGACGATGATCCTAGAGGAGGCCGGGAGCCTGCCAAGTAAAAAGGAGAAATAACACCTCATATTGAATATCCAACCTATAATTGCAGTCAGACATATCCATAAAATTTGTTACCAGATCATTTTTTTTTTAAACCACTGTGAAATCATCAAGGATTTTGTAGGTCATCATTACCATTTACCCACAAATTTACATTCCCTTAAACTATAACTTTGTTAAAATATTGATTCATTGAATCTTTCATATATATATGGTTACCTACTTAACAGTTAATCTTGATTTCCCACAAATACTGACCCCAACAAATCAAAATACATGTTGTTCCAAAGTATCTACATGTATTGGATTTCTTCCTGACTAGAGACAAAAAACTTACTTGTCTTTTGAACAGTTTGTGGAATTTACTCTATAAACTGTATTTTTTTCTAATTCTTGTCCCTCTTTACCTTGAGGTGTCTTGTGTACAGCAGGACTTCCATTATCTTTTGTGACCGGGGTCTTGAACACTGGCCGGGGGCTGACACCTGCTGGTGTTGCAGACATAGGTGTGTATGAGTGAGCATCATGTGTGTACGGACTAGATAGCACTGATCTCAAAAACAACTCATTCCTTGATCCAGCACCTGGCAGCTTATGACTAGGACTTGGACTAAAAAGACAAACAAAGAACTTTATTTAAGAGCAAGTTTTATTACTCTGGAGGTTGTCCACTCAAAGTTCAGTCTTTTGATTTATAACCTCTTGATAACAAAAGCCCCACCCTTTCAATTCAGAAAGTTATTAGAATTTGTAAATTGGGAAAAGATCAAAGCATGTGTTCTCTAACAACAAGGTGTGCAAGTTATCAAGTAGAAAATACCTTGACATGTGAGGATGCACATATCCAATTTTCTTGCCATGGGCTCCTGGAGTGAAAATTTTGGGTGCATATTTGGGACTTGCTGCATAGTCTTTCGGGGTTCCAAAAGGGACCTTTAGCTTTCCCTCCTCATGATCATTTTCCTCATTTGGCAAAATTGGAGATGGCAACTTTAAAGGAGAATCTTTGTCCATTTTTACAAATGATATCCCCTGTATCAATTTGCACTAGTTCATTTTAGGACTGAAAACAAAAAAAAAATCAACAGGTATTATGACTATTTTCATCATTATAAACAATCATAAAGATCATATAATGAGCTTATTCTCTTACAAATGTTAGAATAATAGTACATACTACATTACACTAATTTTGTAAGACGTGTTAAGCTGTATTCACATATTTTGTACAATAGAAAATGAGCAGAACTACCAGGACGATCTTGGGCATGTTAATTAAATGAACTTTTGAGGTCCTGCAATAAAAATTGCTATTGTACATGCAGAGCTTAAGGCTTGTTCATTTTTTTCTTCAACGTCTTCAGTAATTCCCTTTTTAATGGATGTTTTATTGTAATGATTTGCAACATCCTAGGTCTGTTGCAATAAGTTTTAATTCGATAGTATTCAGTTTTGTTTACTAGGTAACTCACTCAGTCATAACAATTTTTTTATCATCATGAGTATACTAATATATCCAGGGACCTATATACTAACTAGTATATATAGGTCCCTGATATATTCTACCACTGTACTGGCCAGTGTGAAAATGCTGCACACTAGATTTTCTGGCTACATATGTCATCAATTTTCTGCAAACATCTGTATCATGAAGATACCAGTTGCTGAATGCTTGATAATTTTGTAGCAATCACACTATTATTGTAGATGAACTGGGCATCAAAGGGCTTTCATATGATGTTTAATTGTACAAGGTAAACATTCAAATTTATATCACACACTATATATCTGAAATGTGATTGCTTCCACGAAGGTTTGTATGTGAAAGGAACTTTATAAGAAACCAGTTATTCAGTAAACAATATAAGACAAGCTCCAGATAGTGGAATAACATCAAATGGGCTTTATATCTTCAAATATTCTCTGTTTTTCATAGTTCTGAAAGGAGTCCTTTTTGACAGTAGTAAATTTTCTGTAAACATGGTAAATGTAAATGCTGTACAATGTTTTCATGCATATTTTTCTTCAGAACAATTAATTCACCTTTGTTTAACCAATGTTGTCGTTTGATAAGTGTAGCCAATTGTAAAACTGGTAAACAAACCTATAAATAGTATTTGCAAATATGCCAAAATCAACTTGTATTTCACACTTGAATCATTTGTCCTACATCAGTACATACTACATACATGTTTGGTTAACCATTTTTCTGCTATAACCAACACTCACATATTGGATCTATTACACTCAAACATCTAATCACAAGTGAATTATTGTCACAATATCCCTTGTCGTAACATGTCCAAAATTAAACTATTTTTAATACCCGCCATTTATTTCAATTAAATCGTTCTTAAAATTATTCGTATCCAAGGCCCGAAAGCAGAGGTTTGTGTGAAGTATGAACTTCCAATGTTTCTATATTAGAAAGTTATGAACCAGAAAGGAATTTCAGCTACTTTTCTGCCAGAGACATTGAACCTGCTCAAATGACCTTGGGTCAATATCATAACTGAGCGTATCTAGGATTTTTTTTCAGAGGGGGGGGGGGGGTCCTCTCCAGTCAAAAAAAATTCAACCCAGAAAATCTTTCTTGACAAGCAAAAAAAACCTAAAAACAAAACAAAACAAACAAACAAACAAAACTAGCAAACAAACAAACAAAATACAAAATAAATAAAACAAAACAGCACAATACCAAAAAAAAAAAAAAAAAACAAAAAACAAACGAAAAAAAAAAAACAACAACAACAAAACAACTAATCGTCTTTCTCAAACGTGAAAAACCTACTACTTACAAGGGATCCACGTTTTCTAAAACTGAAGGGGGGGGGGGGTCCAACGTCATTTTTTATTTGCTTCAGTATATACATTTAATAACTCGGCAAATTCCGGAAAGGGGGGGGGGTCCGGATGCCCCGATCTCTCTCTAGCTCATCGCATGATAACACACCCTCAGGACATACGTAATTCTGGTGTCAAGTATCTTCTTCCAACATTTCTCCATTAGAGAGTTATGGTTTTGTATTGTTTTGTCATGTCTGAAAATCTGTCATAAATTGTGTCACTCTGTATTTCTGTCATAAACTTAGTTTAACCCTTATAACAACTTTCGAACCATAAAGTTATGTATGTTATATTTGGCAAAATTATAGATAAATAAGAGTTAAAATATTTTACAGTAACCTTGTCCGCCTGTTCATCCGTCTAGCTGTTTATCCGTCTGTCTATACAAGTTCAACCATGTCTGGACCATAACTTTGTAACAGAGAAACATTAAATATATGGACAAGTAAGATCATTTAGGCAAGTTACAGGCCACCGACTATAAAAAAAGTGTCCAGTGCTCATAATTCTCAAATTAACAAACACTAAAACTTCGTACTCCACTCGTAAATTAATTATGACTGGAGTGTGTATCATGACCTAGTCCGAGGAGATTTGATCAAGTTCAAGGTCATTTAAAAACTTTAAAATTCTTGCCATGCCCCAGCCATGTCTTATAATGGAGAAACATTGAAAGATCTTACTTGATATATGATTGGAGTGTCATGGCCTTGAGCCAAGTTCATTTGGACAATTTCATGGTGACTGACAGAAAAAGCGTATTATAATATTCATGTCCGATTCATAACTTCGTAACGTAGAAATATTATACAGTTGTTGACTGGAATTGAGGGCAAAGGTTGATCTGTCGGACCGGTGTATAAACTGTTACTGAAGGCCGCGGGCAACAGTTTGCGCACAGGTCGGACAGATCAACTGTTGCCCCATTGTATCAAGCCACGATCCGGAGTCCGCATATAGCTCTCTCCTACCCTACCAGAATGGGAGAGTATCGTACATTTTGGCCGTGGTTTGCGACGAACGATGCTGTTGCCAAAGACCCCTGTTAGCAACTATTTAGTTATACCTATACAATAAAATCTTTGAATCAGTAATGTATATGGTAAAACATTAGGATTTTTTAAAAATAATTTATACCACTTAATCCGTGCCGAAGCATCATTTATTATGTGAACATCGTGTAATTTTTGTACAAATATAGCCTTTTGATCAGGTCAGTATGTAGATACTTAGAGAAAGCATGTTGACCGAGCACGAAGTGCGACGAATTTCCAGTCGGCAAGCAGAGTTTTGACGCTGTTTACGGAGATAGGCAAACATACGATGGCCGATAGCGGCCGACAATTTACACTAACGTTATGTGTGTAACATGTACAGCATTTTCACTGAAAACGCACTGACACATTACACCTAAAAGAAAAAGTGTACAAAGTGTACAGTGTCAAAGCAAATTCCGTGTACACTCTACACCAAAGTTATGTGTGTAGTGTCAGAAAAACTTTCAGGTACACTCTACATCTAAAGGTGAATCAAGATTCAAAACAGAACCAGACGTGTTTCTTTGTGTTGCTCCCGCAAGGTGCCTCTTGAAGTTCACATAGATCTGGCCCCAAGACCATAAACTGCGAATAGATTTAAGTCAAAATTTCAAACCAATATAACTTTTGAAATAATTTTGATATTGAAACCAAATTTTCATCATATATTTCAGTTTAAATGTTATATAAAATTGCAAATTTTTAAGCAACAATATTAAAAAAAAAATTCAAGATACTAAAAAATCAAAATTTTGACTTAAGTCTATTCTCATTTTATGGTTTTGGGGCCTGAGGAAATGCTAGCTGGCATATTAAGTTCTTTGGTAAATAATCAGTAAAGAGCAAAATTAGTATTTTATGAAAGGTTTAAAAGGGTCATCAATTAAATTACAGGTACTTAATCAGATCATGATAATAACTATCGAAAATGCTATTTAGGTCACAGCTTGGAAAACGGATCAGTCTGCCAGTAGGAGAGGTACATCAGCATTCAAATTTTCCAGTCAAAAAATGGAAAGTGATAATTATCACACAATATAAAACAATTCTTGTTTTCATTTCACATTGTGTGAAAATGATTGTAAATATTACTGCTAAGTAAAAGAAAATGATTCACTTTATATATTTTGAAATGTATTATAACCTTTCATCCATATTTACTAGAAACAAGATTTTTCACTTCCAGAACTATATGAACTGTTTGATAGCTTCTACTGGACAGACGCATTTATTTAGCCATTTCCTTATAGCGAAAATATAAATAAAAATTACTTCAGGTTTATGTGAACATCAAGAGGCACTTTGAGGGAGCAGCACGATAAAGAAACATTGGATCTGTTTTGAATCTTGATATCACCTTTAGGTGTAGAGTGTACATGAAAGTTTTACTGACATTTTACACATAAAACGTTGGTGTAGAGTGTACATGAAATTTGCTTTGACACTGTACACTTTTCCTTTTGGGAGTAATGTGTCAGTGAGTTTTCATTGAAAATGCTGTACATGTTACACACATAACGTTAGTGTAAATTGACGGCCGCTATCGACCATCGTACAAACATGCCATACATGGCTGTGTAGCTAAATTTTCGTAGAAGAGAATGGTAATAAACAGTTTCCTGTTTATTTTCTCTGAAAGTATAAATGACTTCGATCTTGGGGAGGGGGGTACTCCATGTAATTCGGAGTTAGATATCTTTTGTTATTACCGGTATAATGCTATGAGTTAAAAAAAATTATTACAGAAACAAGTGTCTGTGTTATGGCTAGGGTATGCCTTAATCTTGAAGCTCAATGTGTCTATAAGGAAAAGTATAAAAGTTGTGTCTGGTCCATAAATTTCTACTGGACTGGAGGAGAATTGGAAGTTCTTACTTCACACAGAAATTTACTTAAATGTCCTGATGGTATATTATGACCTTGACCCAAGATCATTTGGGTAAGCTAAAGGTAACTTTCAGAATAACATGTAATTCTAGTCTGGTCTATAACTCTCTAATGGAAAAATACTGGAAGTTTACACTTCACAAAATGATTACTTATGACCAGAGGGTGTGTCATGAAAGTGTATCTGGCAAGTTTGTGGTCACATTTAGAAGAATGCATTTCCTGTCCTGTTCTTATCAAATGCGACAGTACACTAATTTTTATCTATTTCAATGCGTCCGGATCCTTTTAGTCAGTGTTTTATAAAGGTTTCATAAATTAGCATTTTACATAGCTCATTAGAGTTTAAAACTAAAACGGCCATGAATCGAATGGTATAATTCTGAAAAACTTAACATATTATTGAAGCATGGCATACGGATAGCAGGAACCTTTAACTACTACTCTAATTAAGTAAATTGAAATTCATTTCAAAAATAATTATCTTATAATGTAAAACGCAATTCCTCTCTTGATAGTTAATGTTCGAATCAAATCACTGTTTAATTTTCATCCTGAACAGAAATGAAAATAAATACAATTTTCAATGAAATTTGATAACAAAATTTTTAGAAAAGTTCTTTTAACTTCATGGAAAAAAAGGAGAGCCCCTCCATGAAAAAAATAATTCAACGTTCACTTTTTGTCATTCAAATACACTATATGTAAATGTAATGGACATATTATAGGGATGAAAAAAATCTGCACTTTACTAGAAACTTTTATGCAGCTGACGTTGGTGTATTTAACATATGCGCATACATCTGTTTCACTGAACTCCTCCCAGGCACCTGATCCCACCTCTGGTATTTCCCGGGGTCCCATTTTTCCTGTTCGTATTCCTTACAGGATTTCACTGTCCGTTATCTTCACTTTTTACATCAAAGACTTAAAAATAGAAAGCACACATTGAATTTAAATATCTTCGTTTTATTTTTCTTCTCAATACCATTAACTAGAACAACAACCATCCAGAGAATGAGGAGTAGCTTCCCTCTACTTTCCCGCGCACACGTCTTATACTAACAGTGTCCCCCGTGGATAGACCGTAGATAAACACCCCCGTGCTGCTGTCGTATTCATCTCCCTTAGTTTCCTCTCCAAAAGTTTTTGGACCACTTATCTGAGAACCCACTTTTCTCTGAATTATCAGCTGTGTTTCTAGTTCAGCCCCGTTTGTCTCAACCGTCCACGTGAAGAGGTAGGTTCCACTAACACTGCACGTGAATACCCCCGTCAAACGATTAAAGTCATGATGGGTGTCTAATAACACGTCACTGAATGGGACAATAGTACTCGTACTATCCGACGTGAGCACCGCTGTAAATGCCGGAGTTGTGACGTCTGAAATGGATTAAAGATATGATTTTTTCATGCATTTTGACTCCTTCTCCCTTTTTTTTTTACAATCAACTTATTAAGTTATTAAAGGGAATGCAAAATTAACCATCTAAAAGTGTATTGTTTAAAAACTTTCATGAGTACATACCTCATCATGAAAATCATTCATCCCCCACCTTTTTCAGAAAAAAAAAACATACTTGCAATTTTATATCCCGAAAACGCTGTAGTTCCCCTGTAGCCAACATAATGACGGCCTCCAATATTAACATTGTCATGAGAATTGAGGTTTAAGACAGCCAGAGTCGCCCCGGAATCAGAATGTCCGCTCTCTGAGTCGGGAAAGGTCTGAAAAATATGTAAAGATTGGAATTATTTACAATCTGTTGAAAGAAATGCAAACTAGACATGAATCGTATCAAGGTGGTGTGTTACAACGCGAAATGTAAGATTATTACATTTTGCGCTTTAACATTTTGCGTCGAGGTCAACGCAAAATGTAATAACACAAAATGTAATAAGAGACGTTTAGGATTATTACATTTTGCGTCTAGATTTACGCAAAATGTTATGACGTAAAATGTAATAACACAATGTTTTGTACTATTACATTTTGCGTTGTTACATTTTGTATCGAAGATTAAGCAAAATGCAACAACGCAAAACGTATTAACACAGTTTTTGGTCAGTTAGGTTCAGAATAATGTTCAGTTTAGTAGTTGATCGAGAAAAGAAACGGAAAGATAGAAAAAAAAAGAAAATAAACAAACTCATTCTTACATTAGAACTGATTTCAGTTTTAAAAAAATGAACAAGATTTTTGACCTGTAATCTTAATTTTTGTTTGATTTGATAAATTATGTGAAAATATTCGCTTTTTTAAAGTATAAATGAGCTTGAGTTTACTATGTTGTGCGAAGTATTGCACAATGAAAACCCCAGTCGGCCCCCTTAATTGCATTTACACCCCTAACCGACCCATCCACTTCAACGCAATACCTTTCCATATTTTATAATATTAAATTAATTTTGTGATGTTTAGCGTTGAACAAAATAAAAAAAAAGAAATAATTATGTCTTGTGTTATTACATTTTGTTTTATTACATTTTGCGTTGTCCTCAACGCAAAAATTAAATAACGCAAAATGTAACAATCAAAAAATCGTTTTATTACTTTTTTACATTCTGCGTTGATCTCGACGGAAAATGTAATAATCCCAGTTTATTTCATTTTGCGTTGTTATTACATTTCGCGTTATAACAGTGGTGCGTCCCTCAGCAAAGAACGAATACCCTTCTAATCAACATTTATATTAAGCAGGCTAATATGTTACGTGGGAAGAAAACGTTTAAGAGCAATAATTTTCATTTCATGTTTCTAAATTTGATTTCATTTTTTTTTTTCAAACAATTTGTGGGAATTTTGTGAAAAAAATTATGAATTGCTTCTCAGAAAAGGGGAGTTATACATCTTTGAACGTAAATACCAATGTTTTTGCTACATGCACATGAAGCATTATTCTGGGAGACAATATTTATTGCAAAGATGCTATGTCCTCTCGCCATCGCTTAGATGTGTAAAAATCGCGTTTTATTTTCAAGATACTTGAAATACATGTACAGCCTTTTACATCACATAAGATTTTTGAATGCTTGGTTGCTTCATATTTTCATATTGTGGGCGTATATAAGGACGTTTACATTTAATTAACACCAAACACCAAAGCTGAGATTTTTCTTTGAAATTATATGGGGATGGGGTGGTCATAACAGATCTGTAGTTAAAACTAGACTCACGTTAAGTTTTTGTGCTGCATTAACTTTAATTTGTAGATCGTCGTACTGAGAACCAGACTGTTGTCCCGAAACACCAAAAACATATAAACCGGGACTATCTGCAACAAACGTTTGGTTGCCAGTACGATAACTTCCCTTGTTATCAAATATGACGCTGTTAAACGGAACTGTTGTTGAGCTGTAGCTTGAATGGTTCAGAGCAGTTGTAAATGCATCGATATTTCCTGCAATAGTTTTAAATGAAGCATTTTTAGTATAAGAAAAAAAAATAGAACAAATACAGCAAAAAAAAATGTGAGGATAATGAGCAGTAATCAAGCTCATATTAATCCATTGAACAATGCGAAACGTGAACAGGTCAAAATCACGGGCCCCTGGAAACACCAGAGGTGGGATCAGGTGCCTAGTAGAAGTAAAATCACTTGTCCATTAATCTGAGATGACCAAGTTAGCGGACCAATCCGTGGTGAAAATTAATATAAAATAATGGCTTAACAGTTCAGTTAAAATACGACCCAACGATAGTTTTTTTTTCAATCCGTGTCATTATAACATAGCACTTTAAACAAGGTCGTAATACGGCCTGCAACATCAATTTATTTCTCAGTAGCCTGTCTTGGTTTAATATTTAGAATAACCTGCAGATCTGAAGCTCGCTGGTCTGAAAAATATGGGATGGACAACTAGAGAGCTACACATCCACCCACTGGAAAAAAAAGTGTGTATTTATTGTGTGCAAAAAAGCGCACACCATTTCTCCAATTAATTTTGCTGCCACCTCAGAATATTACCAACCTTTTATTCCTAACATATTCTTTTACTATTTCCACGACAAAACATTCCCTATATACAGCCGTTTTTAATAGCCCTCCTGGGCTTGAAAGTTAGACCATCGACAATTTCGCGATTCACAGCATACTGCCATTTTGCCAAATTGGATGGCATGTCAATTCGAATCAGTTAAAAGACACGATAAGGGTAACATTATTTAAATCTTAATTGAAAATGATCTATAACTATAAACCGTATAAGGATTATTTTTACCCATTCATACTCGCAAATGATTTAGTCATGTTTGGGATTATGTTAAAGAGATAAGATAATAAATGCTGCCTAAAGTTTAAAAAATCGTCCCCTCATTCATGTATTATATACTGATCTATCGTGGTTATAGAAAAGTCTGAATAACAATTTAATCTTTTAATGTAAGATATGCATCCATATATATGTAAACACGATACCGGGTATATCAAAACCATCATATCAAGTTGTCCAGTTACGAATTAAAAATAGTATACTTGCAAACTGAATGTATAAAAGCTTGTATTTCCAATAAAGCAAAACCACCAAAGTCGCTCCCGTAATCGGACTAAATCGGATATCCGGGGCATATACCGAGTCTTTGATCTATTCGTCTGCCTGTTTGTCTGCTAGGCTGTTCGTTCACAAAAACTTTAACCTTGGTCATAACTTTAGAACGGTTGGTGCTAGGACTTTCATATTTCACATGTGTATTCCTTGAGACAAGATCTTTATTTAGGTACCTATAGTTTTGACCTCATGACCTTCGAGTTTGAAAAGTCTTTTACCAAACTTTAACCTTGGTCATAATTTTGAACTGTTAGTACTAATTAAGTTAAAGTTAAATCCTTCGTCAAGGCATAAGGCTCATAAGACGGGTGCTCATACCCCGTTTCTGTGGTGCTAGGCGAATAATAGTCATTGACTGATGGTACACCAGTTCATCACAGGTTAATTCCAAAGCGCAACCCGGTACCCGCTGCATCTGGGTGGACTGAGGCAATGCAGATAAAAGACATCATGATCTTGAAGTTTTACTTTTTTGTGATTTTATATTATACATGAGTTTTCTCTGTGACAAGACCTTTCTATGTATACCAACATTTTTGACGTCGAGACCTTGGAGCTTGACCACCTCTTGATAAACTTTAATCTTGGCCATATGCATCAGTTTTTCACAAACACATCTTGTTTTTCAAATAAAATATCTGCAATTTGCAATTTTGCCGACATGACAAATGATCCAGCTAAGAATTTGAAAATAATTGTGAAAACAAAAACAGAAATAAAATTTACTCACTATCTAGTGGCCCATCGTAAATTTTCCAGCCCGCAAAAAAACTGCTGATGGTTCTGCTTCCAGAAAATTGATGCACATTTATTTTATCATTCTTGTTCAAACGAAGTACTGCAAAGGAGGTGCTCGAATCGTCAACCGTGGAAGCCTTCGGATCAGTTATCGCTGCGACACCCACGGGATACCCATTTTTCATCAAACTGGTGTCGACCCCATTTCCGTGTGAAACTATTCCCCATGCAAACATATATAAGCCTGCTTGGGGACACAAAAATATCCCCGTGCTACTGGCATATCCGCCCCCAATATTAATGGCAGTCTGGTCGAAGATTATATCCCTTGATCCTGGCCCGGTGACGGTTTGATTGTTTTGTGTGAAGAAGGCCACGCTGTAGGACGTGTAGGGGGCTGCTGATGATGATGACATCACTGTACCTGGAGTGGTGGAGCCACCAACGGAATTAGCTATGAACAAAAAAAAAAACAAAACAATGTAAGGTATCTTAATATGATTAACAGTAAAAAAAAAAACACGTCACTATTAAAACAAAAAAATTTACAATATTAAAATTGCTGTCATGTTGCCATATACACAGTACTACCAAAGACTCTCAGAACACAGAGATGTGTGTTTTTGTTTTCGTTAATTATAGGCAAATAAAAATGTCACTAACCCAAGTTACAGTTGTTATTACACAAATCCCCATCACAGCACTGGTGGCACTTGACTGCCGTAGCCCTTTTTCTACCGAATGGTATGTGTACTAGTGAATCGCACGTCTGTAAAATGTACAAAATCATCACACAGCTAGAGAGAATGGAGTCCTATTTATGCTCTGTTTTATTTTGTGGTTTAATTTTTTGTTTTTGTTTGTTTGTTTTTGCTTTTTAACTTAAATACCATTCCAGTGAATCTTTTCCTTTAGTGTATAGAGGGTAGTTTCTTGCCCTGGTCCCCAAAATGGATGCTCATGGGCTCCAAATACCAGGGTCTTCTAAGCATCACGAATCCTAGTTTTAGCGCCAGGTGCTCTGTTTCCAAACTCACTTTTCAAAACTGATTTAGAAATTAAATGGAACACGTGCTGACTTACCTGTCCGTGTTCACATCTACTTGTGAAATAGCGCTGACCAAATACAGTTCTCTCCTCTAATAGGCATTTCTGAATGAGATGTCATTTGAAAGAATTAGACGAGGAAGCGAGGGTGGTGATGATAATATCGGTATAAAGTGAGTAACAATATATTATATAAAATATGTATTATCTGAGTGTTGCCTTTGATTGGTGTGATGGGTACTTCGCTTTTATGAACTTGCATCGTTTTTAGAAATTATAAATCTGGTATAAACTAGCCTCATTTAAACTACATGGTACTATCTTGTGGCAATCACCAGGGGCGTGGATATCACGACAGTCGTAACACAATGGCCCCCTGGAGATGGGATACCCTGGAAAATCAAACATTCACCTTTATCATTCAGGTTTGGCCATCTCTAAAAAAAATTTTTTTTTGCCCTCTCCCGACCACAGTGCGACTGACTGGCTAAAAATAACCCAACTCAAAACTTTTTTAAACCTCCAGGAAACGATTTTTTTTTTATTAATTCCGGAATTTTCTCATCCCGACAACAACTATTTTGATTTTATTAATAGCCTCAATTTTAACAGATTTTGAAAATTTGGCGTTGATATTGAAAATTTCTAGGGAAAAACTTCCCCACCTACCTACCGACTCCATTTTCTTAAATCCTGAGTCGGGAGAGGGCAAACAAACAAATAATCAAGTTATTTGCTACAAAAAATGCATTTTGACATGAGGCTTAATTAATGAAAAAATTCAATCCATAAGAAAAGCACATCATTTTGTTATAATTTGATTCTTTTTAAACGTTCTTGTAATTGAGTAAATTAATTATTTGCACTGCAGTTTCTTTTTCCGTAAAAACAATCTTTTTTTCTTTTTCTTGCCATCATTGAATGTAAAATCGTTAACGACATGGATTGCTCTTGTTTTGTGAGAAAAATGAGAACTGTAGATTCATTTTAGAGCATTCTATCCAAGAAAAATGCGCGATCCCTGCTTAAAAATGTTAAACGCATAAAGTATCTTTAAGTAAAATTGTATATTTTGCATAAAATCTTTTTAAATGTTATTTTCTGACTGGAACCGGGGTAGTTCTATTCAAAACCTATTGTTTTGATTCATACCAAAATCGCCCATATTGTGAGTACTGTTTTGAAATCATTGATGGGTTTAATAGGTCTGGTACTAAAATTGTAAAATGGCACAAACATATTGCGCGTAACGTACAAATCTTGTGTTCAAATTGTCAAGGTCAAAGTTAGAGTATCTACTTACCAATGAAGCGTATCACTTGACCTTGCTTCGAATTCAGATTTGGTAAGTGAAATTTGCCCGAGGTCTTATTGGATTGTGAATTTAAAACATTTTGTTAGTATAGTACAAGAAACATAAAAGATTACGTCCCAATCATGTTTTAATGCTGATTGGAAGATATTCCTCGACTTTACACCCTATACTATAATACTATATATACTTTTTGATTTTACTTTGTATACAGACCAGAACGATATTGTGAGGATGAGCTATAAATGTCATTTTTGATTAAGCTTTATTCTGCCAAAGTACGCTATTAATTGATGCATTATTTCGAACATATTTCAGCATTTTAGCGGAGTTTAATTATAACTACACACCTTTATATATGTATCTAATTACTGTCTAATTTGATTTAGAGGTATGGTTATGGTATAACTCTGAGGTAAAAATATGATATAATGTTAATATAGATATTAAGTGTCTATTTTGTAGTTTATGGGGTTGGTAACCAACTCTTTCTTGCGATTTGTCAGCTCGATCCGTTTTCGTTATAAATAAGTTGATGACACAAGGATATCAACAATCTCTTTTAAAGTGAACATTTCGAAGTCGAATATTGACCAGATGTTTTTCATAAAAATTGTTAAGCCATTATTTTCACACTGTTCAAATTGTCTACGGATTCTTCGGTTTACCAAGGAGCGGGTGTGACTGGTCGACAAAGGGTGCTTACTCCTCCATGGCACCTGATCCCACCTCTCTGTTTTAAGAAGTCCACGTTGGCTCTACTCATAGTTGTATTGTTTAAATGGACTTTTGAGAATGATAACTGTTCGTTACCTTCACATTTCATACATCGCTTCGTGATCGGCAGGCCCGGGTTCGATTTTCGTTCGCCGCGCCGCGTCAAAGCTAAGACGTAAACATAGGTAGTAACTGTTCCTTCCCCAAGCGCCCGACACTAAAAGTGAAATTAAGTCACGGGTCTTTCAGATGAGACCTTAGAAACCCAGGTCCCGTGATACGGTAGGCGTTGGCACGATAAAGAACCCTCACTGCTCAAAGGCCCTGATTACGGAGTATAGGTCTAAATTTGAAGCCTTTCACCGGTATATGGTGACGTCTCTATATGAGTGAAAATTCTCGAATGGGACGTTTATAACATACAATCAATCAATCACATTTCATGCACCACAAATTATTACTGAATAATTGATCACTAACACCTTGATTACAACTCACCGTCTGCCCCACATCCCTCGCTGTTACACATGTCCCCCACACAGCAGTCTGTACATAACAGCTGGCCTGGGATGTGGGAGGATCCGTCACGCTTAGGGTGAACAACTGTTCTGTTTATAGTTTTAGTACAATCCTGAAATGATTAACGAATATTTTTCCAAAGGTAATACAATGTACCGGTAAGTATTGTGTTTTTCTCAAAACACATCCATTATAAGGATTATTCATACGTGACTTTTTTTCCTTTAAAATTGATTACATGTGTCTAATTCGTTATGGAACTGATTGATCCATACTTGTATTGTATGGTCTAGGTGATCCTTACCAGAGATGACATACACCCGGTCCAGTAGCTGACATCGCCATTATCAGATCGGTACAGACGTACCCCACATACCTACAAATACCAGAGACAATAGCTATAGTTAAGGTGCCAAAATAAACATTAATTCGAATCCAATAATTGAAGATTTTATTTTTTAAAATTATTTGAAAATATTATATATTCCATTATTTTGCTCAATACTTGCTTTGATGCTCGCGTCGAATTAATTATTGCTCTACTCAACTGAATTGATGCGCGTATGTTGAATTAAAAAGAGCAATTATATCTCAATTATTGCTCTCATCAATTCAGTTGTTGAGGTTTAAAGCGTGTTGGGTTATTACTAGAAAAATAATTTACACTTTAGTATAAATGTTTTGTTGATATCTTTAATGTAATTGAAGACATCTTGTTACTTTACAAAAATTTTGTTAGAAAAATCAATGAGCGCATCAATTTATTAAAGAGACCACAAATTCAATTTAAGAGATTATCATTTAAATCATAGATATGTTGACTTGAAAAATATCACCAATGAAAAAGTTGTTGCACGCATTACCCAGAGTAAATTAATGATAACAATAATTCAATTGAAGCAATACAAGTACGTGTAATTCAATTATTGAGCACATTAATCGAATTGATACGTGCAGTAAATCAAGTGAAGAGAGCATTAATTCAATTACTGCGCGCATAAATTGATTACTGCTCTTCTCCGCTGAATTAAATTATTATACTCATCATTTCATTTGAAAAGAGCAAAAATTAAAAAGTAAACTAATTAATGATATCAACAATTGAATAAATGTGTGCAGTAGTTCAGAAATGAAAACTGATATAATTAAATATTTCACATTTTGAAGAGATATCTAATAGAATTGTTGCGTGCATATCAAATGAATTGATGAAAATTCAAATAAAGAAATCTTCAATTACATGTATTTAAGTTTATTTTAATTTGGCTCTCCATAAATATCTGACTTTAAAGTGACACATTTAAAAAAAAGGATAGCATACAATGTGGGAAAAAAAATACAGAGGACCTAAATATATTTAGCATACTAAATAAAAAAAATGTGTTAATAGATATGTATAACAATTTTTTGCATTATTATCGTGTTGAATGGGGGAGAGAGAAGGGGCACCTCGATCCTCCTCCAATATGTTTACCCAGCTAAATGTCATGGTTGAGAACATAGATAGGTATCTCTGTAGAATGCCTTAACCCCCCCTTTTTTTTCAGAATGTGTTCTTCTGGATTGAAAACTGAAGATCTATGGAAGTTAAACCGTTCTGCTAGACATTAATGATTGGATGAATTTGAACATACTTAAACTTAACCCAAGTAAAACGGAATTTATATTATTCGGAAGTCATAAAATGCTATCTGCGTCTTCAACGAAATCGATCAATGTGGTTGGTGCAAATGTTCACGCACTCCCGTATATTAAATATCGCGGATGTTACTTGGATGAACATTTAAGCTTTAGGAATTTGTTAGTGAAAAATGTAGCAAAATTTCGATGAATCTTTACCACATCAGATACATTCGCCAATACCTTACTGAAGACTCATGTAAACAGTTAGTACAGTCTCTAGTAATAAGCCATCTGGATTACGCCAACAGTTTGCCAAAATGTACAATGTACCATCAAACGACTACAGTTATTACAGAATCGAGAAGCAAAACTCGTGCTTAAACTAAAATCAACTGACAGTTCTACAGAAGCTCTTAAAATTCTACACTGGCTACCAGTTACCTATAGGATTAAATTTAAAATAGCTTGTCTTGTTTTTAAGTGTCTTAATGACAGGACAGTCCCATGTATCTGCGGGAAATACTTAGCATTAGAACTTCCACTTACAAGATTCGCTCCATTGATAATTTGGCTAAAACTCTCACCGTCCCAATCGCAAAACGCAAAACATCTGCCTCAAGATCCTTCGCCATTTCAGGACCTACCGTGTGGAACGAGGTACCTCCTAACTACGAGCCATCAGCGATTTTAACGTTTTTAAGAGACATTTAAAAGCTTTTTATTTTACAAGTGCATTCAATTGACGTTTTAATTATAGGTTAACTATACAACTTTGTTTTATTTTCAGTTAAAATAGTTTTTTTAATTATTAAATTAATTTAAATATTAATTAGTTGTTTAACTTTGTTTAGGTCATTTTAAATGCATGCACATGTACAGCGCCATTGATTGCATTTTATCTGTAACATTGTGCGCTTTATACATGTTAATAATAATAAAATAATAATAAAAACCGATCCCTTACCTCTCCTTTGTTGCATACTTCTATCCGGTTACACAGTCGTGGCTCAAAGGTATCAGAACATCGTAAACATTGTAGGGCTTCAACGAAAACAGGTGTCAGAAGATAGTAAATATTGTAGGGCTTCAACAAAAAAGGTATCAGAAATCGTAAACATTGTAGGGCTTCAGCGAAAACAGGTGTCAGAAGATAGTAAACATTGTAGGGCTTCAACAAAAAAAGGTATCAGAAATCGTAAACATTGTAGGGCTTCAGCGAAAACAGGTGTCAGAAGATAGTAAACATTGTAGGGCTTCAACAAAAAAAGGTATCAGAAATCGTAAACATTGTAGGGCTTCAGCGAAAACAGGTGTCAGAAGATAGTAAACATTGTAGGGCTTCAATAAAAAAAGGTATCAGAAATCGTAAACATTGTAGGGCTTCAGCGAAAACAGGTGTCAGAAGATAGTAAACATTGTAGGGCTTCAACGAAAACAGGTGTCAGAAGATAGTAAACATTGTAGGGCTTCAACAACAAAAACAGGTGTCAGAAAATCGTAAACATTGTAGGGCTTCAACAACAACAAAAAAGTAACAGAAAATCGTAAACATTGTAGGGCTTCAACGAAAAAAAAAGGGAATCAGAACACATCGTAAACATTGTAGGGCTTCAACAATAAAGGTATCAGAACACATCGTGAACATTGTAGGGCTTCAACGAAAAAAGATAACAGAACATAGTAAATATTGTAGGGCTTCAACGAAAAAAAAGATAACAGAACATTGTAAACATTGTAGGGCTTCAACAAAAAGGTGAATAGTAAATTAGTGTATTTCAAACAACCTATATAATTCCCAACAGGTATTTATCAATATGTTATGAAAAATTCTGAAATCAGAAATTTCATCATTTATTAATGTGACGATAATATTAATAGCAATTTACACTGAGCCACAAAGATACATAAAATGTAGGCATTGTCAACTTACCTCCAAACGACTTTTGCAGGGAGAATAGAAGTAATATAGCTGTAAAGTGATAAAATATAGCACGAATATTACTATTTTTTCCAAGCAGGAAAACAACAAGAGAGGAAGCTAAAAATTTCTAATGAAAAGTACTCACTGATCAGAGAGAAATTCATAATGTATATTATATATTATATAAAGTTTTTGGGACTATATTGGGCTCCCTGAAATTCCAGTGTCAAAAGGCAAAGATAAGAATGTACGATATTTTGCAATTCTTTAGGTGTGCGGGCACTAAGAAAGTTTTGTTCAAAATTACAAGACTGTTCGGCGAAGATAAGAATCAAGGTTAAATTTTTCACCTTTTCGAACTGAACTGAATTTACCTGACACTATCTAAAATGGCAAATGGGTGAATTCAAAAATAATGACCAGCAAATTGAAATTTTTTGGAAAAAAAAAATCAATCTGTCAAATCCTCACATATTTTTAGCTCCACTGGTCAGAGACCAGAAGAGCTTATGCGATAGTAAGGTGTACGTCGTCCGTCTGTTTGTCTGTAAACAGTTTTTCAAAATGACACTCCTCCTACTGTTTTGGTCTGATTTCAATATAACTTGGATCACAAGTAGAATACAATAAGATACTTATTTTTTTCTATTGTTTTTTGATTTCGATGAACGGTGTTGCCATGGTTACTAAAAATAGAAATTTATGTGAAATACTTTCAAAACACTACTCCTCCCACAGTTTTGGTCTGATTTCAATATACTTGACACACAAGTAGAATACACTAAGATACATTATTCTGTGTGTCGGTTTTTGATTTTAATGAACGGTGTTGCCATGGTTACTAAAAAAAGACATTTAATTTCTGTGAAATACTGTCAAAACACTTCTCTTCCTACAGTTTGGTCTGATTTTAATATAACATGGCATGCAAGTAGACTACACTGAGATACATAATTGTCTTTATCGTTTTTTTAATTTTGATAAATGATGTTGCCATAAGGTTACTAAAATCGAAATTTCTGTAAAAGTCTTTTAAAAGGCTATTCCTCCTACAATGTTATTCTGATTGCAATAAATCTTGCCATGAAAAGAGACTAGATCAAGGATCATTATTCTATTTGTTGCTGTTGCAAAGTTCACGTCCAAGTCCTTTGTTATAAGTTCAAACCAGTAGAGCTACAGTCTCGTCAGAGACTTCTGGTTCACTTGTAACATCATATTGTATACATTTTATTTAAAATCTCCGAAGTTACGATAAATTGAATAATGCATAAAAAGTTTCAGAAATCACTGATAAATACTAAAACCCCTATTTGGCCATATAAATTTAAAATTTAGATTCTCATCCTAATTTGCTAAAAAATTGGGGCGGGTGGGCGGATTTTATTTTTTATTTTTTAATTGAAAGTATCAACAAAACATTCGTACACGTAAATTTTACAGTATGTTAATGCCAAATGAATATGAATAGATTTTATTGTTTTCATATTCTTTTAAATATCTACAGAAGATTCTTGTTATAGAAAATTAAAAATATATATAACGTTAGTTTTATTAACAAATTATCAAGTACACGGATACGGCACACGCCAAACAAAATGAGGTGCTGATCCTAATAAATTGCATATGCATGTTTTCTCATCGGCCTTTTCCCAAATACCTTATAGTTTTACCAACAACTCCTGTTCTGTTTTCCTTACATATTTAAACTGCTTTTATTGCCGATTTTTCTCCATTCTTCACATAGTTTTTTTGCTATAAATAGCGCCACGCGACTTTTAATACAGACTGGAGATAACTCTTAAATTTTGACCCAGATTCTTGCTGAATAAAAATACATGAAAATAATACGTTTGGCACCATAAAAGCAAAATAAAAAACAATGGGGCGGGGCACTTTGAGAGGGGCGGGCGGGGATGAGAATCTAAAGATTAATTTTACCTGGCCTTTACTGCATTATTGTGCAAACGATTTCAATAAAGTAAAAGAATCAGTCAGCGAACAAGCTAATATTTAAAAAATGGCGGACTCGGGGAAGCGAAAACCTTCGGCGTCCAAGGAAACGCTGGAAAGTATGCTTGTTTATATTTTTCCTGTAAAAATAAATATAAAAACAGTCATTTCTTTCTTTAAAGAGTCATGAACATACATATGACCAGACAATAGCCATTATATACATTTTTATAAACGGCCATTGTTTATCTATTTATATGGCAAGAACAGGTCCAGCACAATCTCTTGATTTAGCTATATAGCTTGTAATAGCTATATAGCTTTATCAAGCTATTCAAAATAGCTTGTTAAAGCTATTTATATGCAGTTTTGCAGAAAAATGTTTCTTGTAAGAAATAGACTAAAAGTCGCAAGTATTTGACTATTCATATATGTACTATGGGCTATCAAAACAACAACCAAAATCAAAGATAGTTCTAACATTGCCGCATTTGAATACTTTTAAGCAAAAGATGTATTTTCATTGTTTGAGTAACTGTACACTACCTTGTGTGCGTAGAGGTGTGGATCTCATTGTGCTGAATTATTACCAATCAATTATCTTGTTGACCATAATTGGCCTCCTTTATAATTTCATTGCAGAAGTAACTGTATCAATTGCTTTATATAGCCCCAAAACATTTAGAACTTTGAGTACAAAGTCTCCTGAGGAGACGCAATTTGATGAGTGATTTCTACATGCATTATTTTCAGAAGAGTTCAAGGTTGAATATTATCACTGCATCAAGGTGCGACTTTTTGTGCGTGCTGAGAAAATAACATATTTAAGAAAAAAGTGTGATAAAATAGCTAAATCAAGCTATTCTGAATAGCTTAATGAAGCTATATAGCTAAATCAAGCTATATAGCTAAATTAAGAGATTGTGCCGGACCTGAAGAAGGTACTGCATTTTTAGGTCTTGACATATCTACATATATGGCAAGAAATTGGTACATGTACTACATTTTTAGTTGATACTTTTTTAACCATGGTCGGTTAAATTATATACAAATTATACAGAAATGAGCAATGATGAATGTAACTATAATGTACTTTTTTTTTTCAGCCCTTTTAGAGATTTCAAAACTCCTGAATACTGGTTTTGATGCTGAGACTTTAGCAACATGTGTTCGTCTTTGTGAAAATGGTGTGAACCCAGAAGCCCTAGTCCTGGTCATTCAAGAACTGCGTAGGGAAACTGCAGCTGTTAGAGTAAGTCAGACATACAGATTTATTGCCCCTGAGATCAAACCATGGAATATTAGGGTATTGCTTTTTAGCCCTGAGTCTCTTTCTACAACTTTAAATTTAGTTGTTCTGAGACTATGATTAATTGTAGAAAGACTTTTAGGGCCAAAAAAAAGTGTTTCTACAACTTTAAACAATCTAATAATATGAAATAGAGACTTTATATTTGGTCAAGCAGAGAGGCTTGATGTCAGGTCTAAGTCATTTATGAAGGTCAAAGTCAGATATCTGTACAAATTTTGCTACTAGTAGGGATGGTGTGTTTTCTGTGAAATTTTGTAATACACTTTTATATGTGGAACAGAGTAACAGCTGCTCAATTTTCCTCACTTATTTTTGTAAACAATTTATAGTCCATGTGAGACGATTCATCCAGAATGTAAGTGCCATATTCCTTAACCTGATTTCCTTCTTGCTTTGGGTTGGCTACTGGAAGTAAAGGATAACTTTAAAGACTTTTTTATGTCCGTCTGTGATGGAATGCAGTATGGTATGGTGATCATATCTGTTCATCTGTCTGATAGCTTATCTGTGTCTGGCTTATAACTTAAGTACTATGAGGCATAGAAGCATAGAATCATTAAACTTTATCAGCTGATGCATCTTGGATAAAAGGTGTGTCACATTTTAAAGTTAATAGGTCACTGTGACATTTAATTATGTTGATATGGCCAAATATAGGGCTCATAACAATTCAACTGGAAAATTTTTGGCCTAGAATCTTCAAACTTTGATAAATAATGTATCTTAGGTAGAGTGTGTCACACCTAACATTAAGGTCACTGTAATTGTAAAAGGAATAGAGTTATTTTTTTCACCATATTAGTTTTCTCAAGGCTGTTGTTTTCCATCCACTATATAAGCCTCAGCTTTGTTTACAGTTCAACGTATATTGCTTCATGGATTCTAGGAGTGAAACGGTTCACCGCGGTATCGATGCACCGCGGTATTTTTTCTCGGTTTGATACACGGTGCAAAATCTCAAATTTTCGGTTCGGTTCATTTTTCGGTCGGGATCGTTATTCAGTCGGGTTTGGCATAAGGTATAACACGTTACTCAGTATAAATAAGTATAGAAAACGTAAATTTTTGATGACTGATAGCTTGTAAAATAATTTTTGACAGTCAAATAATTTTAATCAATTTCTTCTAGTCAATTTGCAAATAAAATTCGTAAAATATGTGACTAGATTTAGAAAAAGAAAGCATAAAACAACGTAGAATTTGTTTCCTTCTATCAAAATGTATCGTATCGAAAATAACCGAACCGAGACAAAATTATACAATACGTATCGAACCGTGAAGGAGATGTATCGTTTCACCCCTAACGGATTCTACCTTAAGAACACATCTCCTTCATTGTCATTGTGATATAGTTGGGCGCAACAAAAATGACTTCTGTATGCCTCAAGATAGCCTCTGCCACATCAGGAAAAAAGCTATCAAAAGATATTCAATATCAACTACACAGGTCAATGCATTACAAATTGAAATGAACACAAATGCACCTTCAATGAAATAAAACAAATCCACTCTCAATGAAATGAACGTAAACAAAAAGAACAACATGAGATATACATGCACTTCACGCTGCAGCGACCAGGTGTAACAAATGCAAAGGGTTTATATACCCCAGTGCTGATATAGTAGATAGGAAAAATAATTTGGCATATGCCTATTTACAAGTTGTGTTCATCTTGAAGATGATATTTAAAAAGAAAATACTAGGTTTCAAGGAAGGTATTCCCTACAGATGTAAGAGTAATTTAGTAACCTTGTACAAAAATGTAACATGAAGAAATACAGATTTTTTACGATATATAACTATATATACCGGTATATATATATATATATATATATATATATATATATATATATATATATATATATATATATATATATATATATATATATAATAGGGATGGCAATTTGTAACCGGTTAACCGATTAATCGGTCGGAACGATGGTAATCGGTTAGAAAATCCGTAAGCGGTTAGTCGGAAAAAAAATAAAATATATATGTAACTTTGAGCACAATTTTCTTAAAATTCATTTTTATAAAGGAAACCTCTGCATAAAAAGCTGATTACTTATAGCATATTACACATCTTATTATCAAGCTAAATTGGTGGTAATTATGTCTCTCAGGAAAGAGAGAGTAATTGATCAGTTTTCAACTTTAGGAAGTGTTAATGAATACTGTTTTTAAAAACATCATGTGTTCCTGTTTTGAAAAAAAAACATCTGATAATTTTTTAAAAACATCGTGTGTTCACGTTTTGCACACATTTGATAATTAGATCTAAGACAATAGGTTTGGATTATGTTTTCATTACAATTATAGTCTTCATCCTACCTGGATTTACCTTAATTTTACCAAGAAATAAGAAAAAATAAGAGAAAAGGAATAAACGAATTAATAAATGAAAATTTGTTATATGCATTTCAAACACATGAATGATTTGACTGAAAAATGAATATTAATAAAATCTTATAATAAAGAATAATAATTTAGACATGAAACGCATATGACTTTATTTCCTAATCTTTCCCTATAGGTTTCCCTTTCCCATATTCTCAAGCTGTGATACAGACCATAGCAATTAAGTAATTATCTTACCTGTACAAATTCCCATTTTGCACACATTCTTTTCCTCACATGAATTTCATATGTGTGCAAAATGGGAACAAACCTCTCAACTGTCCTGTAATTCTTTTATGATGATAAATAAATAACCGTAGAGCACTGTGAATTAGTATGTCTATCTTGTGTCATTATCTATTGAATTATATCATTAGAAGAAGCATTGTAAATTAAGTGGAAGTTAAAGCATAGTTTTGATTATGGTGACAATGCGGAATGAACTTGTGACATCTACACTGACCAATCTTTGTCTGATTTCTGAGGCAAGGGTAATGGTTTTCTTAATTTTTTCTTGTCTTTTGAAATTGAAGAAAACATATGTACATATAGTTTCCAAATGAAGAAAATAAAGTAAAAGTTTCTAACATCTAACTTCTTATATATATATGAATACTTAGATTTTGATACGATTAACCGATTAATTGGTCGGAACATCTTGCGATTAACTGATTAGCAATTCTGTTATTGATTGCCATCCCTAATATATATATATATATATATATATATATATATATATATATATATATATATATATATAGTTGTTTTTTTTTAAAAATTCTTTTTGTTTCTAACAATGATGACATAAATATACAGCTACAAATATGCAAGACTTAACCAGTTCATCACACACAGATTGAGTAATTCCATTTGTCCTATGGGAGTTATTATCCAATCCATGGAATTTGTTGGGGTTCAGTTGAACATGCACAAGGAATTTTGATAAGAGACAAATTGCATCTGCCAAATTAAATATTAATTAATGAGTTGAATGCACGAAGTCTGCCCTAATAATTTCTGTAGGACCATCTCTGATCAAGCAGGTTTACTAGTATATCTTGGGAATTGGGTAGACTAGTACATCTTGCAAATTGGGTAGTGAATTTATGGATATGGCTTCTCAATTGCAATTGATAGCGTCTGTCAAATCAAAAGAGCTTTTGATGGCTTGCCTTTTCTTTTCAAAAATTAATTTGGTATTATATCATAGTTATACGTCACTGAGACGACGAATGCAGAAGTTTTGTCAGTGTAATCATAAACATAATGAAAATTTGTTACACCAGAAATTAAAAAGAAAAGATTTTTACCTTGCTTCTAGGTCAGTTTCAGAAAGCACCAAAGACTATTTGAATCAGATTTGTTTAGTATTTTGATGTTTTATTAGACAGTGTCATTGATCATCTTTCATAAATTAAACAATGAACAAAGCTGCAGATTAGGCATTTTTGTTTCACAACCTAGGATGTACCATTTGATCTTATTAATAAAGTATAGTGTACATCAAACATTAAAAGCAATAGAAATCATTGAAATCTTTGTACTAAGGTTGACTTGACATACACACTTTAATATCTATTTATAAACAATATCTGAAGGATGTATCGTGTGCCGTAGTGGTGCACTTTATGTACTTTTAAGATTTCACATTTGTGTTGTGTAGTGGTTATTAGTGACTTAAGTCTTCTTGAGTCAGGTAGTGGTGGTTACAGTATGGAGCACATGGCTCTCTGGTCATAGGAATTTGGCAAGTAACCCAAAGGTTCAAGCCCAGATGCACTTGATCTTCTGTGTTACATCCTTAAGCAAAGCACTTTATCCACGTTGTTTCCACCCAGCTGCATTTGATACAGGCCAATACTGGGAATTAACCAGCAATGGACTAGTGTCCCATCCAGGGGGATTCAATGACTCTATCTGCTTAGCACCACAGAAACTGGTATAAGCTCTGGCCTTATCAGCCTCATGACTTGGAGAAGGAAGGAAAAGGAGGTGGTAACAGTGAACCACTGGGCAGAATGATTCTACATTGTAAAGTAATATTTGTTAAAGGCGTCTACCTTGGGCTAAGGATGTGGTTTGAGGTCTCTTCAAATTTGACTTAAGGAAGCTCTAAACACTAACAAAAAGTGCTTTTTGGACTTGGAGAAAATTATATCATATAAAGGTGTGCATATTAAGACTATTTAATTCATTTTCAACATAGGGTACCTGCCTTATTTCTGCAAGAAAAATGTTCAAAGACAATGGACTATGCGTGAACAGAAATCACTATTGTTTACCAACATTGGGAAAATTACCGGTAATGGAAATAATGAATTCAATTACTTATTTTTGGTCTAATATAATGCTATGAATATTTTAATCTATTACAAATTGTGTAATTAACTATAAATAACCATTTTTTCTATCTTACTTCTAAGGGCAGATCACTCTATCTGTATAAAACTACCCTACAATTAGAACTCTTTAGTGTGCAGTGTTTAGAGCTTCCTTAAAATGATAAACTTTTGCCCACTTTGAGGACTAGGATCAGGTAGGTCACTGTGACGTACTTTCTGAAGTTTATGGCATATCATTTTGATACCTTTAAACCAACATATTCTGAATACTATGACATGTAGGGTAACCAAACCTAGAGACTTGATGTATCTTATGGCCCAGGGGTGTGTGAACCCAAAAGGTGTCATGCTGACCTATTTTTTGATTTGTCATATCTTTTTTAAAAATTGGATACTAAGAGGCATGTGATCATCAGACCTTGTCATTTACTGGTAATGTGCTTTGGTGCCAGGGGATATGTTGATCCAAAAGTAGATCACATTGACCTCTTTTGAATTTGATATCTATTTATTGTCAAATCTTTTTTAATAGATAACTCTTACACTATGAGGTTAAGGATCATTAAACCACATACATCTTGAGGTCTTTTAACGTACTGAATACACTTGCATTACTCCAGCATGCCAGAGGACCACGGTGAGATACTTTTAACTTGAGGCTGCATATAAGGAGTTTAGGGACGTTAACCAAGGCTCTTGCTTGTAGGAATAACAATTGCATATACATGTACTAATAAAAGTCAGATTTTCAGGAATTAAAGTTTGGTTGAAAACTCAAACCATCAAACCATTTTGGTTGATGCCCCCTAGGAGTAGGGTGTGATAGTTTCGAACATAGGTATTTTTCTTTTAATGAAGATTTCTGCAACCCAAAAGTACGTAAAGATAGCCTCATTTTGTAATGTTTTGATTTGCTAAATACAGTATTGTTTCATACCCATCTAGTACACATCACCATATTATATCAAAGGCACTTGACATTTTAAAATAAATCTGTGTATAGTTATTATTGCAGTATGGAACTTTTTTATTTATAAAAAGAAATATTAAAACATCTAGAACCTGTGTCTTTTTGGTGCACCTTGGAACCTGTACACGATGTAGTTTGTTATTGCCTGTTCTGCAATTTAATAGAAGGGTGTTTCTAGGCCCTTGATTTATTTTTTGGGGGTAGGGGGATTATAATTTCTTAAACATGGAAGTTATGAAACTAATCAAATATCTTAATGCTCAGATCAAATCAGTTTGGTTCCTGTAATGTAGCAGTGCTTCATTATGACCAATTCCCACTATGAAAATTCATCTTATTTAGGTCCCAGTAATCAAAGATTCAAGGATATGGTTTTTGGTCTGTCTATTAATCTGTTTGTCCACAGAAAATTAACCTTGGCCATAACTTTTGAATGGTTGGTGCTAGGGCTTTCATGTATCACATGTGTATTCCTTGTGTCAAGATCTTTCTTTGGGTACCAACATATTTGACCTCATGACCTTGGAGTTTGACCTACTTTTGAAAATTTTTACCAAACTTTAACCTATGCCATAACTTTGAATGATTGGTGCTAGGGCTTTTATATTTCATGTATATTCCATGTGACCAAATCTTTTGTTGGATACCAACTTTTTTGACATTGAAAAACTTTAACCAGTTGGTGCATTAAGGGCTTTCATATATCACATGTGTATTCCTTGTAACAAGACCCTCTTTTGGGTACCAACATTTTTAACCTCCTGACATTGACCTACAATATAAAAACTTAAGCCTTGTCTATATTTTTTGAACAGTTGGTGTTAGGGCTTTCTTATTTCACTCATATATTCCTTGTGACAAGACCTTTCCTTTGGTACCAATATTTTAGACCTCATGACCTTGGAGTATGACCTAACTTTTGAAAAAAACTTTGACCATTGCCATATTTTCTGATTGTTGGTTGCTAGGGCTTTTATATTTCATATCTGTTTTCCTGATGACAAGACTTTTCTTTGGGTATCAACATTTTTGATCTCTTGACCTTGAGTTTGACCTACATTTGAAAAACTTTAACCTTGGCCTTGAGCTGCCATACAGGGACATCTGTGTTTCACAAACACATTTCGCTTTTTTTTAAGTATCAGTGCTATTAGCCTTTTACACTTTAGAGAAAGTTAGAGTTGTCATCAATTATAAATAAATGTAACAGCATTTTCTGTCCACTTCAGGCAGCAGAAGGATGAGGAATATTACCCTTTCTGAGTGGATGGAGTTGATTGAAAAAAGAAGACAGTGTGGCTGCATGTGACTAAACCTGTTGTCAGTGGATGACTTGTGAAATAGATTTTTTTCTCCATATTTATGAAAGCATGACTTTTACTTGTACTACTCAAATAAATATTTTAAACTTTTCCCATCTTTTTTTGTGTTCCCAACTTTCACTAAAAGAAGAGAATATTAAGGTTGTCTATCTCTCATCATGTCTACTTCAGTAACTGGGAATTATCACAAAAATGTCAGTGAATTCAGAAGCAATGTGCCTCAGTCTACTCAGTTGTAATTTTCTTCAAAGTTCATCATTAGTATCATATAATACAGGAAAATTACAAAATCTCAAATAAACATGAATGAAAACATCAATTGTGCATTTTGTAGTTAAAATTGAAGAAAATTGCAGTTTAGAAAAAAAGGTATCCATGCATCTGATAATATGTCCATAGGACATGAATGCCCCACCCAGGGTTCATAAGTATTGCAACATGAAAATTTATATTAGTGTATGAATATCTTAAATAGTTTCTATAAAACTAAATTTTATACACAATAAATAGTAAAGTCAAAGGTCATTGGGAAGGTCAAGGTAATAAAAAATTGGACACTTCTTTAAATTTAATATCTCTAATAGTTTCTTCGAAACCGGGCTAAAGGCAAAATAAAGAAAATGAGGTCAAGGTCATACAATCTTGGACACATTTGAATAATTCTCAATTGAATTTTAAACTACCTGATGATGCTTTCATGTCAATATAACAAATGGCTTTGTTGTACTTGAGAAGATTTTAAAAAAAAATTTCCCATATATTCCTTTGTAAAAATTTGATCCCCCATTGTGGCTCCTCCCTATCCCAGGGGTCATCATTTGAACAAACTTGAATCTACACTACCTGAGGATGCTTCCATATCAATATGACTAAACATAACTTTTCTATTCTTGAGAAGAAATATTTTTTCTATATGTTCTTATGTAAAACTTTCGATCCCCAGTTGGGCCCCACCCTTCCCTTGGGGGTCATCATTTGAACAAAACTGAATCTACACTAGCTGAGGATGCTTCCATATCAAAATGACTAATCATGGTTTGCAGTTCTTCTTCAGAAGATATTTTCCTATATATTTCTATTTAAGACTTTGATCCTCCATGGTGGCCCCACCCCACCCACGGGGGTCATGATTTTAAGAAAATAGAATCTACACTACCTGAGGATGCTTCCACATAAATATGATCAATCAGGGCTTTGCTGTTCCTAAGAAGATTTTCAAAATTTTTCCAATACATTTCTATGTAAAACTTTGATCCTCCATTGTGGCCCCACCCTACCCCTGGGGGTCATGATTTGAATAAATTTGAATCTACACTACCTGAGGATGCTTTCATATAAATATGACAATCTGGGCTTTGCTGTTTCTGAGAAGAAGATTTTTCCTATATATTTCTATGTAAAACTTTGATAGTCCATTGTGGCCTCGCCCTATCCCCAGGGGTCAAGATTTGAACAAACTTGAATCTACACTACCTGAGAATGGCCCCGCCCTATCCAAGGGGTCAAGATTTAAACAAACTTGAATCTAGACTACCTGAGAATGCTTCCATATAAATATGATTCATCATGGCTTTGCTGTTCTGAAATATAAAAAAAATCTTATTCAGTAAGAGTGCAACGATAAACCATTTGACGGTATATCGCGGTATATTTTTCCACGGTTCAATTCACGATACACTAGACGGATATCGCGGTTCGGTTCCATCGGTCCAGAATTATCCGAATCGTCCGTTTTGTTTCCCCGTTTACAATTTCAAAATGGCTTCCGCGCAAAACGTGAGGTCAACGATATCGCATTAACTGATTAACGGCAGTTAAACTCCTATCCAGCATCTTACAGTCCTCAGATTTAACAAGGAGAAGGGCTTAATGTGATTAAAAGTTATAGATGTTAAGACAAATGATAAACCCTTCAGATCTAAAAGTATTCTTTGGTAATACACAATATCTCACCATGCGTGTATCTTGATGAAAATTTGCTGTCTTGTTGACTAAAACGTGTTAACACGAGAAATATGACAACTGGTTTTCTACGTAAATAAATGAATGAATGTCTTCCTTTTTCATTCCAATTTAAAAAGAAGATTAATTTATTGGGAAAAGTCCCCGTAGTTCCCTGTAAATGTTCATCATTGGTTTAGAATATTGTCACGACTCAAAGTTCTACCTATCAATCCAATTCAAGTTAAAAAAATGATTTTTTAAATCATTATTATCAAAAAATATGAACATTTCATACAACCCTGTCAAGTTTTAAAAAATTATGATGACAAACTTGAAAGACTTTTTAACCTTGTCATGTATCGTGATACGTATCGTATCGTGAACTGAATACCGTGAAACGTATCGTATCGTGAGGTTGGTGTACCGTTGCACCCCTATTATTCAGGGAATTTATTTTCCCCGCAAATGCAATTGTGCTTGGTCTTCAATGAATCATCTGGGTAGTCATAGTTCTGAAGACAAAGGGATAAAATAATAGGAAACCATAAAATATATATAGAAAGCTTTCATTTAATTTATTCAGACATACTTTAATACAAAAACTGTTATAGAAAAAACATTCAAATATTAGCTCTCCAGTACACGATAGTCAAACATCTTTTCTCCCTATTGCACTTTTCATAAATGCATGCCCCCTCTCTTCTAAGTAATGACATAACATTTCTTCTTAGGATTCAAAGTTACAACACAGGTAAGCTATTGTTATCTCAGTAAGAGTTTGTCCGATATATTCCTCATCTTCTGGTGGTAGTTGGCAAGAGTGTATTCCAGTTTTTCTGACAGCTGAGAAAGAAAATTCACTCAGCATTACATAATTACATCAACAATCATTTTCAAAAGGAAATTATGAAGATTTATCATCTTATTTTACAAAGGTTATCAAATCAGAGGCCCATAGGCCTTAACAGTCACCTGAGTACCATCCAACTCCTTTTCAAACTAATAGTGTCACATTTACTCTATATTTGTTTTTATCTAAATTTGTATAATGTTCAGTTATCCTGTAGGGGACCTCTTTTATTTTATCTTTTTTGGAGCCTCATTTCTTCAGGGGAATTTATAGGACCATATCAGCATTTTCCTCTCTGGTGAGCTAAAAATGTTCTCCTTCCATCTTCAAATTATTTTCAGCTTGGTTTGCCTTTATGTAATGGATACCCTCATGGTGTGTAAAAACTATGTGACACTGAAGTGAACTATGGACAATTTGAAATACATACGATAGGAAAGCTTACCCTTTCATAGAGAATATCCTGTTTGACATCTTTGAGGGCCCTTAGCAGCTGATCAATACAGGTGTAAGGTAACCAATTATTTAAAGGAGTAGGCCTGAGGGATGACTGAAAATAAAAGTTCCATTTCATTGAGCATATATTTCAACACTTGACACTGCCATAAGCATTTGTATACCAATTTTAAATCCACCACAGTAAATATTATTTAGGAATAAATATGCCATGCTTACTACAAGATCCTGACATGTATACATTATAGAAACGTTAAATCAGAAGTGGTCAAGTTATGAAATCTTAACCTTATACTTCACAAACAAGAGGCCCATGGGCCACAACACTCACCTGAATAACTTTGGCCCTGCTGTTCTTCACCAGACAACTTTTTTTGTAATACCTATTGTGGCCCCGCCCTACCCACGGAGGTCATAATTTTAACAATTTAAAACCTACACTACCCAAGGATGCTTCCACATAAGTTTCAGCTTTTCTGGCCCAGTGGTTCTTAAGAAGAAGATTTTAAAGATTTTTCCTATATTTTTCAATGTAAAACTTGGATTCCCTATTGTGGCCCCACCCTACCCCCAGGGGCCAAGATTTGAATAATTTAGAATTTACACTGCCCCAGGATGCTTCTACAAAAGTCTTAGCTTTTCTGACCAAGTGGTTCTTGAGAAGATTTTTTTTCTATATATTTCAATATAAAAATTGGATTCCCTATTGTGGCCGCACCCTGCCCCCTGGGGTCATGATTTTAAAAATTTAGAATCTACACTACCCAAGGATGCTTCCATGTAAGTTTCAGCTTTTCTGGCCCAATGGTTCTTGAGAAGAAGATTTTTAAAGATTTTTTCTATATATTTCAATGTAAAACTTGGGATTCCCTATTGTGGCCCCGCCTTTCCCCCGGGGGTCACGATTTTGATAATTTAGAATCTACACTACAGAAGGATGCTTCCACAGAAGTTTCAGCTTTTCTGGCCCAGTGGTTCTTGAGAAGAAGATTTTTAAGATTTTTTCTATGTATTTCAATGTAAAACTTGGATTCCCTATTTTGACCCCGCCCTTCCCCCGGGGGTCATAATTTTTAGAATTTAGAATCTACACTACCCCAGAATGCTTCAGCGTAAGTTTCAGCTTTTCTGGCCCAGTGGTTCGTGAGAAGAAGATTTTTTAATCACCCCACCCTATTTTTGTCTTTTCTTGAATATCTCCCCTGTAAGGGGGTTTGTCCCTTTATTTTAACAATTTAAATTCCCTTTTACTTGAGAATGCTTTGTACCGAATTTGGTTAAAATTGGCCCAGTGGTTTCTGAGAAGTTGAAAATGTGAAAAGTTTACAGATGGACGGACGGACGGACAGATGACGGACAATGGGTGATCAGAAAAGCTCACTTGAGCTTTCAGCTCAGGTGAGCTAAAAAGATCTCCTGCGTAGAAATAATTTTTTTACCTTAATATTAAATGCTGGACAATCAGGCCCTGTGTATGTCCCCAGTAAAGCGTCCACATATTCTATGGTCAATAGAACAGCATCCTCCAACTGGTCATAATCTGTATACAACCTCAGAAGCTCTGACCAGTTCAGTTCCTACAAAGTATCACTAGTCATTACAGTCTTATTTGAGATAAATCAGAATTCTTAGTATGTACATGTATATAACCTCAGGATAGCTCCTACAAAATATCACTTATGAATCTTTAATAAATTTAAGTGAAAGAGTTTTTGAGTCATAAATATATGTCATGTACCAGTGAATTACCCAAAGAATAAGTCTTGCTTAGTCTTTGATCAAAATTTATTTCAGAAAATGTTCCAAATATTCAACTATTTCAAATAATAAAATTGAATAATTGACTTAGGAAATATATTTGACATCCCTAACATTAATATGACTAATTATAGCTTTGCTGCTCTTGAGAAGCAGATTTAAAAAAAAAAAAAAAATTCCAATATATTCCTGTGTAAAACTTTGATCAGTTATTGTGGCCCCACCCTACCCAGGGGTCATGATTTCAACAACAAAAAAATTTGAATCTAATTGATTTCATTCTTATTCATCTCCCCTTAAAAGAGGGCATGGTCCTTCATTTAAACAAACTTAAATCCCCTTCACCCAATGATGCTTTCTGGCAAGATTGGTTGAAATTGGCTCAGTGGTTCTTGAGAAGAAGTTGAAAATGTGAAAAGTTTATGCTGACGACACCCACAGACAAATTTTGATCAGAAAAGCTCTCTTGCACCTTTGGCTCAGCTAAGCTAAAAAGTATAGAAGTCCAGTCAAGTGTGACAAGCACAGTGTATTTTACCTTGTAAGATTTGACAAGCCAGGATGGAAGAGGGAAGCCTTGAGAGAGAAGACGAATTACGATGGTGCGATGAAGTCTTGCTGTGTTATCCTCATGGATCCTTAGGTAATACTGTAGGAGGCTCCAGGCAGTGTCTGCAGCACTGTAAAACACAGATTCACAAGGTCAACCATTGAAAGTTATTTCAACAAAATTATTTGAATTCAATGAATTTATTTTTTTTAAAGATTTGAACATTATTTCATCTAAACTGTATGAGTATGTTTTCATAATTCTCTCTATATTACCATGAAAACTTTCAAGGTAGGGGTTGGGGGGGGGGGGGGGGGGGTTAAAAAATATTTTAATGTCATCAGAATATTTTCACTATTTTATTTTTGCGATTATTAGCAAATTGAGGAACCACTTAGAGCCTTTTTTCTGATTAAAAAATCTAAAAAATATTTATGTACCGGTATACGTCTACAATAAAATTGATTGCTATGCCTTTAAAAATTGATTCTAAATGAGTGTCAAACTTGAATTGATTCATATTCCATATTGATAAATGTACATACAGTATAAGACAATGTTTTGTAAGAGTTTCTTTTACCTGCTCTCTTTAATGCTTGGTGCTGTCAGACTGTTCAGTTTGAGCCAGTCCCAAGCCCGGGTCAAGGTCGTACTGTCTGCTAGTGTGGAATGGCTGCAACTTTTAGCAAGATTCACACACCTGGAACAGGAAACGGAATCAATGAAAAGATATATCAGAACACCTAGACCCTCCAAACAATACCTTCAGCATTATAATTCAACAGGATTTCATTTCTTCACACATCTCCACAGTCATTTGATATTTAAGTGCAAAACAGTGATCTAGGGTCAAATTACTATGGACAAAATACATGTGTTGTAAACCCAAAATCTGTGTTGTGAATCCTAAGATTTGTATTTGTGCATGTTGTGTGTTTGAAAAGGGGGGGGGGGGGGTGGTCCTAATTCACCATAACCTGGTTGGGTTCAAATCTCAGCAGGGGATTTCATTGTAATTTGTCCCCAGCATCCAACCTTAATTCATGGATAATAAAGTATTGACATACATGTAACTTTAATACCTCAGAGCGAGACTGTCGAACACAGATGTCAGCTTCATATCAAACATCTGACATATTGTAAGAGCTCGATCATACATCCCAGCATTCACCAGTAAGCCCACCATCTCATCTGCTCCTGGTGTGGGACCTACATGTATAATAAGAAAACCAGTAAGATTATGATGGTCTTGCATGTAAATTTTTTTGGGTGTCTGTCCTTGAATTGAATATGACAGTAATAAGGCCACACAATTTCCATTACTTCCTGAACTGAAAAAAATACTGGTCTTAAATGATAAAATTAGTGTCAGAATGAGGGGGTCAGGCATGCAAACTAGTCCCTTTAACTCCACCACCCCATTTATTTCTATGAAAATTGAATAATCTCTGCAAAAAGGCTTAAAAAGTAATTTACGTGTATTTTGACCATTTGAAATACATGCAGCATAAAAACCATCACTATGTGATCTTAATTGTTTTTCTTCTTCTTATTTTTTTTTTAACCCTGCATCCCCATAACTCTATCCCTAATTTGAAATCTTGGATCCATTTATCATAATATTGGATTTGTGGCTGTATCAAACCTCAGACGTTTACAATTTGCTTCAGAATACATGTTCTTCTATCAATATTCACCTGATCCCACAGAATTAGTCTTGTCATGTTTCAACAGCTGAAGGCGAGCATCAACTAACATGAACTCCCTTTCAATGTCTTTTAACTCCAGTACTTCCATTCTCTTTGGTGCTGTGAAAATAATTACTTGTATTTAATCTATTTATGTTCAGATAAATATGATATAACACTGACACAGCTAGTAGCTGCCTTGATTATATCACACTGACACAGCTAGTAGCTGCCTTGATTAATGACAAATATGAATGAAATATTATACAGCACTTTTTTCTACCAATTGGGAAAGGGTCCAGTACTGGTTCAATTGGGAAAAGTAGCATCAAAGTAGAACAAAGGAGAATTTTCTGTCATTTAAACAAATAAAACATATTTTGTGTTTATTCCAACCTCATTAACTATTATTCTGTGTTTCAAAGAATAAACAAGTATTTATTTTTTTTCATATCAATGTCCCTTGCCTTTTGCATTTTCATGCTTTCAATTTGTCAAAATGTATGACACTACACTGTCTCCTCCACAGGTCCCGCCATATTACGACTAATCTCTACTTTCGATTTACCGGTAAGTGAAAGTGAAAGAATTAGTCAACTTGTATGTTTCATTATAAAAGAAATACAATGTCATCATAGTCTGTTGCTTGGCAGTTGAATTGGGAATTTTTAAAATTGGGAAAAATTAGCATTTTTCGGCATGGGGAATGGTACTGTTTATCAGTACCAGTTATATAAGGAAAAAAAAAACCGCTGTTATATAAAATTATATTTGGCTATCATTGTCTCGCATAGTAATAAATGCGAACCTTATATAATAAGGTATGCGTTTCTTTTTCATTTCAGTATAGAATACACTCCATACATTAATGTTCAAAAGTACATGTATATTGTATGTTAATTTAAAAACTCTTACTCTGCATTTCTTTTTCGTCTCCTTCAATGTTACGTTTGCCTGACATGATGCCCTTTACCATCTACAAGACATAAAGCAAATTATCATACATGTATTTATGACATTACCTTACTATTTGTCACATTATCTTTCTTACCTGAGGGTCAATGCTGGTGGTGGGTTTTACAATCCAGGCATACATTGGGTTCACCAGTCTAAGGGCATTCATGGCTGCTAGGTAACAGTGAGCTTGTTTCTGGAGCCCTTGTCTGGAGGTTACCTCTCTCCCCAGCCTCATTCCATGCTCATACATCACAGACCCAGCTGAAATCAATTATATATACAGGTAGATTAAGAATTTACAGTTAGTACTTTGAGCAATTAAATGGGTTTTTTTTGCAAAACACACAACAGAGTAGTGGGTGAAAAAATGTTCTAGTGGCCAAAATACATACATTTTGTACTTAAATGTACATTTATAGATCAAACTCAGTAAATATTAAAAAAAAAAAGTTTTTAGTGATAATAAACACAGACTTCACAAATTGATGACTCTCTTCGAACTTCCAACAAGGGTCTTCATGTACCTTAAAAACCCTCAGAGAAAAATATACAGTGTATCAGTATTTTGATCTGAGCCATACAAACCTTTTCCAAAGTTGTTTCTGGACACATAATAGGCATACAGGAGATCATAATAATTTTGTGTTGTAATGTCCACAGCTCTGGCTCGAGATTCCAGGATAGATACAACCTATCAAACAACAAACAGAATACAGGTAACTCTCGATACCTCGAAGTCCACGGGACCGAAGAAAAACTTCGAGAGATCAAGAGTTCCAGTTTTCAAGAGTCCAGAATTTTCCGAGTTGGTTGACAGGTTTTGAAATTAGTCTTACCGGATGTAATGATTTTCCCTCAAGTGCTAACCTTTTACACGTGGTTTTTATAAAATAAAGATATTTTTTCGTATTTCAGGTGAATAATTTATTAAACTGAGTAAAGCAAAAAAAAGGATATTGTCATTTCATGTATATTTATTTATTCTATGTAATAAGAACATCATACTATGCATTCGTTAAATGAAATGACATTTTACAGCATCGTACATAGCATTTACTATTTGTACATGTTGATACCAAACATGACCTGTAGGTATTTGTCCAGTAAAAGTCATCATATTGACATCGAGACTGTTATGCATAGTTTCTGATTTTTCATTTTTCAACTAACTTTGACACTGACTTGAAGTAAAAATTTAATTAGTGTCTCGTCTTGTACCAAATTTCTACTTTTCGCTGTGTCTCTTAGATTATCGAAAGACAGTCGATGTTAATTAATTTAATAGCAGATAGGTAAAATATTATTAATTATAAATCGATTATCATCTCGCAGTATAAGTGTCACCTGAAAAAAACATCCTGTTCCTTGAGTACCGCGTCTTCTGCCTGGGGCCATTTAAATGTCCAGGTGAAGAGGTTAATTACGTAACCTTGTGTAGACATAGTCACTTCGAGGTATCGAGGGTAAATTCCAATAGAATATGCATAGCAGGACTGCATTCTAACTTTGAGGGATCAAGGGATTTGAGAGATCAAGAGTTCGAGAAATCAAGAGTAAATTTGCTTAGTTATATAGGGGAAAAATTTGGGACCGGAGACTCACTTCGAGCAATCAAGAACTTTGAGAGATCGAAGTTCGAGCCATCAAGAGTTACCTGTAGTTATAAATTCTTCATGTTTGAAATAATTTCCTGCTTTCAATGGACTTTGCTCAACATGACCTTTAATAGAACAAGATGTGTTTGTGAAACACTGATGCCCCCCCCCCCCCCCTTCAATACAGCAGCTCATGGCAAAGATAAGTTTTTCAAAAGGTTTAACTACAAAGTCAAGGTCACAAAGAGGTCAAAATTGTTGGTACCCAAGAAAATTCTTGTCACAAGGAACACACAAGTGAAATATAAAAGCCCTAGCACAAACTGTTCAAAATTTATGGCTAAGGTTAAAGTAACAAATAAACAGAGAGACAGACAGACAGGCCAAAAACTATATTCCCAAGAATTTAGACAAGTTGAGTAGAATGATAGAGTAATAACTTACCTCATCCTGGAGATCAATGTATGGAAAGCCCACCAGTGTTTGAAGGTCACCTCTCTCACACAAGGTCACTAGTAGTTGTCTTAGACAGTCTTTCCTCCTGTAATCAGACAAAACCTTATGTCAAAAAAAACTTGTACTTTTTTCAGGGAGAGTAAAAGCTGTTTCTTAAAATTTCACAAGTCTTGATCAGTAGCTCACACAATTTACATTGTCTTTGTACCATGCATGTCTCCCTAGGGTTATCTTCAAGGATGAAAACTGAAAAGCCTGAAAAGCTTTAAACTGATTGAAATTTTCATTTACCTAGATGGGTCTGGATTGCTGACCATTGCATTGTACGCTGCATCATTGTGACCGAGCTCAAGTTGATATTTAAACATCTTTGACCACAAGGTTGCCTATAGGAAAAAAATTCTTTTCACTAAATATCTTAGCAAATATTAATAGCTAACTTTTTTATTGATACACTTCATGATGGGCGATTAGTTATTTCATCAGATATTCTTTCCAAACAGTATTCACAAGATATTTTCTTTATGGAATGAAAACTTTAATTAACCAGCTTCATCCAGGAAGGAGAAGTATTCCCTGACCTACCGTGTTCTCATCATCTTCATCTGCAATACTAATAGCCGTCCTAGCCAAATGAACCACCATGTCAGCACAGTCTAACTCCTCAAACTGTCTGATAACCTGTCAATGAAATGCCAGTACTGGTGTATACACTGGATAATACAAAATATTTCAACATTTTGAGATTAACACCATTTGAAATTTGAAGACAAGTAAAAAGTTGGTGATACAATAAAGATCACTTCTTGTGCTTCTTTAGATTAAAAGTGATGAAATAATTTTAAATAAAATGCCATTCTAATACAAGTCACATGGAACTCGAAGACTTTATTTGAGAAAATCCAGCATGTCAACATTGTTCCCACTGAGTTTAACACCAGTATGGAGGTAGATGGACGTTGGGGAATTTTACTTGATGACACAGTATTGTCACTCACTGATATCGCAAACTTTCGTTTCAGGAGGGCTGCCATATTGGAAGTATTCCAAGCCTTCTGGCTAACGTCATATTGTAACAAATTCTACACACACTGTCTTTTCATTTCATGTTCAGTTACTTGCCTTCCATTGACAGTGACAGTTTTAAAATCAAAGTGCTCCCTCGAGTGTGTCAAACTATTGAAATGAGGTCGAGCCTGATCCATTTCAAGGTGTAATTGAACTCGATTTTAAAAAGAAATGTATTGAACTGAAAATTGAAATAATGAATTGAACATTGAATTGGGCAATTATATTGAACAGTATCAATATTTCAGTGAATTGTTTCAGCCCTAGAAAGTACAGAACTTCTAGTGTCTGTAAGTTAGTCTCATCTGTTTGTAGCAGACTCTGTCGTAAGAAGGGTTTCACTTACCTTGAGATAGTACAGAACTTCAAGTGTTCGTGGGTTAGTTTCGTATGTTTGTAGCAGACTCTGTCGTAAGAAAGGCTCCCTTTCTAAGCCCTCTTTAGCTTCAGTGTAACATTGAGCAGCTTTCTCTGGCTCCCTGAAATATCCAACATACAAAATCTCTAGTCAACTGCTATCATGAAGAATATGAGCATTCAACATGTTAAAATATTCATGTACAAATAAAATTATATGGACATGTACATTAAGATCAAATCTAAACCCAAATTAAGATCACTACATACAAAATCTTGGGGATCAAACATACATACTGTATACAGGGAAATTTTCGCCCCCGTTTTAATTTCGCCCCTTTCGCCCTACCCACAGATGGGCGAATTTTAAAACGGGGCGAAATCAAAGAATGCAGAATAATTTCTTAAACAAAACTGTGACTGGGCGAATTTAAGATGGGGCAAAATTGTTTACAAGTGTGAAAGGGCGAAAATAACAAGGGGCGAAAATAACCTTGTATACAGTATATGCTAAAAACAACAAGTTAGTCGTCCTTCAAACAAGGTGCTTCCAGAGGATTTTACGCATTTTTTAATCTCAATCTACTTTGAAGAGCCACAGGAGATGGCATATCATAAGAAATGAAGCAAAAGAGAGGAAGATGATTAAACACACCTATAGAAATCAATTAGACTATTTAGTAAAAATTGTTTTGAGATGGACACCACCAGGGGAACGAAAGAGATGAAAACCATTAAGGATACTTAAAATGGTCCACTAAAGGGATCTCTGAGAAAGAGAGTGACTTGATATGGGGACAAATTGAAAGACTGACCCATGATAGAAAATAAATGGAAGTCCCTGATGACAGCTTTACATGTATATGCAAATTAATATAAATTATGACTAAGTACATATTCAAGTAGTATCAAAAGATTGAGAACATGAAAATTTCAAACAGAAAACATCTTACTGGGCTTACCTTCCAAAAACACTACAAGGAGATCTTACCCAAAGTGTAGGTAACAGAGTCCCAGCATAAACTTCCTGGAGGCAGGGTTCATGTCACACCAATGATTCAGCAGAAATGAATACTCCTGAAGAGGAAGGTACTGACAACAGCTAGCTAGGAATTCTGGGAACACAAAGGTTTCATTAAGAGGCCATAGTAACAGTTGAATGTGCCTGGTTATTCCTAAAACAGCCCAGCTGCATATCTGTTTTGTGTTGTCGAGGAATCTCTCTCTACGAGTCAGGTTCACTCGTGCCTGGCTTCCACCGATACCTCTGATAAAGAGCTCTGCCACTGTTAAATTGGAGGTTGCTGGAAAAGATGAGGTCTTCACTAAGGGCTATTCCAGGAAAAATTGTATGGGGGGGTTGGAAGGCACTTTTATTTTTACCCCACCACCCATACATTTTTAATTACCTTCTACCCCACCCCCCATCAATTTAAAATTGCTTTTGATACAACCACCCATCTAAATTTAAAAAAAAAAATTGTGTCACACATATATATTCAATAAAATTTTATCTACTTTTTTCAGTTATTGTAATTTATCTGACTCCGAATGAGTGTTGGGTTTTGACATCTATCCAACCAGGGCCCGTTTTACAAAAGAACTTATGACTAAGATCAAAATGTTATTATGCAAATAAATTTCTTTTTTGCATTACTTTAAAAATGTTTTAAATCTTTCGGAAAAAAAATAAGATAGTTTTATGCCAACAATTTTTAACAGAAACATAAGTTTTGTAAGATTTTATGAACAACTAAAGTTTTTAGTCTTAGTCATAAGTTTTTTGGTAAAACAGTTCCCTGTGTTCCTGCTACAGCTTAAAAAAATATGTTCCTTTAGGCCTATGATACACACCACTGAAAGTCTTTATTATAGTGATTTGTATATCTGTTCTGATGCATGACTTTTTAGTCTGTAAAGCTTAGGTAAATCTTTTACAAGTATGTGTACACATGTACTAGTAGAAATGACATTCCTACAATTAATTAAAATTAATATTGTAAATTATAGCCTAGTTATCCTCAACAATTGTTGTTCACCTTTTCATAACAAAATGATTCCTGCTTTTTTTCTTTTTTTTTGGGGGGGGGGGGGACTAAACTTCTGTAGGCAGTGTCTGTGAAGTGAAAACTTTGATTTAAAAAATATATTTAATGAATTATTAATCCCATCTAACAACTTAGACCATTGGTGCATACAAGTTCGACAAGTTAACACTTAATAGGTTAAGGACTGGCATGTTTTTGACATAATATATTTCATATTGTTTTCAAACTCATATCTCATCTTCCTTTTACTCTGTATGTGGTATAAAGTAGAATATTTGACTTGCAAACTCCGTAGTCATGCTCTAAAACGTTCATTATCAGATACGTTTTTTTCTACTTTCGGTTTAAAATAAAACGATCTTTCTGATTGTTTCTAATATCATTTAATTTACCAATGTAATCATGTTTGATTAAACTGGCGAAAAAAAACTGGACCAGGGAGTCCAAAGCACAACTAATCCGTTTTCCAATCCCCCACTGTCATTGCAGTCACAGTTGCACATGCTTTTATAGTTATCTGCCCTTGTTTCCGTTTTGTTCGATTCTACTTTCACTTTCAATGTAAACACACTTTACAACTGTTTAGGACGAAAATATCAGTATTTACCAATTTATACAAAATGAGAGGAAAGAAGTACTTTGCACTTGATTATTTGTGAAGGTAAATACAACCACCCATCTAAAAATATATCGAGTGAAGACAACCACCCATACAAATTTAATTGCTCCAGACCCACTACCCATACAAAAATATATGAAGTGCCGTCCAACCCTCCCGTACATTTTTTCCTGGAAAAGCCCTAAAATATTATACTGTCATAATTTAGGAACAAACTAAGTGCATAGTTATGATGAGCAAGGGTGCCTCTTCCAAAATTGTGAATTTCATGGCCCTAGGGTTGGAAAAAAATGTTAAAATTGTAAAATTAATTTGGAAAAAAAATACTGTAACTGAAGAAATGAATCAAACACAGCAGAGTTCATGATACATCTTTGAATTCAAATCTCAGTGTCATTCAGTCTTTATGTTATCTACAGATCATACTTTTGAGCTTTTCTAGTATTCAATAAAACAGTCTTCAACATTTCAGTACAAAACAGATATTGTAAGCATGCTCACAAAAATTACTGCCCCTACTGCTACAACTCTTTTTTTCACAATTGCCTTTGGCTTTGTTTTAATTAGCATGAAAAGGAACTCAAATGTTAATCCCCATCCTCCTCAAACTGTGTTTGAAACAAGAATACATGACAATCTAACCTGCTCTCTGTGTGCTGCTTAATCCAGAGTTATCTGTTAATTCAAGAGTGGCCAATTGACGAAGATTCAGTTCCCTAAAATACATACAGGCCATACAAGATGAAAAGTTTCGATCTAAAAGCAGATGACAATAAAATTCATTGACACTTTTTCAGAATTCAGAAATCAGAAGATCATAAGATTCATTTTTCATATTGGTATCTTATCAACCTAGGGGATTGAACAAGCATGTAAAAGGGACATGTATTATGATTTTTCCACTTTCACTCTGCAAATGTTGTAGTTATACATGACTTGACTTACACTGAATTTGAATGACTTGGAGTAGCCACTTTGTTAGAGGTCCACTTTAGTGTGGCATAAGACTGAAGCAAGGAGCTGGTTCTGGGAATGAGGTCATTTACTGCCTCACTAATCTCTGGGGTTATACCGTCCTGACAAAACAAACACGAAGTCAAGTCAGTGAATGTCAATGTACAAGGTAAACTCAACTACATCATATCTTTATTACAGAATGAATCCTGATCACTTCTGAAAAAAGTGAAAGATTTTCTGCTTTTTTCCATGCTCATACCAACAAAAAAGTTTGCATTAAAAGCAGAGCATACCTGACATTGTTTTAAGATAGCACGAATCAGATTTCATTCTACAAAAAAAAAGTTGCCTCTCAGCTACAAAGTTAATGTACTTTTTCAGACAGTCAACTGATACAAGATGCAAAATGCTTATCCCCTTGTAATTAGGTTTTCACTGGCAATACTGTTTTTTATCCCTATTTTCATGGGCAAACATAAATCAATTACATCTTGAAACAAATACACAAGATATGTCTTTTAGGTATGCCACAACAAAACATTTTGAGCTTTGCTTACTCTGTCTCCCAAGCTGATGGAAGCAGTCAGAAACACCAATAAATCCCTGAGTGTCTTAAACCCTGTCTCGGAGGTCTGTTGAAGGGTAGTGGTCAACAGGTCAATGGCTGAGTCACTGGTCAGTATCTGACCACTTATTAGCTGTTGCTCACTTTCCATATCTACAAATGTACCAAAACATGGATATTTGTTTAAAATTCCTTTGTGAACTCATACTGCAAAACAAGGATAAGATTCTGTGTTCACAACTGGGAATCTTACAAGCTAGCTGATACGATTTAATTACAAAGAAAACAATATTCGGTATTTCAAACTGCAATACATGTACCACATATTTTTAGTTACATGTACTTTGCAAAATTGAATGACCAAAGACATTTCAACATCAGAGACATAAAAAAAATAAACATCTTAATCTGAGAAATTCTCCTGGATTTTTTTCATTGACAAAATTTTTACCAATTTCCTCATCCATGCCAGCTCCGTAGGTGAGATCCAGTGAATTAAGTACTACTGTCAGACAGTTAGGGAGGTCGTGTATGTTCTGTACCAAAGCTCCCAGGGAATCCAGCGATATCTCCACCAAGCTGTTAGAAGACAACAACTGAATTATCATCAAATGATAACAACCATGTACTTATCAATGAACAACAGCTGTTTTATTTTGAGGAACACCACAACATTCAACATAAAATTTTCCTTTTACAATTCCCTACATATATACATGTAATATAAAGTCATTTGATGAAGAAGTTCTTAAGTTACTGCAGCACATAGGAGTGTTGACCAACAGACTGAATTTGTGCTAATGTTCAAAAGGTATCAGTGTATTTCAATTTGCAAATTTCTCAAACAAATAAATGTATATAATTATCACAATTAAAGAGCTAGATTCACTTTATGTATAAAATGGCCCTGTCATATACCAATTATTGGTAGACTGTAATTGACTAACACCTTAGATCCCATTTCAAACATCAATATAAGGAAGAGATTTTAGTGCCTTCATTTCTTATGACATATTTTCCTCTGAAAGTCCAAATTTTGGAACACAAGCTTTGTGAAATTGCAATGGTCAAGAATTTTGCAGAAAACGTGTACTTGAGTACCTTAAAAAAAGAATTAAAATATGAGCACATCCTTCAATCCAAAAGATTAAAAAAAAAAATTATAATCTTCACAAACAGTGCCATCATTATATAAATGTATATTTTGGATCAGAGGCTGTATTGAAAAACAGTTTAAATTTTGACTATTTCTGCAGAAATTTTCAGGATATGGGAATACATGTAAAGACTTATTTCATTATGTCACTTTAAAGCGATATGCAGTCACCAATTGTCCAAGTCATTAGTGATATTTAAAACAATGTCAACTAAAAACTGGACAGTTTTGATTTTTCAGAAATTCAAAGGATGAAAAAAAGGCCCTAAATGAAGTTTGTTCTTTCTATTACTCTCACCATAATATTCAACAACTACATGTACATGTAAACATTTTCACAATTTCAGTTCTGCATGCAGTGGACATAAAAGTACGGGAAAAGAAAGCTTTATACAGCATATAAATGTATCTGAAGTGTTGAAACATTTTAAAAAATAAAGATAATTCTTTCGTATAGGGCACATTTCCATGCAAATAAACAGGGATCTCTATACAAGGTTGACTAAATCTTCCTAACCTTGTGTTAAAGAACAGATCCTCCACAATAGTTCTGACTGCCTCCTCTGGTTGTTCTTTCATCAACAGCTGATCTTCAAACTGAACAACCATTTCCTCCGAGATCTTGCTATTGATTAAACTCAGACACCTGCCCAGTGTCTTCACATCCCTCCTTGTTATTTCATCTGTTCAGAAATAAAATTCAGTTAAAAAATAATCATTTTCTCATTTCTTTTTCATTCAAAAGAAAATTTTTAAAGATATACATGTACATGTAGAAATGTGCTGAAAAATACTTTTAAAGACAAAAAAAAAATGCATCCTTGCTGCACAGGTTTCCTGATCTGCAGTAACAAAGATACAGTAAACCATCTATTATTCACGTCAACTTTTATTCGCAATTCGTCAGTTTAAAATCAATCCGCGACGATTAATTTCTGTGACTCAGGAAACATTCTCTACAAATACAAAGCAAAATAAATGGTTCGCGGTGATTAAAATTCGCGAGTAAATGTAGGTCGCGAAACTTGCTAATATTTCTCAAACGCGAATAAATGTTGGTTTACAGTATATCAAACTGGAAGCATCATAGGTAATAATAACTTTCACAAATGAACTACAGAAATGACGTTTTGCCACACATGTACATGTGTACTTCAACTGGTTAACAAACTTACACTCAACTCTGCAATTTAAACACAGAAAACCAGCCTACCCAAGTCCTGGGCTGACCAATGACCATCTCCTAAATAGAGTTCTTCAATGGGGTCACAAGGTCGCACATAGCTCAAACCACCCTGAAATCAACACAACATACACATTGTACATAAACAACTTGTAATTTATTATTTATACAATGTACACTGAAATGTTTACTGATGTGTAGTATATAGATACCTTCTTGATAATGCACACAAGTCCTGTGTTTGAATCTGCAAAATAGCCTTTCATTTTTCCTCCAACCTGCAATGCAGATTATGTACCCAGTAGGTAATAATAATATAATTTTTTTAAAATTTTTCTACAGACAACAAAGTCTATTGACATGAGTACTTTAACTCTGTCAGAATGGTATACCTCTTGGTACTGCACCACACCAGAGTAGAATTTGGACCACTGCTCCATCTGTAACTCACAGTATTCCTCTTCTGAAATCTCATTGGCCATTGCAGAATTACGAATCTACAAAACATCAAAATATTTACAAAATCAAAGTTATGTCTACACAACTTATTAAAATTAAGATGTGTTTCAATTACATATATGTATATACATGTGCTTTGACAATTTTGTAGCAGTTGTATTATTTTGAGGTTTACCTTATCTAAATAGAGTTCATAATCTACTTTCTGCTTGATCCTATTCTGTTTTCCTATCACATTTACTGTTATTACTTACAGCATCTTCCACAGCCTCTGTAACTTCATGTTTCAGTGAGTCGATGTTTAGGTCAGCTGGGACACTAGCATCCATAGAGCGTCTGTATACCTACAACAATACCAACAGAATTAATAAAAACACTTGGATGGTAAATATATATTATAACAAGTCAGATCACACCGTCACGTGATTGCGAGAAATCAACAGTAAAATTGAGTGATACAAAGTTAGGTATATAATAACTTTTATTACAGTTTGGGTCACTTTGTCCTTTCCTACATTCTGGCAGCTTGAATCATAGTTCATTTTTTATGTTTTGGAAAGCTTAGATCACATGAAATTTATTCAATATGTAATTGGAATAACTCTTTTTCAATTAAGTGAGTATCTACACTTTTACCCGCTTATTTTGTCATATAAAAATCCTTACATTGAGTGCTTTGTGGATGTCATACAGACTAAAGCGTTTGGGCTGGAACATTTTTTCCATGTAGACTTCTCGTGGGTCAGTGTGCTGGCTGACAAGAATCTCCCCTCCATCTGAGGGGTGAAGAATTACCTCCACCCAGTTACCATCTCTCAGGTCTCTGTCAAGTTATTCATTCAGAATAAAGATTACAAGCAATATTTGATAAAAAGTAAAATGTACCATGCAATACTTTCATTTACAAAGTATACATATTAACAGTATAAGATCTACACTTCTAGTTATATAAACTATCATATCTGGTTAAATATGCATTCAATTTTAAAGAGGCTGGGGGGTTGTGGCCATTTTTAGACTATATTGATCTCCTTTAGAAGAAGAGCTCCATATGAAGATATAGAAAATGATCAAATTTTAAAACTAAAATTTTTGAAATTTTTCTTTGCCAAATGATAGTTGACAGCTTAAGATATCATATCTAAAAAATTAAGTTAAATCTGGTGGTTAATTTGTGGTTAATTTGTTGACCCCCCAGCCTCCTTAAAAACCTTTAAATTTGCCAAGAAAAACAAATAAACAAATCTTCATACTTTTACAACACACACAGCCTGATATGTGACACACTCTGTTCTACTGATTTTCATGATACTCACCCTGACATGTGACACACCCTGGCTATGCTCTCTCCTGAGCTATTGGTCCAAAGGGTCCATAGTTTGTCAGAGGTAACACAGAAGTCAATCAGGTCCTCAGCCACGCCCACCACTGTGGCCATATGTATAGGCTGCACCCTCCCACTCAACAGTTGAGGTTGGAGAAAGCAAAACTAGATTATAACAAAAAACTATGTTTGTATATTGTTGATGCTATAAAATTAAGAAATATTGTAATTTTTTTTCCCTATGAACTAAAGTATTAACCATTATGACACAGTTACCTGGTTTCTTTTGGCAAAATTTAAATGTACACAGAGAAGAAGATTGACAGCATCACTAGTCATCACCTTCACCAGCTTATGACCAGACCCTAAAAGATATACATGTCCAAAGATTTTATAGCAAATAAAAATTTTGAGGTCGTACATGTACATAAAGTACCTAACAAAAAAACTCATCCATTGATAACTTTCAAAGATATTCTTAAATCAAAGTATCATTAGATGTTCTTGTACAAAAAATCAGCATCCATATCTAGGGGGTTGAATAGATATCAAATGACAAAAATCTTTGTGTTATTTAAAGAAAAATACACAAAAATTACCAAACATTTCATTCTAGCTGGTATTTCCTAATAATTTGTTCTAGAATAATTGTATAGCATCATTAGGCATTAAAAAAGTTGCACAAAAGTTGTCCATCAATTACTGGAACTCTTCAGTTTTAGAGGGAATAAAAGAATATAGATCATATTTATGTTGCATATTTCCTTAACTTCTGCATGCAGTTGTCATGTCTCCAGAATTACTTACCTATTGCAGGTGGTGCATTTTTTAGTTCTGGACAGGTTTCCAGCACATTGTATATTGCAACACATTCATGAGTCTGCAGAAGATATTAAAGTCATTTCAGCAAAAAAGGAAAGTAGATTTATTAGACTACTTGGCAATACATATGTACTTTTGCTACATGTAGTTACTTTAAACCAAACTCCAAACCTATCAAGTTTTGATTCAGTGAATTAAAACACATAGCATACAATTAAATCTAACAAATTTATTTCTGTATGTGCACTTAAAAAAGCAGGATTCATATTTTAGCAGCTTTGGCGCAGACAACAATGAATACTGTAAAAATATTAATAAATACAATACACGGTGCAGACCTATGTAGATCAATTCATGATTACACCAACCACTCAATACCCAGTGATTGCGCTAAATTTTGAATATGCCAATTTATGTACACGTACAGTATTACTTAGACTCAATATGATGTTTGACAGTAAATGAGCAAAACTTGTCATTTAGAACATGAAACACCTACCCTGGTTGACCAGACTCTGAGCCTGTGATCTCTACAGATGGCAAAGATGTACATATCACCCCGATACGGATGGATGACCAATCCTGTCGCTGACTCTAAGGATTCATGACTACCCCTATAAATTTTAAAATGCAGAGTTTTGAATCTCAGAAACCAATTTCTGAAAGTACTTTAAAGAAAACTTTTACTTGGGATATCATTTATACAGTATCTCAATGAACATTAATATTGTTGGAGTCTTTCAGTAAAATTTTGTCATCTAAAATATTTCATTTGTCATAAGTTCTTAACTTTCTTACAACACAACAATTCTTTTTTGATTGCTGGTAGTGATGTACATGTATACACACCCCTATTGTAGTATACACACCCCTATTGTAGCCCCAATCAAACAGGTGAGAATGATTGGAACAAATTTGAACCAACACAATATAATGATGCTACCATATTATTTGACTGGTTGTAGGCATTCTGTTCTGTCCAAAAGAACCTTTACAATATTTTTACTACATACTCATATCACAAACTATGAATATGGCCCCCTCCTGGCCTTACTGGACAAATACATATTTTTTGTTTTTTTAATTTTAAGACTGACAACACTTTTGACAAACCTCATGGCTGCAGGCACCAATCCTGTCCAAAGCTTCTGCATCATGGAGGACTTAGAGAGCTCAAACTGCTGGACAATCCCTGGGACATAAAAAAAAAAATAGAAAGCCATTGATCAATATCCAAAATTACAGAAAATATTATTAAAAGAAACATACATGTATATTCTCATGTGGCAAAAATCTTGACTACCCAATTATCAAAAAGTACTATCAAAATCTATGACAATGACACACTTTATCAGCAATTTTCCTGACATTAAAACACATCTGAAGATATGGATTTACATCTGAAAATAAAAAAAACTGCAATTCACACGTATTTATCCTTTACCTTGAACATTAAGGGGAGGCATTTTTATTAGGAGGATACTCCCCTCATTACTACTGAGGACAAACAAAGCCTGACCCTCTCCGTTCTGGGCTGAAGCTGCGCCTTGAATTTGGGATGAAAAATTCCCTCCATGGTTCAGTAAATATTTATTCCAAAGACCTTCTAGATCTGATGCATAACTGAATATTGAAGGAACTGGATGGCTGTTCTGCGTATACCCAATGTTCTAAATAGGGAGATTAGACATGCAATACTTAAATGATATGTTTGTCGTCAATAAGTTTTTTATGATCATTGCTTTATACTTGAAGATACATGTAGACTCCATAACCTGAAATTACCTGGGAGTAGTGATGGGAAATCGGAAAAAAATCATAATCGATTATCGGTAATAATCGGTTGTGCATAATCGATTAATAATCGATTATAATCGAATTTTTACCTTTAATGAAATAAATATTTTAAAAAGTTAAACTTATTCAGATTTAAATTCAGACTTTTACAAAAAATATTCATAAATATTATTTTTCTTTTTATAAACTGGAAAATAAGAATTAATTTCTTTACTTTTAATAAAAAAAATCTCATTAAAATATACTGAATGGGCATTTACTTAAAAAGAATTCAAAAGTAGTTATTAAGAATTTGAACTTCTATTTCCTAATTATAATTACGTTTACAGATCGTTTGTACTGTTAATGTTTTCCTGTGTGTAGTAAAACCTCGTAATATCATCCGTTTTCTGTTATTAGACTGACCCTATATTCAATCATGGCGGTGAAAATATCAACATGGCATGGATACCTTCGATATTTTAAACATTCATCACTACTTTGAAACTCTTTACACTTGGATTTGGTTATAAAATTAAAGTATAACAATATTATTTTTTGTCAGCGATGTCGGCGACATTCATTTTGTAATCGATTAGTAGCATCGAAGAGCTTCTAATGACCGACAATCAATCGTCGGCGACAATCGGCACATCACTATCTGGGAGTAAATCAGACTAAATCTTTAACAGAAAATGAATGTACCGGTAGTCAATAATATCGGCATTTATTTAAAAAATTAAGAATTTCAAACTGCAAAACATAGAATGCAAATGTCAGATATCATGGGCCCCCAATAAAACCCTTCCTGTCTGACAAATCTCCCCCTATTTACATGTCATACTCGGTTCTACAACTACAAAAATATGTTTTCATTTGCATGGGATTATTTATTTTCAATCAGCATGAATTCATACTTATACATAAATATTAATTGTATTGCTACTTACATTTTTGAGGAGTCTGCTTGGATGGGGAAACACCAGGCGATGTACGCTTATAGCAGTGACGACAAACACTACAACATTTCCATGGGACTCATGAATGGAAATGCCTCCTATAATCTGTGTGTCATGGAAGTGAAATCTGATCTGTGAACCCACCAAGTTGTAATCCAAACTTTCTTCCACCAGCTCTAGAATGTTACTAGTTGTCCTCCTAATTATTTAAATGAAATACTTAATATTTTTCCCTTGTTTACATAGATCTACATATACTATATATGTATCTCTGTTTTACAAATGACACTGTCAAGCTCATGTTAATGTGAAATTTTCACTTTAATAAGAATCTGTTGACATTTTCCCTGGTTTCTGTTTAACATTATTTCTACTTCCTTTTGTCTTATTGAACTTATTCACTTCTTAATATACATACCAGTAAATGAATCTGTTTGTCACACCACCCTCTGTGTATGCATAGCCACCACTGCTGTCTGGTACTTTGATGTCCTGCAAGGTGCTGACTGATGCCACTACAACATAAGATTGAATTTACACTTTTTTAGTTTGAAACAACAATTCTTTCTTTCTTTTTATACAAAGTTGTAACCAAGTATTGTGCAATGGAAAACTGCTTGTCCTGGCTGCAAAACCATCAAACAATGGCTATATCTGGCAGAAATTTCTAAAATATTGGTTTGAATTGTGAATACCCCCCCCCCCCCCCCAGTAGGTTCTCACTAAACTTCACACAATTGATGATAGAGAGATAAATTATATTTACAATTGCTGTGAGAATCATTGGTAATTCTAACATACTGTATGTTTATACAAACAATTTTTAACTGTAGTGTGTCTTACCATTTTATCACTGATCAACAAAGCCGTTGTAATCAGTTGTAATTGACATTAAGAAGAATGAAGTCCTGAATAAATGTGTTTTATAGACAATTAATATACAAATCACATTAAGGCTTCCAGTAGGGTACAGGAATGTGATAAAGGGAAATTAACACTGAAAAAGAGGTGGTGAAAATTAGTTTCAGTGAACAATTTAACATCAATTCTCTGTAAGGACCAAAAATGCTTGTCCACGCACTGTCATGGAATTTTATTTTATCACTATAATATTAGAGAGTGCCCTATATAAAGACTATTGGTGGGTAAATTTTGGACAGTACCTCCTTGGTTTCCATAGCAACTGCTTTGAAATATTTTGTTATGGCAAAACTGACCTGATTGTCATCTCCATGTAAAATAATTCCGTGCTTCCTTAATGTAGGAAAGTTATCAACATAACATGGGTTTCATTTTATAGCTAAGTAATTAAAGTTTCTGTGCATCTAAATTTTATTCAATTTAACCCAAGATTTTTAATATGATACAGATCAATTAACATGAATTTGTCATAAAAATGAATACAAAGGCGCCTATTTCTTGATATGCATATAAATTTTTGCAGGCAATTGAAACTTTGAAAAAAGATATTATTAGTAAGATCGAGCTTAGATCTAAAAGATGCAAAAAGATTTGAGGTGGGGAAATCAGTTAAAAGTCATATTCCAATCCCCTCAAATCATAACTTTTCCTAAAAATTAACCTAGAGTTATTTCCCTTTGCTGACTCTTTTGCACTGAAGACAAAAAATTAAACTGGTTAGAACAACCCTAGGCATAGGTATAAATTTGAATTTTTTCAAATATTCATTTTGTATAAAAACTACATGTAAGAAGCTTTTTCAAATAAATTGACATAATTTTTAAATTAAATAATTTCTTTTATATAATAGACTTAATTGGTCTATATTCAAAGATCACCATGTTAGCAGGACATTCCAGATATACATCTTAATAGTAATATATTTGCTGCATTATAGGAATTTTTGCTTGCTTCAGAAAGCAACTTACTTTGGCAAATCATAACTACAGAGTTTATCAAAAGGAGGAGAATGTTATAGAAGATGAAAGTTTGTATGTAATGAAAAATATACACAAGGCAATTTAATATAAAAAAACATATATTTTTGTTAACGTTGTACACAGTGGGTGATCAAGGAATCTTGAAAAGGGGGAGGGACCAGTTTGGTGTCGGGATAGGGGCTCAAGGCCACGCCAAAAAATTGATTTATTAAATCTGATGTATATTTTGGACACAAAAAGGGGGGTTGGGCCCCCCTCTAAATCCGCCAGTTATACAGTTTAAAATCTGATTTGGCCAAAAAAGTAGTACCGGTAGGTGGTGGGTAAAAATTAGAGATGGTCGACTTAACGGAAACACATAAAAAAAATTTTTTAGCCTAAAAAGAAGTCATATAATTCAGATTCACTGTAAAAGAACAAAACATATTTAACTCTATTCTCTATTGAGAAGTTGATGGCTCGTTTTAATACTCCCCCTGAGGGGGAGTATTATAACGAGCCATCAGCTCCTCAAAAGAGAATGATTTAACTGCAGCTATAAATACACACTAATAAGATATAAATATAATATACCCATGTAAATGTATGTATTCATGATTGACAATAAGAATGAATTTCTTTAATTTGAAAAAAAATATTTTAAACATATTTTAGATGTACTGGTGCTTTGAAAAAAAGAAGATGAAAAGATACAGGCACATAAAGAGAACTTTTGTTCTTGTGTTTTTATCATCTTTATTTCAACACAAAGGCTAAATACCAGAAGCAGGAGGCAGTTACAAAATTAACTAATGGAGACAGAAACCTTGCAATTGACCGTGAGCACGGAACATCGGACAGTATCTTAACTGAACAATATTCTTTTGGAGAAGATTGAACTGTTAGAGCATGGGGACAGCTTTTGGAGTAGGTGATGGTAAATTGTTTCATTTACTTTTACCTTGCAATTGGCTACACTGAAAATACTGTACAGTGATTTTTCTACATTTTTTAAAAGGGGCCTGGGCCTTTACAATTGGGAAAAATCATCAACATTTGTGTAAAATTGGGAAAAATCAATAAGATTGAAATAAACCTTAATTGACAGGTAAAATAAAATATATAAGTAAATGTAACATCATTTATTCAAAATATTTACTACAAAATAACAAATTAGACACAGTTCTACATTTTTAACTTTTTTTTTAATCTTTGAAAGTTGTCATTAGTTGTGACCGTCCTATATTTCAATTCTTTTTTTTTTTTTGCCATATTGGTAGACATAAGAAAAAAATCCTACTCATAATAGCCATTGAAGATGATATAATCTGATATGATTTAAAACAAATCATTTTTCTTCTAGCTTTCTAAATCACCCTAATCATTGTGCTGCAATTACCCCGCAATATTACTTGCATCTGCCGGGTGTAAAAACAGTTTGATTTTCATGGAATCAGGGATGCTTGTTGTAGAACTACTAGTTCTTGGATTTACAAATAAAGCTATGTTTCGCCTGTTCACATGCATCTTACACTTTCTTACGATGTATGAAAGTTTGACGTTTGACATGATCCATGTGTTTTTCTTTGTCTTGTAAACGCACAAAATGATCTGCTGTTTTTCACTATTATTTTAAGAGTATGAATGACCGAGAGCAATAGGGTTCCAATTTAGATAAGTCGTACATAAAAAATTCAATATAACAAAATCAATAACGGTTTTTCTGGGGGGAAAAAGCAACTGAAATTGGGAAAAAATCAGTAATTTTTGATAGGGGAAAGGGCCGAAATTCGGACCTAAATTGGGTGTAGAAAAATCACTGCTGTATGTGTACATAAATTGGCGTATTCAAAATTTAGCGCAATCTCTGGGTATGGAGTGGTTGGCGTAATCATGAATTAGTGCTACATACGTCTGCGCCATGTATTTTATTTATTGGTGGTTTATTTAGGGTATTCATTAATTAACAAATTGTTGTCTGCGTTCAAGGCGATAAAATATGAAGAACAGGTGCTTGAGGATGGGACCTCCTCCCCCGCGTTCCGTACCCCAAGGGTTCTCCCCGACTTTTTTTTAATAAAATATATTTCTATGACACATTCACAAAGTATTACAATTAAAAATCCAAAATATAATTTAAAAGTAACCTTTTATAAAAATTCATACTTTCTGATACTAAAAGTTCTCTTTTAGTATCCAAGAGTATGAATTTTTTATAAAAATAAATAAAACAATGAACTTCATGTGTATAAACTATAAAAGAAGATGGATTAACTGGAACCAGATATTTGAAAACATAAACATATAGATAAATTTATGTCATCTTCATTATTATTTTAGTATATCTTGTGTATTCATATTTTTTTATTTCATGGGGGGGGGGGGGGGGGGTCCTGTCCCCAAGCACCTGTGATAGGAAGCCTGCTTTTTAAAGTACACATGCAGGAATTCTGGGGCAATTTATTTGGAGGTGTAAATACTAACTACTAATAGCTTAGTATTATATACATTTTAATAAAAATAGATATGCTTATATACTTGTATTTGTTATCACATGAAAAATGTAGTAGATATTAAACAATTGATTTTTAATTAAAGTACATGTATGCTTTTTATTCCAGGGGAAAAGATGAAGATGATTATTTCAAGTTTCACTTTTCAAAACCATTTAAAATTCTTCTTGACTGGTCAGACACAACACCACATAATGGTTAACCTCTGATGTAAAGAGAAATCATGGAAACATCAAGCCTAGCTGTTTCTATTGTCTACAAAATTGCAATATAGCAGTTATTTTCTACATTTTGTTTATCTCTAAATACACATTTTAGACAATGTTTAGATGTAGATTCTTGCTTGATTAATAATTTGAAAAAAAAAAAAAATTTTTAAAAGTAATGATAAAATTATACATATACACGTCTGACGTGAATATGTGTATGTTTTCTGATTGTAAGAATATACATTAATGGTTTTATTTTTTAATGGGGTGTTAAGAAACTGGGGGGATAAGCCGAGCCATATGCCTACATAACGATCGATAAAAAATCAATAAATTCATTTTACAAATATTTCACTTTTTGTTGAATTAATGTAATGCTTATTACCATTTGCATACAATGGAAAGATGTTGCTTTTTACACTTGCAAAAATATGGTATGAAGACCCACTCTACATAAAAAATTAAGTTAACTTACTTAAATTTTCACCGTGGTCTTAAAATATTCTAAGTCCAAAAACGCTTGCTAAATATAGAGAACAGTATGCTATTTAAATAGACATGTAAGTGTGACGCCGTGGTCTAGTGGTTAGCGAGGAGCTCTTTAAAGGGACGTTTATTGAGGAAAGTGTTCGAGTCATGCTCTGATTTTTTGATTTTTTTGTTTTGTTTTTGTTTTTTTTTTTTTGTTTTGTTTGTTTTGTTTTAATTTTGTTTTACTTTATAAAAAATGTCTATAGGAATAACATATTTTTCACTGGAAATAAAATATATACTTGTAGTAATGAACTTTTATTTACAGTAAATTATTTAAAATGCCGGATAAAAATTATAATAGATATTTAAATACTTTTATTCCCGTTTTTATTTATTTTAAATAAAAGCGCTTCTAGATCACCATTATCATTATATACGGTGTTAACATTTTTATAATATCTCCACAATAAGTGTAAACACTCAATATGCAGATTAATTAATAGAAGTCCTTACCCATGTTAGACATTTGTGACAGTAAATGAAAGTCAACTGTTTAGCTTGTTTAGAATATATATATCATTTTGAAAACTACGGTAAACATTAAAATGCTTAAGTAAATTCGAACAATTGAGAGATTTTTTCCAATAAAATGTTCTTGCATAGCCGGAAAATGGGCATGGGCACATGGCTCGTCTTATCCCCCCCCATTCTTTATCATGTTTATGGTCAGTCTAAATAATTCTAAATTTCTTTATCGAAATAAAATTGATATCTAAAGATTTGCATCTGGGAACAAGCAAAATTTAAATGGAGGAAATTAACATTAGCTTATCAAATTTCAAACCTGCTAAATTAATATCTACCTTCCTATGCATGAAAAAGTAATAATTTATTATTTATTTATTTTATTTTATTTATTTTCTTTTTGGTTGAAAAGTATACTTTAGAGTTTTTATCCATTATCTTTTTCCATTTTTTATCTAGTATTTGAAAATGTTGTTTACTGAAATAAGTTCCAGTGAAAAGTTGAATAGCTAATTTTCTTTAGATTTTGAGTTACCTGCCCTTTGTAAAGGATCATAGAGAAACAATAATAATTCATTTAATTTTGTTGTATCTTATTTATTATCTTTAATAATATTTACTTATCATTCCATTTGTCTTATCTATTCGTGAGAAAAATGTTTGGAAAAGAAATTTTATAAAACAACCAGTGTCCAGTAACATTTTGAAAAAAATATTATTTGGCAAAATGCCAATTTTCGAAGTTAAAAATACCGAAAACGAAAAAAATCCCCACTCTACTTTTCATAAAAGTTAACTAATATTATTATGGTGTTTCTAAAATTTCTGGTGATTTTTTCTTAAATTGCCTGCATTTCTTGAAAGACTTCTTGAAATATAGGGTAAAAATGACCATTTTCAAAATGTAAGAATTTGGTCATCTTTGAGTCATCAATTGAAGAATTTGCAGTGACTTGTGGAATTTTTTTATTGTGTTATATAGTGCTTCATTTGTTCTATTCATTTAGTGTATGAATTATCTCAAAATAATAAAGATGATTAAACCACATGAAATCAAGTATATAGCATTTTTATGCTTGAATTGAGAGTAAATGGGGCAAAAATCTATATTAGCCCATTACCATGGCAACCAAGGTAGTAACCTTAATTTTGAATGTTGATTATGTCATAATATATGGGCATTAATCACCTGAAAAAGTTTCATGAAAATCGCTCATGGTGTGTGCCACAGCCCTACAGTAAAATTTTGGTCCTTACAGAGAATTGATATTAATATTTGAACCAAGAGCACACAGGCACTTGTGTCATATACAGCGCACCCCCTACTTTTTTTCTTTCCACAAGGTACCTAACTCAATTTCAGACACCCCAAATTTAAACTCTTATTTTATCATTATCATTAACCCAGAGACTTCAGAATGAAAAGCTCAGTAGTCTCTGGTTTTATCCTACACTATAAGCATGATAAGCCTAACCTGAAGTTGATTATCTTCTATAAAGTCTTAAAATGTGCTTAGAAAGGAGATGGGTTGACATGATGAGCAATAAGCCTATAGTGTGACAAACATGAAAATGAAAAAATAAATTTCAATTGTATCAAAATTTTCCTTCATATTTCGTCTAACATTAAAATATACTTTATGTAAAATCTCTACAATTTGCAAAAATCCCTCAAAGATGGAAATTATTTACCTGTGAAATATTAGACACACACTAAAGCGGGCAAAAAGAGTCATTTTCTCATACTATAACACTATTTTTCGATATGAGTGGGTCTTCGCTCCACCTTTTTGAAAGTTAATCCTCAAAATTTGCATAAAAATATACATTTTTTGGTTACCAAAAATATGGAACAATGACCCACTTTACCTTAAAAATATACTTTTATGACATAACATTCACATCTTTTTGAGAAATACTTCAAGTCCATTAGGTCAAGGGTCATATCACAAACATGATTTAAATGCCACTGTTCGTCAGGACTTCTTTAGTCTAGTGGTTAGCGTGCTAGTCTCGAAAGAAAATGATACTCAGGATTTTTGTTGCTAGGGTTCGAATTCCACGAATACCATATTAGTTTTTTTAATAAAAGAATAAATTTTGCCGAGAAAATTTTCCTCAGAAAAGTTTTGTTTATCATGATTTCATAAATTTCAATAATGAGAACTTTACTCTAAATATTAAATTCACAAACTGAACATGATTTTTATACTTCTGAAGCTATAGGCTTTCTGCACGCTATGTTAGCCCATCTCCTTTTTGAGGAATAAATGAGTGGTTTACAACAAAGAGGTTTAGCACTTCTTCCTAACAAGAGGCCCATGGGCCACAACGCTCACCTGAGTAACTTTGGCCTTGCTGTTTTTCACCCGATTTCCCCTTGTAATACCTATTGTGGCCCCGCCCTACCCCAGGGGTCATGATTTGAACAATTTAGAATCTACACTACCCCAGGATGCTTCCACATAAGTTTCAGCTTTTCTGGCCCAGTGGTTCTTGAGAACAAGATTTTTAAAGATATTTTCTACATATTTCAATGTAAAACTTGGATTCCCTATTGTGGCCCCGCCCTACCCCCGGGGGTCATGATTTGAACAATTTAGAATCTACACTACCCCAGGATGCTTCCACATAAGTTTCAGCTTTTCTGGCCCAGTGGTTCTTGAGAAGAAGATTTTTAAAGATTTTTTCTACATATTTCAATGTAAAACTTGGATTCCCTATTGTGGCCCCGCCCTACCCCAGGGGTCATGATTTGAACAATTTAGAATCTACACTACCCCAGGATGCTTCCACATAAGTTTCAGCTTTTCTGGCCCAGTGGTTCTTGAGAACAAGATTTTTAAAGATATTTTCTACATATTTCAATGTAAAACTTGGATTCCCTATTGTGGCCCCGCCCTACCCCTGGGGGTCATGGTTTTTACAATTTAGAATCTACACTACCCCAGGATGCTTCCACATAAGTTTCAGCTTTTCTGGCCCAGTGGTTCTTGAGAAGAAAATTTTTAAAGATTTTTTCTACATATTTCAATGTAAAACTTGGATTCCCTGTTGTGGCCCCGCCCTACCCCCGGGGGTCATGATTTGAACAATTTAGAATCTACACTACCCCAGGATGCTTCCACATAAGTTTCAGCTTTTCTGGCCCAGTGGTTCTTGAGAAGAAGATTTTTAAAGATTTTTTTCTACATTTTTCAATGTAAAACTTGGATCCCCTATTGTGGCCCCGCCCTACCCCCGGGGGTCATGATTTTTACAATTTAGAATCTACACTACCCCAGGATGCTTCCACATAAGGTTCAGCTTTTCTGGCCCAGTGGTTCTTGAGAAAAAGATTTTAAAAGATTTTTTCTACATATTTCAATGTAAAACTTGGATTCCCTATTGTGGCCCCGCCCTACCCCAGGGGGTCATGATTTGAACAATTTAGAATCTACACTACCCAAGGATGCTTCCACATAAGTTTCAGCTTTTCTGGCCCAGTGGTTCTTGAGAAGAAGATTTTTAAAGATTTTTTTCTACATTTTTCAATGTAAAACTTGGATTCCCTATTGTGGCCCCGCCCTACCCCCGGGGGTCATGATTTTAACAATTTAGAATCTACACTAACCCAGGATGCTTCCACATAAGTTTCAGCTTTTCTGGCCCAGTGGTTCTTGAGAAGAAGATTTTTAAAGATTTTTTCTACATTTTTCAATGTAAAACTTGGATTCCCTATTGTGGCCCCGCCCTACCCCCGGGGGTCATGATTTGAACAATTTAGAATCTACACTACCCCAGGATGCTTTCACATAAGTTTCAGCTTTTCTGGCCCAGTGGTTCTTGAGAAGAAGATTTTTTAATGACCCCACCCTATTTTTGTCTTTTCTTGATTATCTCCCCTTGGAAGGGGGCTTGGCCCTTTATTTTAACAATTTAAACTCCCCTTCACCCAAGGATGCTTTGTACCAAGTTTGGTTAAAATTGGCCCAGTGGTTCTTGAGAAGAAGTTGAAAATGTGAAAAGTTTACAGACGGACGGACGGACAGACAGACGGACGGACGGACGGACGACGGACAACGGGTGATCAGAAAAGCTCACTTGAGCTTTCAGCTCAGGTGAGCTAAAAATTAAATTAAAAGATTATAAGGTCAAATGTCAGTTTTCATTATTCTATCTCCATATAATTGTAGATTCTAAATGAAATTTGCTTCAATACCTTCTGGATTTCATAAAATCAAGTTATATGTACAGCCTACCTTACACAGCGATCTGTGACTCAATGGAAATAATCTAACCTGACAGCAAAGATGAATTTTCAGTTAGGAAGGATAACTCCTATCTATAACCAGTTTCGTTGTACATATATGTACTAGTATAGCATAACACAGAACATCAAAAAAATGTTGTGCATTTAAAATAAACTTATTCACTATATATGATATTATCCATAAGCAGATGTTGCCATTATTTAAAGTAATGAAAATGCATAGAACATACCTAACGTGAAAATATGTTATGTATATAGAACAAAACTATCATCAAACAACAGGGAGGTAATCAAACACCAAAACACCGCTTCAATATACTTAAAAAATGAGTGACAAAAATTGCAACCTCTGTTCAAACTGCGATTTTGCATAAAAACATCTAATTATATTTGGCAACTTTTTATCAGTGATGCAACTTGAAGCAGGCAGAAATACCTTTGCAAATAATTTTTTCTGTTTGACGAATTCATAGCACATGCATTTAAATTGTTTTTTTGTTAACATTTCAAGTTATAATTGATTAAATCTTAGTAAAAATAGCTTTCTATGAACCTACAGAAATTATATTTACCTTGTTAGGACAATGTCATACACCAGGGAAGTGTTACAACTAAAATTCGCGACACGGTGTATTCTTGCCAACTCACGAGCAAATAAAATCAACAGGTCACAACTTCCGCTAAGTTAGAGTTATCGTTCTTTGCCTCCCCCTAGTGTTCAGTAGAAATGCTAAGAGGTTTGATGAAGGACGTGTGCATAACAATTCATTAGAAAAGAAACAAGTATCTTGAAGTGAACTATGTCTTGTTCAAGTAGGTTAATGAAGATGATCGACAAATTAATGAAATACGAGTTTGAAGTGGGGGTGTCTGAAATTGAGTTAGGTACCTTGTGGAAAGAAAAAAAGGGGTGCCATGTATAAGAAACAAGTGCCTGTGCAATGCTACTCATCTTCAATGCATTCATGATTGTTAATGCTTTTCCATGTTTGTTTGTCTTCCGATGAAAATATTTTGCTTTTCATTTGGACTGCCTTGAATTAGTTCTTTCCAAAACAAAAAACGCTACATGTTGACTAATCAATCATACAGTACTTTTCTACACTGAAAATGAAACCTAGGCAAGAGATAATGCCGGGAACTATTCACACCGACTCTCTTGAGAATATCAACAAATACATCAATTGACCAAAGTAATTAATATCTGAATGATTGTATTACCTGTATTGATGTGGCATTCTTTCCATTTTGACCCTGAATTCGAGGGAACAACGACTTCTCTGAAAAATCTTATTCTTGAGTTTTCCGCCATGAGGAAAGTAATGCACCTCGAACCCGATTGAAATTTCGATTCAGTACGAAAACACCAGAAATACATTTTATAACAAGAATAAAATAATATTTTACGGGAATTTTATCATTTTTTTAAATATGAAAAATGTAAATAAATAAATAAATAAATAAATAAATAAATAAATAAATAAATAAATAAATAAATAAATAAATAAATAAACTCTTCCTCTTTGTCTCTCCAAATTAAAGTAGTGACCATAACCAAGTTGTCATTTTATTTTTTCACAATACATTTTATACAAAAAAAATACTTTTAAACAAATATTGCAGTGTTATTTGTTGTTGCTCCTTATTTGTCTACAGTATGTCGCATCATAAAATGCATATAATTTAAAATTTAATATAGCAGTTTGACATGTTTGAGATGAGAACATCCTCGCAAGCCAGGGGTCCTGAGTCAACACGTTGCCGTTGGTCCAACGCCAACGTGTTGACTCAGGACCCCTGGCTTGCGAGGATGAGATGAGAAATGCTTGTCAAAACATAAAATCTCATACAGGCCCGTAGGAAGCAATTTCAGTTTGGGGGGGGGGCAGCAATACATTTTCAGTTGGGGGCACTATCAACTACCAAAAATTCCTTGACAAGCAAAAAAAAAAAAAAAAAAACAAACAAACAAAAAAAAAAAAATCATCAGACGTTTTTATTGAGGGGGCACAAGTATATAGTAGCTATGTTTTCAACAGTCCCAAAATGATTGGGGGACCCCCCCCCCCCCCATTCCTACGGCCATGTCATACATTCATTCGTTTATACTTCACATTTCATTCGAAAGACATTCCTTGAAAGGATGACTGCACTTAACGCCTGTTTTTGCATGGGTCCTTTTCGGTTGCTTCTGTTGCTTTTATATCTAAACCTTATTTCACTTTTGTACGTTTATGAAAGAATCCTGTCAATTTGGAACCAAATTTAAATCTTAAAATGATTTTAGACTGTGATACAATAAAATGATTCAATGTTTTTTGTCCTTACTGCTTTCCAAATATAGTGAATTTACACTTCCCTGCCCTTGATTGAACATTACATATGCATGAGAGGTGGAGCTAACATTGTAAGAATGGGTCTAAAATTAAACTTGATAAATAACATATTTGGAAAAAAGAACTTGATCACTCTTTCCAATCTCTCTCTCCATTCTGTATGGAACAAACACACTTCTGACAAATGTTTCAAAACGAAATTAACAATATGAGCACGTCAATGTGATTAAAGTAGATTTTATATCAATGCCAGATGACTTAACGTGTTCGAACACAATGTCCTAGTTAGCACAAAACATGCTACCTTACAAGTCACGTGACGGAATATAGTATTCACAAAGTTACCTGAGGTAAGAAATCACGTGGTGAATTATAATATTCAACAAGTCACAATCTATGGTTACAACACACAGAGCGAATGCATGTAAGAAGAAGCAGTTTTTTTCTCTTTTTAACCATGAGCGCATGTTTGTCTATTAATCTCCTTTTGACACATTGTTATTTATGCAAATATACAACTACTGTTAAACGTAGAACAATAGACAAACATGCGCTGACTATGTATAAAGTCAGTAAAAAAGTGGGCGTCCTCATTATCGAACGGAGATTCAAGAAATTGTGATGACCCCTGCCTTTGAAAACAGATTCGAACTTCGTAAATACGAGGGTTGTTAGAAAAGTTCGCGGGCACGTTGATTTGGGGAAAATATATTGTAAACTTTGAAGAATGACGTATGTCTTATTAAATTCTTATCTTTTGTTTATGAGTATGGAAAAGATCATGTCCATTTACTAAGAGTTTGAAAATATACGTTGATTTTTTACTGCGCGGTCATATAGGATTCACGGAGCAATCACTTAACGTTTTATGACGTTAGATGACGCGACAACCTGATTCTAGACCTGTGAAGCTTTTTCACAGTTCTAAATATCTTTCATTTCTATAGACTTTTCATATCTTTTTTTGACTTGAAAATTGAATAAGTATATCAAGACATGTTATCTATTTTTAAATATCTTTTGTGGCGTATCGGACATTAGCGAGATCTTTAAAACAATGTCTCCAAAGTTCAGCGATAAAATTTGAGAAACAATGCAAAATCCATAGGCGCAACGCCCATTCTATGAGCAGGATATTGGAGTATCGCAGAAGTCTATAATTAAAAATGTCCATCCTTCCATTCTTACAAAGTTGTTACCACTTGAACACTTTGGTATCCCCAGCAGCATCTAAAAACATTTTAGTCTCTTTCGGGCATTTTCCTGTCTGCACACAAAATTTTTTAATAGCTCAGTGCTCCAAGATGTTCAATGACGTTACCATTTTTTAGCTTTGTTTTTACGCATTGATCATCTATAATTAATGATAAAACCGTCATAACTCCTCCAGTTTAATTCATAATTTCGTCAGATGACGTTTTATGAATATCTTAGCGAGAGGTGAAATATCATAAATTGTTATGCGCTACAATAGTGCAATCTTTAATTTCAAAATTATGTCTCTGAAATGTAAAAGTTCGAAAAAGTAACATGCTCCGTTAAGCATGTTTTATCTAAATAATTTCGCTACATATTTTTTAAAGATCATCGGAAACACCAAATTTTTGCAGATTAATTTGAAAATACTTATAGTTTTTACCTGCAGAGATTTAATGAATTCATGCAAATAGCGCGCTCGCAATAGGACTTGTCCGCGAACTTTTCTAACAACCCTCGTACACACTTCTATTAAACGTAATTACATAAAGTTGTAGATTGAATGTTGACCATTATTGCAATGAAAAGAAAAATGTTTGTTTTGAAAGTTTATTTTGTCGCAAATTTCGCATTTCCTTAAGTGCAGTCATCCTTTATAGCTTCATGTAGGCCTCTGTTGCACTGTTCTGAAATTTTAAACCTATGATCAAATGGCCGGAAAAGAGGGGTGTACGCTGATGAAAATGTAGTTCAGGAACCACCGCCGAAAAATGCGTAAGCTGTTAGCATAATAATCAGCAGATCATCGTTTCAGAAAATTAAAGAAATAAAATAAAAAGAAAATCATCCGAAACAAAACCAAAGGTTAAGGAAAGGTCGAGGTAAAAGAAATTGGACATAATTGAAATTTTCACCAAATTATATATGTAACAGTGAATAAACATACATAAAATACCCTGAATATATTTTTTTTAAACTGATCTAAACATTTTTTTTTTAAAAAGTGAGATCAAGGTCACAGGGAAGGTCAAAGGCGAACATATTTGATGCAGGTGAACAGATCTCACTAATATGTATATATTAACATATGAAGTTTGATAAAAACATCTTGCATAGTTTCTTTGAAATTGATCTAAACACAACTAAGAAAAGTGAGGTCAAGACTAGAGGAAAGGCCAAGGTAAAAAAAAAATGCTGATATAGTTGAAAAGATCTCATCAATATATGTATCGACATATGAATTAAGTTTGATAAAAATATTTTGAATAGTTTCTTAGAAACTGAGTTAAACATGCACAGATTTAAGAAAAGTGAGGTCAAGGTCAAAGTCAAACATTTTTGAATTGCCCTATCCAGCATAGCCTGAAAGTCTATAAGGTTTCACCTTGATAAAAATATGTTGAAGTTTCTTTCAAAAAGTGTGACAGATGGAAAGACGGAAGACGGACATGACAAACACTATATATGCCCCGGCCATACTCATATCGGGGCATAAAAAAAATGAATACATTCCCGCCATTTTAATTTGCACATATTACGAATTTTACACCATATCCGGTGACGTCAGGGTACCTTGCGCTCTGAACTGTAATGGCGAACCCCATAAGAAATACGTGAATGGGGCTTTGACATGTCGAATGAAGGGGGTCTAGTGAACGTAAAACATGGCGGCCCCCAATGTAGTACACATGTGCCGGGTCTGGATGTAAACATTGATCTACCAGATGCGTTCTCAATTAAAAACGAGCTTCTCACGGAAGACCAACTTGTTGAACATCAAAAAGGAATACAAAATGGCGACAACTTACAGTTTCTATCATCGCCATCGGACGTAGATTTAGATAGTTACGAAAGGGCTGTAGTTGAAAACAATACAGAATGGTTGAAGTCGCGATGCAGAAATATAGAGGCTATAGATTTTGACATTCCAACAAGTGGCAACGATGGAATTGAATTGTTCGGTACATCGCTCTCGGACACGACAGATTTGCCACTATGTGCTGAGGGATCAGTCCTTCCATTGGAAACGTCAAGTTTGCTGCTGGGAGGGACAAATGGGTCCCTGTTGTCGACCGCAAGCTCTGGAGGAATCTCTGGGTCTAATTCCAGTATGGCTTCTATATTTTCTCAATCCCAGTCTACTGGTTGCAGTACAAGTATTTCGGAAAAGGACGTCTCAATATTTGAGGATAAAAATAACATGTTAATGACTCCCCAGGAACTTGAAAGTATGCCTGACAGGGGATTAGAGTTTGAAGCTTCAGTAGGCCCAAAGAGTTCCAACTCGGACATTTTCTCAAAGTCAACCACTGACATTACTTCATCTGTTTCATTATTAAAAAGCAAGACTCAGCAAGTCACTAAACTAGCACAATCAGTTGGTGCTTCGAACAGTGCAATAACTGTAACTAATAGTAAACTGAATGTGGTTCAAGTTCAGCAACCCATGAACATGCATACTGTCGCACCAACAACTCTCACATCTGGCACTTTACAGATTGTGCCGAATCAGCTCATCACCATTCAAAACCCAAAAACAGATGGAAACAGTGACAAACAGGCCCCAGAAATCAAGTTTGTACCTGTACAGAATACCACTCAAATTCTAGTGAACACCAGCCAGGGGCAGCAACTCCTGCACATCAACTCCAATCAGCTCCCTGGGAGTGATTCCATGACGAGGCTTGTACCTGTCAATCAGATGGCGAAGAATGTGGACAACTCTAAAGCCCAACCCATTCAAACTGGTGAATAAAAGAGCATCATGATTAGTCTTATAGTGATTTATCGCAAATTAAGGATACAGGAAGAATATTATATTTATAGACCTTGTGTTCATATTTTTTTCACTGCCATGTTTTGACTACTATTTTTGGAATGCATACTTTACATAACCAGGTTCCTGAATGGAATATTTACTGATTAGAAAGATCTCTCCATCTATGCAGTATGTGTAGAGTGTTAGTACATAGAAGATATTGCATTGCAGAATACATATTTATTATGCTTTCCCTTATTTTGCAGGGTTCCTGATTTTGCCAGCTAACCCAGGAGGAAGTACCATTCTAACCACAAATTCTGGTGAAGCAGGGGGTCAGACGATGATAAACGTGGACAACTCCATTACAAAGGTAAGCAGTAAGCATACATCACTAATAATCAAGGCCACAATGGACTAAAGAGGTAAAATTAAGTTTCATGTATTTAGTTATAGATGTACCCCTACTAAAAACAAACTCTTCTGAATTAAAACTCAACGATTTCTTCTGATAATGTGACATGAAATGTATGTTCTTGTAGCCTCCCATGTTCTTGAAGAACCCCACTGGAGGGCCCCACAAGTGGGTGTACATGTACCTTTGTACTCATCCAGGATGTGACAAAATTTTCAGGAAGCTTTCAAAAATGAGGATACATCTGATGAGTCACACAGGGGAAAGACCTTTCAAGGTAATTACAAAAAAGTGCAAAAGGGGGGGGGGGTTACAAGGCATTGAGGAGCAAATGAGAATTTAAGAACATGTACAGTGTCACAACTATTGGTTCATACTACATATTTGTTTACAGTGTAGCAAACCAGGCTGTGATTGGGCATTTACTACGTGTTACAAACTTAAAAGACATGAAGAATCTCATCAAGGAAGGAAGGACTTCCAGGTATGCCGTTTGTCTTGTGTTCTCATTTTAGATCATATTTAGAGGTTTAAGAGTCAGTCTTGATGACACTGATTTATAGTCACTATCAAAGCATAACTTTGCATCATTTGTTTTTGCATAGCTTTTTCCATAGTTAAATTTTCAAATGTTTAGAACTCTGCTTAATGATTACACCAAATAGCTGATCTAGCTCTAATTTTAAACATGTAGCTTTATTTATATATTTTTTTTTCAGTGCGACTACCCAGACTGTGGTAAGAGATTTGCTACGTCATATAACTTGAAATCTCACAAGAAATCTCATGAGAAGCCATGTGAGCCTTGTTTAGAACCAGGGTGTAACATGAAATTTCCAAACCGTAGACAGCTGAACCTTCACATGAAAACACATAATGGATCTGAAAAGAAATACAAGTAAGCATGAGGTTTTACAGTTGAACTTCGGTATCTCGAAAACCGATATCCCGAACACCATGGATATGTCAAAGTGATTTGGAGGTCCCAACCACTTATTCCTTAAGTATTTTACCCTTGATATCTTGAATCCTTGGATATATCTCGATTTTTTTGTTCTTGGTCCCATTGAGTTCAAGATAATGAGGTTTGACTGTATATGATGTTAAAGTTAATGTATGTTTGTATTAATTTTCTGAATAGGGTTGACTTTTAGAAAGCATTGCAAAGGAAAACAAAATGGCAAAGTTAAGCCTCTAAACTGGTAATTTTAAGTGTGTAATTTTAACTGTGATTGGCTTCATTTTTAGGTGCCCAGTAGATGGCTGTGACAAGACTTTCTTCTCTCCTCACTGTATGGGGTCACACCCACGTACACATCAACAGGACCGGGATTTTCGGTGCAATTATGAGGGCTGTACCAAAGTGTACTCCACTGCCTGTCGCCTCAAGCAGCATATGAGATCTCATACAGGAGAAAAACCTTTTGTCTGTTACTTTGAAGTAAGTTTTTTCTCATATTGCATTAGTCTGAAGCATGATTTGCAGATTTGTTGTTGGAATTTTTATGCCCTGAGATTGAAGATTTGCGTTTATCAAACAGATTTTGTTTTCCGTTAGAAAATACATGTCTATGGTTAAATTTCTGAGGAGCAATTTTTATGACTCAGTGAATTTTTAAAACATCAGAAGGTTATAACTTTGAAGATAGTTATCTGAAAGCTTTGAAGAGTTTTACAGTATGTTTTGGTCTTGTTGTAAGAGTTATTATCAAAAGTTGCAAAAAAAACCATGAGTCCACCACCATAATAATAAAATTTCAGGACAATACAATAGCTGTTTATAATAGAAAGACTTGGAAGACATCGCAATATTGTGATAGTTGAAAATGGGAACATACATGTAAATATGTCATGATTCTCAAGAAATTCAGAAGTATGTCAGTGTGCAGAGTACATTTAAGTAATTTCTTTTTCTGAAATAGAATTGTGGATGGGCATTTACTACTGCCAGTAAATTGCGTCGACATCAAGCCAAACATACAGGACTGCGTAAATGGAAATGTCCGGTGGAAAACTGCGGCCGAGCTTTCATGAGGTCGGAGCACCTAAAAGGTCACATGATTACACACAGTGGGAAGAAGCCATTTTCATGTCCTGTTGAAGGTAAGCACATTCTTAAGAAACTTTCATTCTGTCTAGAGTTTGTATGATTTTGAAAAAAAAATTGTTAGAATTGAAAATGCATTTTTTAACAGGATGCACTGCAAAGTTTGTTGCCAAAACAAGCCTGAAGGTTCACATGAATCGGCATGAAAATCAAAAAGTGGAGAAGATAGCGTATCACTGCCCTATAGAGGGATGCATGAAGAAGTACTTTTTAAAGTCCAAGCTGCGGGAACACATGGTTCAGAAACACTTAAGCAGTATTTCCAGTAATGGACAGGTCACTCAACTGGACCTGGAGCCACTGCTGGGGGGAGAGTTACAGGACATAGGAATGATGACCTCAAACACAGATGCCAAAACTGTTATCCAGACAGTTCAAATCAACAGTAAGAAGATAAACAACCCCAAAAAAAGATTGTTATATACCAGGGATGGGCAGGATTACTGAAAAATGTAATCGATTAATAATCGATTACTTAGGGGAATTTTGTGTAATCGATTATTAATCGATTACACTCATTTTTGTCCTGTAATCGATTGTAATCGATTACTTTGGAAGATGTAATTGATTAATAATTGATTACTTCCAAGTTTTTATCCCTTCAAATATCAAAGCAGTATTTAAATGGCAAATGTTATTATTATCCACTGAAGTTTGAATGTGTTCCTGCAATTTCAGTGCAGATTCTTTTAAGGTTTTATTCAGGCTAACATTCTCACTAAATGCCCAAATGAGGGATTCTCTACCATGGAAAGTGGAGACATGATTCATACAATAAAATATGCCAAGGAATTAATTATTCCTCTCAACCTTGGATCTGAAACTCCATATTTATTGACTTGTTGCAAAAATTATCTAGTAATATTTTATTGTGAATTATCATTTGAAGTATTTGGGCTGCCCGTATGTTGACAGTACACATTAAACATTCCTGTAAAAGAGTCTTTTTCAAAAAAATAAGTAAATTAAGAACTCTTAGTAATAAACATGTAAATTAAATGTGTCTTTCAGTAAATAAACTAATAGCACAATTTCATTCTGTATTGAAATAAGTGTTTTGACAGCTATTAATTGTTTTAATAATATTGTTTGTCTTCAATGGAATGAAAATTATATAATATATACACTGTACATGTTTCAGAAAACAAAAGTGAAAGTTGAACTTTTAATGTTGCTTATTTGTAGATCCAGGAGGAAGCCAAAACCTAGAACAGTCAGTCCAGGCAACAGGTACTCAGTCAATATCAAAGAATCAACAAATACAAAATTGCATAAAATGATGAATTAAGAATTAAATTGGAGGACTTTTTGAAAAAAATTCAAATTTCTGTTTCTTACTATTGGTAATATTTCAACAGAACCAAAGACTACGATGGCTATGCTGACCATTCCTGCATCGGAGCAAATGACCATTGACCCATTAGAATTCATCACCAATCCCGCAGGTAATTCAACATTTAATTGTAATGCATGCAGGTGCATATAAAGATACCAGTTCTTAAAAGTGTCTTTTACGGCAGTTTATTGGTGTACTTTGGGGAGATGTCAATGTTTAAAGTATTTTGTTGTAAAGAAATCTTGATATCTGAATTGTTTAATTTCTTCTATTCTTTGAACTTTAACTGACTTTCATTTACATGAAATTTCCACATTATGATATAATAAAAGTGATGCTCAGTACAATAATTGAAGAAATTTATTGTTTTAGATTCTTCTGGAGAGATTCCACAGATCAGCCAGGCTGTTCTGAATCAGCTGATGTCGGGGTTAGAGAAACCGGAGCCAACAACCAATCAAACAGCCCCCCACACTCGTAAGATTTCAGAAATAGACGGGCATATTTATTACCTTAGCTTCAACTGTTTACTGAAATTGGTTAATCAAAGTACTGTGAGTACTGATAGACGGTGGCATGAATGATTTTGTTTGATTTTTTGTTTGTTTTAATTAAAACGTCCCTCTCGGGAATTTTTCACTCATAATGAGACGCCACCATTGCCTTTGGTGGGCTTTAAATTTATATCTATACTCAGCACTCAGGGCCATTGTGCAGTGAGGGATCTTTTTCTGGTCAGCACTTACTGCGACACGGGACCTCAGTTTAACAGTCTCATCCGAAGGACCGGTCTCCATGTCCCGCAGTGGGATTCGAACCCTCGACGTAAGGATGGACTCCTTACTCCGTGACTCTAGAGCATATGCTCTAATTACTGCGCCACATGGCCACTGGCATGAATGAATTAAATAAAATAAAATGATATGAGAATCTGTAAAATGATATTGAAGTTATGAAAGTTTGTTGCAATTTTTCACAATACATGTATTAATTTGATAAGTTAATTTATATTTGCATCAGTATAATGAGGACATGTATTAATTGAAGTTGTTAAGCAATTTATTGCATGAAATTTTTTACATTTATTTAGTTTTATTATAAAATTATGTTTGAAGAAAAAAATGCGCTGAAATGCCAGAAACGAAAGATCGATCATTTCAATCTTTTTTTTTCATTAATTAATCCTTAAAACAATTCATTTTACCCTAAATGTTAAATTAAGGGAATCAAAGGTGCTAATATATTCATGTGGTGACTGAATATATTTATTTTAAGACAGCTTTCATGCATGTGTGGTTCCATTTAGGTGCGCTTCCAAGTAAGATGTGCATTTTTTTTTTTTTTTTTTTGTAGAAATGTGTTTGAAATATTATAGGAATAATTAATAACCCTATTGTGAGTTGCAGATATGAGCGAGTATCAGTAAATTCCGAATTCATTGTACCTTCTTCGCATAATTTGAAAATAATCATATCAGCATGCATTTCAGTGATATCAAGTATCGAATGAAAAAGTTAAATTTTACAACAAAAAGTGTCATGAAATCGTGGTGTGCTGAAGTTAGAAATTGTGACTTTATAATTTAAAATCTTTTACTCAGTGATTAATTATCAAATTTTGCTAATCTGGAGTAAAATTGAACTCACAATATTTTTTAAAACAAAAACTAACTTTTCTTAAAATATACGGTAAAAAGGGAAATGATGAATGACTTTTGGCGTTGTACTGTTGTTTTGCGCGACATAAATCATATGCTGAAAGATAATGAAATAGACTTTATCTTTGAATCTCAATCTTTGCCAAATTTCCAGTAATTTACTTATTTCTATAAGGTTGAAAGACTTCAAGAATTGTACAGTAGTTTTACCTATTTGTTTGATATATATACTATTCGAAAAGAAAAAAAAAGAACAGAATAACAAAATATCTTTCACCCTCTATTTCTCTTAATATCTTAATATGCACTGACCCCGCAAGTCATTGTGTAATACGAAGTTTTGAAAACACATGTAGGAGAAGGCTGGCCTAAATTAAGCCTACTGAATTCGCAAGAAAATCCTAATATTTCATGTAAATGTATTTGTGTAGCTTTTTTCTTACACTTTTTAAAGGGTAAATTTTATTCGAGGCACGATAGAATTTTCAAATACAATTGAAATATATGGGTAACTTTTGTTCGTCGCAGTCTTATAATTATAGCTTTGATAAATTAGCATCCTTTCAGTAGATTTTGTGTCCGAGATAATTAGGCAATGCCTTTTGTTTTTAGATAGAACCGTAATAAACTTTGCAACATGGCATCGTAACTGCCTTCAATAACTCTCTTTTATGCAAACTTTAAGAGGACGTGATTTTTTTTTTCTATTCCGAAAATATATCTTTCTCTAATATAGTATCGTCAACAGATACTAGAAATTCAAATAATCAAAAGACACCGTAAAATTTCAATAAACTGTATAAGTATTATTGTATAAAAATTCCACAAAACGTCTCCAAAAAAAAAATTAAAACAGGCAGTTCTGCAATAAGGAATACGCAGTCCTCGAATCATGTTAACTGAATTTTTGGAAATGGAGAAATTTAGGGATCGACGCTTTCCAAGCATGGAGTATCTCGTAATTAGGGAATACCAAATTGGGAACATCTCGCAATTCGTGTTTTTCGCACATCCAACAGCGAAGAAACCGCTGAGAGTGTGTTGGTTTAACAATAATTATTTTATTTCCTAAGATGGTAAGGTGTAATGTGAAACCATTATCCATAAATATTTTCCCCCAGATTTTTTTTACTTTTAATAAATTTTATTGAAATTTTACATTTACACAACGCAAAAAGGCAGTGTATACGAACAGACTTTTTGCATTTGTTTCATGTTCAGCAAACTTTATGTACGAATTGACTTCTGTGGTTTGCATACGAACTGACTCCTTATATACGAATCAGTTTTTGTACGAATTAACATTAAGTCGGCGTAATTTATGAATATTCATGAGGCGAGAAATATTATAACGGCAAATATCAGGAATTAAACTTTACGCCCAACAACAAAATGTCATTGAAATAACTTGAGAACCAAGTACATTTTATTTTCGAACATCGAAACGACCCCACTTTCATTATTTTGTCTCTGCAAAAATCGCCGCTAGTGTCCCCGTGATTTTACACTGTTGTTTATTCATAGCCCAGACCAGCAGCAATAGCCTGTGGCTATAAATAGCCACCGTCTAAAAAAGGTTAAAAATGATATTGATATTTGCATGCTTTTTTATGTTTTTTTTTTGTTTAAAGGATTTATATGTTTAAGAGTAAAATATAAATCAAAAATAGAATTATGTCAAATGTAATATGCATGTAAAAGTCGATAATCTCTATCGTTATTACCTCTATATACAGAGAGCATGGCTGGTCCAGTGGTATTGGAGAATAACAGTGGATCTGCACGGACTGATTATCTCAGTAATCACAACCTGAGCTATCGAGCCAGACAAAGGAGACAACTACTGAAGGAAAAAACCTCCACTGCTGGAGATAGTCAGGAATACACAGACCAGGGTAAAGTACACCGTCTCATTTACTTATAAAAAGGGGGAGTTGTAAAAAACCATTGATGGAAAATCATGTCTTCCATCTCACACTAGGGGGTTTAGATATTTCTGCTACAATTATTTTAGGGCCCTGCATGAAAATGAAGGAGCTCTATAGGAATTACATTGTCCATCTTTCTGCCTGTCTGTCCATAAACATTTTTATTGTGACGTGAAAACTCATACCAACTCAAACAGTTTTCAACAAAATGTCTTTCAATTTTGTACATATTTTACTACAAGAGCAACTTAATATTTTCAAATTTGTACAGAAGTACTCGACTATAAGACCAAGTCACTGATAGAACTGTCTGTATGTATGTTTGAATGTATATCCTTGAAATTTTTGTTGCAGTTTAATAACTCGGTTTTCAATGCAACATTTTCAAATTTTACACAGTAGAACTTTACTGTAAGAGAACAACTTTGCCCTTAGTGGGGCCCTCTCTGACTGTGTCAGTTTTCTAGTCCCTTCAGTTTTAATTGCTAAGTTGATATACATTGAGGTATTAAAACCTGAATGTAGGAGGATGTGTAAACAATGTATATGGTAATGAGTTTATTTTGATTAAAATTTAAATTGAGAATTGTAGCAACCTTTTTAATACATGTACAATATTTATCTTGTAGAGAATTCTGAAGAGAGTTTGCTGGCACAGGCTTCGTCAGTTTTCCTTTCTCCAGAGGAGGCACCATCATTCAGTGCCTCCGCAGACCATGTGACCTTCAGCCCTTCGGCTGACTCCCTTTCCTCCCGAGGGATCACCTTTAGGGACCCCGAGACAGGGGTCATGTACGTACAGACACAGCTGTTACAGGTCAGTGTACCATACCATTATCTCTGTCATCCACACTCTGATATAAAAATTATCTGGATCAGAGAACTTTGACACTTTCTCTAGGGGTTTTGCAAAATATAAACTGGAAAATAAAATCTTTTAGATTTAAAAAGGCATTTGCATTGCTAAGTAGTAAAAATAGTAATACCCTTCGAGTGAGGCATCAAGAAGAATATTTTTTTTTATTTCAGGATGACCCTCCTAGTACAGTTACAGATTTATATTCAGATGAACAAGTGTTGGGAAGTGAAATTTCAGATCTAACTGATAATTCTTCCACTAGTCTAGACCAATCAATTCAAGATTCAGAGTTTACAGGGTCAACTATCAACTTTCAAGACCTCCATTAACCAGAGAGATTTAAAGGACTTGAATGTTCACTGGATATTGTAGACAGTGATTTGTTATTGTGAAACATACTGCATATCTGTGCTAAAGAACATGTTCATCTACGTGGTGCAAGATGTAACAGTGTTTTACAGGGATTGATTTGTATGCAGAATGTCTTGTCCAATGTTATTTTACATTTCTGCATGCAGATCAGCAATATAGGGCAAATATGGAAACTTTTTGATTTTTTTGTTTATTTAATAGAATTTAAGTGAACTTTATCCATTTGCTTCCAAAATGTGCTCTTCGAACAATTTCAATCTCTGAGGACAAAATACATAAAAAGTACAATATATACATGTAACAAGGTCTGTGTTTACAGTTTTATATCAAGTTTAATTCACTATTAATTACTAGGACTGATCTCTTTTTTTAATTAAGTACTTTGACATGCATAAAAGTGCTTTAAGAAAAGATAAGATTTGCAGAAATTCAAGCAATGTACAGTATATAGAGCTGCTTGCCTGCATTTATTATTTTCAATACTATCTGCTTTAGGTAATCGTTGTGCATTATAAGAAGTTTTATTAAATGTCAGTATAAAATAAAACAAGTTTTACTGAAAAAAACCTTGCTGGCATATATTGTATTAAATCTTGCTTTATCCAATTGAATCTATAAAACAATTTAATGCTCCGTCCATCTAGAAATAATGCTGTATTTTTCCAAAATAAACAAATACTTCTAAATTTAGGCAAAAATTTCATTTCAAAGTTCTTCACAAATTCTATAGATATTGGAGGAGGTGAAAATGTAGGAAATTGACACAGAATTCCATTAGTTTGGACTTATTTTGTAGTAGAGTGGATTACTTTTTGAGTAATGTTAATAGGCCTCTATTTTTGTCCGTTATTCAATGATGTTATACAGCAATGTCTGTGTGAATATTGTAATTGCTTGTTGTTAAATTGTTACTGTAATAAAATCAGTAAAGTACTAGTTATCTTCAGTTGTACCAGAGCTGTTATTTCATACTTGATTACTCCTTCAGTACTAAGTTCAGTTGGATATACTATTAGTTACATAGTTTTTTAGTGACAGGGTACGGGATGATACCTGGTTAGTAAATTTCATACCTGGCGAGGCGAAGTCGAGCCAGGTATGGAATTTACTAACCAGGTATCATCCCGTACCCTGTCACTACAAAACTATGTAATGAATTTACCCCACCGATAAAATATTTATGCATTGTCTGTGGTTTGTAAAATTGTTTTTCTCACTATATATCACTCATACAATGTCTATTATGACGTCACGTTGCATGACATAATGTTTTTTTGCGAGTGTTTCGTGCTATAATAACGTACTGACAGTTTTGAAGACTTTCAGTAAAGGGAGAAAAAGGTTCCATCTTCGTTACTTACATTAGTTAACTGTAACATTGTCAACAGACACTCGGCAAATCGCGTGAACTCGAGTTGTTCGAACGTTACAAAAGAACGATAACTCCGTATCGACCATGTATTGATTTTCAAGCGACTAGGTATAAGTAATACACCCCCTTCACGTGACAGACTTCAACCAATCGTAAGCCAGGATTTCATCGAAAAATGAACAGAGGTGGGGTAAATGTACATTACTCGTGTCCTTGCTCAAATAGGGAATATTATACAATTATTGCATGATCGTGAGGGAAATGTGAAGATTTATTCAGCCAAGGAAAATCATATTCCCCGAGGGCTTCACCCGAGGGGAATATGATATTCCTTGGCTGAATAAATCTTCATGTTTCTCGAACATTCATGCAATAAATTGTTTATTATACCGAAACGAGCAGAAACATTAAAAATAAAAATAAACTTTCAAATTCAGCACCGCTCTTAAATTCACTTTCAATTTTAACTTAGTTTTACTGAAACAATTTACAGAAGTCCATCAGTATTTTTGTGATGTAAGGAAGGCTATTGTGACGTCTACTACTCTCGGGAGTTTTCGTTCAATGAACGATAACTATTGCGGGAAAATGCATAAGGTTTCCGAAGAGGTTGAATATGATGAAAAGCACGACGACGACAGTAAAATATGAAGTTTTATGGCGCTGTCACGTGATAATCAAGAACCAATCAGATGACGCGTTGTATAGAATAATTATAATGAAGTATAATAAATAATTTTATTATACTTTCATGTTAAATAGTCAAAGGAGTATTCTACTTAAGTATAGTAGTGTGGTCCCTTTTTACACCCTTGGTTTACCGGTTAAATATTAGCATACGGTATTTTGTTTATTTTCATTGTGTACAACGAAGTATTTCTAATTAAAACATTGTGTATTTATAATGAATAATTAAACATATCAGAAAATACAAGCCTATTTTTAACACCTATCGCACTTAAAAATGCCGGAACATTTTCCCCCGATCAGACCACGGTTTCTCTATTACATGGAAATGGGCGGAGACATTTAGATTAGATACTATAAAAAGAAGATCTTGGTATAATATTTTTCTTTCAAAGACAAATTATATGTTCAAGATTCACAATCAATTACAAATACAATTTTCTATTTACAAAACTTTGGGAATAAAAGCTATAACAAGATGAACCAAACAAGTCCATGCTGATCGATATAAAACTGAGTACGTTTCAACTGAGAACTAGCACGTTCACTGGGGGCATTTACCTGTAACGATACAAAACCACGTGGCTTGTTATGATTCTAAACAGGTCATAGAGAGGTTAATCGCATGTAAATGAAGTCAGCGAAGAGATTCTAAATCACAATACTTTTAATTAGAAAACATAGAGCACAAGGTTGTTCAACAAAGATATTTTCACTCAACCTTTACACATATAATATACACATTATATTTCAAACTCGACTCTGAACAAACCTGTGCTCGGTGTTTACGAAAGCTTTGAAGTGTGTATATGTCACTGATTTCTTTTGATATTCTTGAAAATCAAAGGACCCTACCTTCAACGCGCAGCTTCGTATGCTGCCTATATCTATTGTTTGACATTTTTAGATGATGATTCAAATAATAAAGACATTAATTAATAATAAAATTTCATTTTTAAACATTTTAATAAATGTTCGAAATTTGACGAGTAACCGGGGACCACAGATAAGCCTTATTGAGACTTGTTCTTTGATTGGCTTTAAAAACATTGGTTAAAAAGTAGTATTACCTTACCACATGCATAAACCAAGCCCTCCGGGTATCATTACATAGCAAATGTTGAAAATGCATGCAAGACGAGGGGTATCGGTATAAAAATTGTTAACTGCACAGAATGTTTTTGTGGATGGTTCACTGTGACCTTTTCTTTATATGCATGCTGAATACATTCGGTATAATAAAAAAAAATATTACTTGTTTTTTTATGGTTATGTGAAATTGTTATCCCTTCAAAGCCATTGTTGACCTCGCCTTCACCTCGGTCAACAGTGGTTTTCGTGGGATAACAATTTCATGTTACCCTGAAAAAAAATTTTTTTTTAGAAGTTAAGGTTGACCTTTAATTCTCATCTTTGTACAAGTTTGCTTGGTGGCCAAGTGAAGAAGCTTATTTGATTTTGGGTCAAAAAGTCAAGGTTATAGTAGGTTTTAATTTCTGGGCACAATCTGAGGGGTTCCTTTTGAAATATCAAACTTGAGTCAAAAGACAGAAATAAACCTTGACAATGACTTATAATTAAACAACTTGAAGCCTGCAGCTTGTACAGCATTTTTTTAGATGTAAAAAATGAACAAATTTTGGGAATTTTATAACTAAATTAGGGCAGTTTTTGACATTTAAATGGATTCACCTTTGCAACTTGAAAAATACTTTGAAGTACAGAAAGGGCGTCTTGATACATTAGAACTACTTGTCAACTGCTTTCATTGCATAATCTAAACAAGAACTACAAATTAAATCGACATAGCTTGAGTAGCAATATAAAAACCATAAGTCTCTGATGAGACTGTAGCTCTACTGGTTTGTACTTATAACAAAGGAAGAGAAAAGTAGCAATTTGACTCAAAACTTTACAACAGCAATAAATGGAATAATGATCCTTGGTTAAGTCTCTTATGGCAAGATTTATTGCAATCAGACTAAAACTGTAGGAGGAGTAGCCTTATAAAAGAATTTGACAGAAATTTCAATTTTAGTAACCATGGCAACATCATACATTAAAATAGACAATTATGTATCTTGGTGTAGTCTACTTGCATTTCAAGTTATATTAAAATCATACTAAACTGTAGGAGGAGTAGAATTTTGAAAGTATTTCCCAGAAATTTCTATTTTAGTAACTATGGCAAAATGGTTCATTGAAATCAAAAACAGATATTTTTAGTAACCTTGGCAACACCCTTCATGGAAATCAAACACCGATATACAGAATTATGCATCTTGTGTATGTCACGACAGCCGTCGTGTTCTGTTCAGTCAGACACAACAAGATTTTTTTTTCTATTTACATTTTTTTATATATAAATAAAATCAGTATTAACAATATTTACACCATATTTATACAGTTATAATTTACAATATGTATATCTTAAAAGTCTCTTTCAATCCACGTCATCCTGGTGTTTGCTCACAACCACGCATACGTCCAGACACGCCCCGTTTCACGACGGACTCCTGCCAACTGGCTCCCAGTGGGTCTCCGGTCTGTTGAACGTCATTGCCAACACACACATGACTAGATATTATCAGGATTATATCAGGAACCTTTAAATTAAATAATATTTTTAAGTCACAGGTTACTTATACCTTTAAAAAAAGACTAGTCACCATTGACTATCATTGCACAAATGGCACACCGTACAAACAGTAAATCTAACCAAACACTGTTATATATGTAGACAGCGTTAAGAATACACAATTTCTTAACACAAGTGGTTTTAACAACTAAACCCACGACACCGACTGTATAAGCGGCAAAAAAAACCCAAAATACTTTGCGTGCGTACATAACTTAGTACATGCACAAAACCAGAACATTACACGCATGAGTAACTCTACTCAGCAAAACTTGTATACGTAAACAGTAACAACAAGATGTGTTTGTGAAACACTATGCCCCCGTATGGCAGCTTATGTCGAAGGTTAAAGTTTCTCAAATGCAAGTCAAAATCCAGGCCAAAAGATAAAAAATGTTGATACCCAAGGAAAGATCTTGTCTCGAGGAAAACACCTGTGAAATTTGAAAGACCTAGATACAACTGTTCAAAAGTTATGGTGAAGGTTTAAGTTTTTTAAATAAAAGTCAAACGTCAAGGTTAAGGTCAACGTGGTTGGTATCCAAAGGAAGATCTCGTCACAAGGATTACATATGTGAAGTATGAAAGCCCTAGCACCAACCATTCAAAAGTTATGGCCAAGGTTAAAGTTTTTCAAAAGTAGGTCAAACTCCTAGGTCAAAGTCAAAGGGTCAAAGTGGTTGGTATCCAAAGGAAGGTCTTGTCACAAGGATTACATATGTGAAGTATGAAAGCCCTAGCTCCAACCATTCAAAAGTTATGGCCAAGGTTAAAGTTTTTCAAAAGTAGGTCAAACTCCTAGGTCAAGGTCAAAAGGGTCAAAGTGGTTGATATCCAGAGGAAGGTCTTGTCACAAGGAATACACATGCGAAGTTTGAAACCCTAAGCACCAACTGTTCAAAAGTTATGGCCAAGGTTAAAGTTTTTCAAAAGTAGGTCAAAGTCCAAGGTCAAGGTCAAAAGGTCAAAGTGGTTGGTATTCAAAAGAAGACCTTGTCACAAAGAATACACATGTGAAGTTTGAAAGTCCAAGCTCCAACTGTTCAGAAGTTATGGCCAAGGTTAAAGTCTCATAAAATTTTGCAAAAGTGGGTCAAACTCCAAGGTCAAGGTCAAAAGGTCAAATGTGATGGTACCCAAAGAAAGGTCTTGTCACAAGGAATACACATGTGAAATATGAAAGTCATAGCTCCAACCAATCAAAAGTTATGGGCAAGGTTAAAGTTAACAACAGACAGACAGACAAACAGACAAACAAACAGACAAACAGACAGACAGGACAAAAACAATATACCCCCGGGATCTTTCGATCCGGGGGCATAAAAAACATTACTTAACCCGTTTTCTTACAAAGTTAACAAATCTTAATGCAATATCAAAATACTAAATAATAAGAAAATTTAACTTACCCCTCATGGAGAAATGGTTACCGTTGTAAAAACTACCTATCTACACATCTTGGATTGTACGTCAAGCATGTAAAAAGTATGAAAACGTGGACCCCGGCTACGTGGTCAGCAATGCAGCGATTTAAATTCTCCAAATACAATAGGCCGTAACTGACCAATGCCTGCAATTTCTAAATTTGAGGTTCATTACACGTAACAGAATAAAGAGGTCCCATAAAGGAAAAATAAGTAAAAATCATAAACATAAATAAAACAATAATCGGGATTAAATTTTGATTGTGACAGTGTAGTCTACTTGTGTGTTGTCTACTTGTGTGCCAAGTTGTATTGAAATCAGACCAAAACTGTAGCAGGAGTAGGGTTTTGAAAGTATTTCACAGAAATTTCTATTTTTAGTAACTATGGCTACTTGTGTGCCAAGTTATATTGAAATCAGACCAAAACTGTAGGAGGAGTAGCGTTTTGAAATTGTTTACAGGCAGACAGACGGACGGCGGGCACCTTACTATCACATAAGCTCTTCTGGTCTCTGACCAGTAGAGCTAAAAATTGGATCAAGTTCACTGCACGCTCACTACCCTTGGGCACTCTGGATTAAGTATGAGCCCAACTGAGCCAAGGGGAGAGAAAATATGCTCTGAACAAGGATTTTACAGTTCTTTGACCTTGATTTTGATCTAGATAATTGGTTCAAGATTATGCATACCCTCCATCCATTGGCACTCTATAGGTCAAGTTTGAGACTGACCGAGCCAAAGGGAGAGAAAATGTGCTCTGAACAAAGATTTTACATTGACATCAAACTGATTTTTTGTACCAGAAAATTAGCTCAAAAAACAAATCACTGCACACCCACTCTCTACTCATGGGCACTCTAATGGTGATGTTTGGGCTAGATGGGCTAAGGGTTTTCTAACCTTGACCTTTCATCTAGAAAATTATTATCAAGGTCACTGCACATTCTTTATCCAAGAGCACTCTATGGGTGAAGTATGAGCTAAACTGGGCCAAGGAGAGACAAAATATGCTCCGAATAAGATTTTAACACAGAGTGGTTTTACCACCTTGACTTTTGATTGGAAAATTGATTCAAGGTCACCTGCTACCCACAGGCAATCTGGATTAAGCACAAGTCCAACTAAGACAAGAGAAAATATGCTCTGAACAAGGATTTTACAAAGAGTTTTTTTTTACCTTGATCTTTACCCCGGTAATTGGACAAGAGGCCCAAGGGCCTTAACGGTCACCTGAGTACAACAATTTAGAGGATCCATAAACTGATAAATGAAGCTTTGTTGCCCAATAGCAAGGAAAACAGTATGATGAAGATCAACAAAATAACTGTTCAAGTATCTTTCTATCTGTTCCCTATTTATCACTATTACCATGCAGACTTTTAACAAAATGTCTATATTATTACCTCTCACATTGGCCTCACTTGGCCTTTGAAGAACATTTAAAAAGATAAGTTATTTTTGTTTCATTTTTATTCATCTATTATTTCCAAGTCTACCTGATTATTAAAACTATGAAAGTACTTTCTGTATTATACAATAAATGTTATTGCATAATTCTCTTATTTTATTAACCTTTCAAATACATTATCTACAGTGATTAATTATCAAAGGTGAATGGCAAAGGGGAATAAGTTCACACAGTAGAATACAAATTAATAGAGCCCTGGCCATTACCAGAACATTTGACTAAATGGTCAAGATGTTTAAAATTCTGGTAAAAATACCTTGCTTATTAAAACTTTTACTCTGTTTGCTTCCAATATGCCCAGGAGCAGAGGAGATTTTCAAAGAAATAATGCATTTTCACTATTTAACACAGCCCTACCCTAACACCAGAACCCATGACCTAGGGTCACGGAAATTTACAAATTTGGAAGAGGTACCCTCATCATCATAACTATGCAATTAGTTGAAGATTTTCAAAGAATTCACACACTTTCACTGTATAATCAAATAGCCCCCCCCCCCCCCCCCCCCCCCCGAGAAAGAACAGAACTCCTGGGACCACAAGTTTTACAAATTTTGTAAAAGCATCCTTGCTCATCATAACTATACACCTATACACTTGTTTCTTTGCTTTACAACCACGAGTAGAAAAAAATATTTTGAAAGAAATTATGAATTTTCACTATATAATCAATAGAGCCCCCCCCCCTTTCACCAAAACCCCTGACCCAGGGGCCATGAAATTCACAATTTTGGAAGAGGCAGCCATGCTCATCATAACTATGTACTTAGTTAGTATATTTCATACCCAGTAGCAGAGAAGAAGATTTTCAAAGATTTAAGTCACTTTCACTATATAATCAATAGAGCCCCGCCCTAACACCACAACCCCTGACCCAGGGGCCATGAAATTCACAATTTTGGAAGAGGCAACTATGCTCATTATAACTATTTACTTAGTAAGTTTATCTCATACCCAGGAGCAGAGAAGAAGATTTTCAAAGATTTAATGCATTTTCACTATATAATCAATAAAGCCCCCCTCCCCCCCTTTCACCAGAACCCCTGACCCTGGGGCCATGAAATTCACAATCTTTGTAGAGGCACTCTTGCTTATCATGACTATGTACTTACTAAGTTTATTTCATACCCAGGAGGAGAGAAGAAGATTTTCAAAGATTTAATGCATTTTCACTATATAATCAATAAAGCCCCGCCCTAACACCAGAACCCCTGACCCAGGGCCATGAAATTCACAATTTTGGAAGAGGCAGCCATGCTCATCATAACTATGTACTTAGTTAGTTTATTTAATACCCAGGAGCAGAGAAGAAGATTTTCAAAGAAATAATGCATTTTCACTATATAATCAATAGAGCACCCCCCCAACACCAGAACCCCTGACCCAGGGGCCATGAAATTCACAATTTTGGAAGAGGCAGCCATGCTCATCATAACTATGTACTTGGTTAGTTTATTTCATACCCAGGAGCAGAGAAGAAGATTTTCAAAGAAATAATGCATTTTCACTATATGATGTATATAGCCCCACCCTAGCACCACAACCCCTGACCCTGGGGCCATGAATTTCACAATTTTGGTTGAGGCCTCAATCCTTATTACAATCATGCCAACAGTTTGACTGCTTGATGTCCAGGAGTAAGAAGAAGATTTTTAAAGATTGCATTAATTTTGGTGGTTTTAGCCCCACCCCTCAGGCCCCAGGGGGGGCAGTGACCAAGAAATTCACAATTTTTGTTCCCCTTCACCCATAGGTGCTATATGCCAAAATTGGTTGAAATTGGTTGAGCGGTTTCAGAGAAGAAGCTAAAAATGTTCAAATGTTAACGCACTGACACACGACGAACGCCGACGGACAAAAACGGATAGCAATAGGTCACCTGAGTGACTCAGGTGACCTAAAAATTGGTTCAAGGTCACTGCACATCCGTTACTCATGGGCAATCTGTGGGTGAAGGTTGAGACTCTCTGGGCCAAGGGGAGAGAAAATATACTCTGGACTAGGTCTTTTTTAATTCAGTGATTTTTTTACCTTGATCCTTCATCTAGAAAATTGGTTCAAGGTCACTGCACACCCTCCACCCACAGGTACTCCATATTTGGGCTAACCTGGACCAATGGGGAAAGATATATGCAATCTATTGGTGAACTTTGAGCCTGACTGGGATAAGTGGAGAAAATATGCTCTGGACAAATAAAATTGGATGGACAGACAGATTGAACACTAGTGCACCCACACAATGGGCCCTAATTAGGAATTAAGGGTAGCTGGACAGTCTGAGCCTGCCAATTCTCAGTTTGTACTTGATAAACAGGTGCTAGGTGGCTACATGAAAAGGTCAAATGTCATCAACAATGTGAATATAAGTACTAGTTCAGAATTTGAGAAATAATATCTGTACGTTATGCATTGAAAGGTATTCTCTGGTTTGTGTGCTCTTCATTCAAATCAATCTAGATGCCAGATATAGTGATGTTTCTACAAACTATATTGGAAAGTAATACATCTAAATCACATAGTGTTGTCAACAAGTACTAGGTTAAAGATGCAAGTATCGGTTAGTAAAACTGCTACTCGTTTACACGGATATATAGACATTATAAGTAGGAAAGAACTTTTGCTTTTAAATGTACATGTATACTAAGATGTCACCAATTTTATTTGTCATTAGTCTAGATCTAGAATTTCACAAATACGATGGATTTATTTTGATTACTTTTCACAATTTATCTAATTAATGGCTTTGATTCCCAAGGAGTATAATACAAATTTTGAAGACCTAATTTAATTATTACCTTATCAATTACCTGATTTAACAAGATGCTGCCCCAGAGAACAAAGGCATGGCAATCTTTTAAAAGAAATTCTGATGTTAAATCCATAAAGGTTAGATGATTATGTGAAATTACAAACATGCAAAACAGCCATTAACTTCTGATTGTAACATTCATTATAAATAATTGTGACAATGTTTTCAAACTGGCATTATTCATAATATTGCCATCGATTTCTAGGTCTCGTCTATAAATAGTAAACATGACAATAGATTACAAATGTAACTGTCGAGGTTTATTTCATTTCATTAATCATTAGAGATTTCTTATCAACAATTTGACCATAAAGTTTGTATTTTTAGATAAAAGTAAGACAGTATAACTCTTCAAAGTGCATGTATACCTCAGACACAGGTACAAGTATGTATGACCATAGACTCAGGTACACGTATGTGTGATGTCGACATTGCAATATCACAAAAGGGTACTTTGTGAGTGACATCACACACAACACGATTTTTCCTTAAGAATTCACAGTATTTCACATCAATCTCATTCACATCATTGTTGGCTGCTATCTTGATGCAGCAGCCTGCACATTTTGTGGGTCGGCACTGTCCAAAGATTTTAAAAGTCTGAATAATCCCGCTGCCTCTCGTATCCGACTGAATTCAATACAAAAGGCTTGTACTTCTATGAAGATATCCTACAAATTAAAAGTTAAAACTTGCAGGAGACATTTCATTTTTAAAAAACAAAAATCATACGTTCTCCATAAAATAATACAGTCATAAAGTTCGAAATGTTGATTCACACAATTAAAATTAAAGTGATCAAAGATTAATAAGCTCAACTCGATAAATGTTATCTTGAGGTCGACTTAAGTCTCGTACAAAGTGAATGATCAGTAAGAACCATCAGTTCAATATAATCATTATAAATCTTTCATAAAACAACCAAAAGTACATGTCACTTGCAGCAAACGTGAGCAAGGCACATATACACTGTACATGTATGAATCTCTAGATGCAACATCCACACAAGTTTAGTCCAGATAGGACACATACTGTAAATCACTTTATTTGCAAGAACTTTATTTTCATGAAATTAAGCAAGGCAATGTGCAAGCAAAAATTTAATTCTCGTGTATAGAAGTATTCCTAAAGATTACCGGGTATATGGAGCTGAGCAATAACCACAATTCTTGAAAATTTTGTCTCCCTTATTAAGGGTAAATGACTACCTCACGAAAATACGGTGTCGCGAAAATTTAGTGATCTACAGTAAGCTCATCTCAACTTCAACCTGATGAGCTACAAACATTGATACATTATTTAAAAGTTTTTTTCTTTCTCTTTCAAGTGAAATAGAAACAAGTAGATTGTACCTTACCTTGACGTCGATGATTTTATTTCTGATGAGAGACTGAAGAAATACACACACTAATCGTACAAGTCTATTCTGTAAATATCTATCACGAATCGTTTCACATGTTGAGATGCAGTTAGAAATGTATAAATGAATGAATTCTGATGGTAGTTCTACAGCCTAAAATGAAAGAAAACAATTAAATTTATATAATGTAAAATTCCTCAGGTAGGAAATGCATGCCTTCATGTTCTGTTGTGCCAAACTTTAAATCGATTAAAACACCATGTTATGGATCATTAAAATACTTACTGTTGTTAGTCTGTTGACAACCTCCATTGAATGCAGAGACATTTCCATGTTGACAAGGACAGAAAAATACCTGGGAAAATCATTATGCTTTCTTAATACAACACAAATTTTTGAGATGTGTGGAAGCTTTAACAACTTTCTCATCAAATGCTGTTTTAAACCAGAATCTTAATTACAGTAAAATACAGGTACCGGATTCTGAAATTTCAGAAGCATGCATGAAGAAAAACCACTCACTCTGTGATTTGGTTGGACTGCATCAATCGCAGTAAAACTTCTATGGCCACTAAGGGGTTATTTTCTACTAAGTCTGGAAGCTGTAAATGAATGAAATGGTACAGAAGAAAATGTTTTAAGAATAAAATCAACAAGTATGTATAATTATGGTCAATATTTGTGTTTACATGTGTATTTAAATCAACCTTCTAAAACTATGTTGTACATACTGACTGAAGTACATTAACCCTAAAGGAATGGGTCCATTATGGTGACCTTGGGAGGAAAAGTCACATACAGCTCTTATAACAGGGGTTAAACATTTAGTCTTACTTTGGCTGCAGTAAGCCCAATATGATTACCTGTAGCAGAAGAAAGCCCTGTATGTTAACTTTGGCAGCAGTAAGCTTTTTAGGTACCTTTGCTGCAATAAGTCCTTAAGCTTTCGTAAAGTAGTACTGTTCTTAAGTGGACTAACACTTTAATATTATCTTGGCAGAGGTGAACCTTTTACATAAACTTTGGCTGCAGCTTACTTAATAAAAATACTGTAATCCTTCCCAGGATAACACTTCAATGTTTCTTTACAATGGTAAGCATGTTATAGATACCCTTGTCACAGTAAGCTCCCCATGGTTACTTTAGCTGCAGTACGCCCTGTATAATTACATGTACCTAGGCAGAACTACCTTTCACGGGGTCGAGCCTTTATTATCCCCTCGCAAGGAAGTTGGAGGGAATATAGTAACACACTTGTGAGTGTGTGGGTGAGCGAGTGCATGCATAACAGAAGTAATAACTTTTGTAGAGATTGATGTGCTCTTTAGCGAGGGGATGCTCTGCCTTGCGAAGCACTTGTTGTAACTTCAGCAGTACACAAGCTTTTGAGCTATGTATATGACTTTGTATAAGTAAACCTACATTGCTACATCGTCAGGACTATAACTAATATAGTTACCCTAGTAGATGTAACCCTATAGTAATAATAGTTACCTTGGCAAGACAAGGTCTAAGATATATGTTTTTTTTAACAGGATAAAAGCTTTTCTTATTACTTTTGCATGAGAAAACCCCTTGTGGTAACCCTAGTTGGAGTAAGCCATACATGTATGTTATACCTTGCCAGGAGTAAACCCTGAAGGGTAACTGTAGCAAGAGTAAATACTATATGGTTACCTTGGAACGAGTAATTCCTATATGGAACGAGCTTAGCCACCTTGGCAACAGTGAGCACTATGTGGTCAGCAGGATTAAGTACTATGTGGCTACCTCCCAGGTACAGTATATACTCGCCTAAAAGTCAGTTTTTTGCGAGTTAAACTTTGGTCCAAAACTCTTTATCTGACTTATATGCGAGTTATAAAAAAATTGGGATTTTAGCAGGTCAAACCCTCTAATTTAAACTTTAAAAATACAACCGACTTATAAATGGACCAACTTATAGGCAAGTATATACGATACCCCATAAATAGTTACCTTTGCAGGAGATGTATCTATATGTGGTTACCTTCGCAGGAGTAAGTCTTGGTAGGATTTAGGGCTATATGTGGTTACCTTGGCGGGAGTAAGTCTTGATATAGGGCTATATGTGGTAACCTTGGCAGGAGTAAGCCTTGGTAGGAGTTAGAGCTATACATGGTTACAGTACCTTGGCAGGAGTAAGCCTTGGTATGAGTTAGAGCTATATGTGGTTACCTTGGCAGGAGTAAGTCTTGGTCAGAGTTAGAGCTATACATGGTTACAGTACCTTGACAGGAGTAAGCCTTGGTAGGAGTTAGAGCTATATGTGGTTACTTGGCAGGAGTAAACCTTGGTAAGAGTTAGGGCTATATGTTTTCCTTGGCAGGAGTAAGCCTTGGTAGGAGTTAGAGCTATATGTGGTTACCTTGGCAGGAGTAAGCCTTGGTAGGAGTTAGAGCTATATGTGGTTACTTGGCAGGAGTAAGTCTTGGTAGGAGTTAGAGCTATATGTGGTTACCTTGGCAGGAGTAAGCCTTGGTAGGAGTTAGAGCTATATGTGGTTACCTTGGCAGGAGTAAGCCTTGGTAGGAGTTAGAGCTATACGTGGTTACAGTACCTTGGCAGGAGTAAGCCTTGGTAGGAGTTAGAGCTATATGTGGTTATAGTACCTTGGCAGGAGTAAGCCTTGGTAAGAGTTAGGGCTATATGTTTTCCTTGGCAGGAGTAAGCCTTGGTAGGAGTTAGAACTATATGTGGTTACTTGGCAGGAGTAAGTCTTGGTAAGAGTTAGAGCTATAAGTTTACCTTGGCAGGAGTAAGCCTTGGTAGGAGTTAGAACTATATGTGGTTACCTTGGCAGGAGTAAGCCCTATGTGGTAAACCAATTTATTGTCCTTTTCCAGCTCTGTTAGTAATTGTTGCTGCTGGGGCAGAGTCAGTGCTCCTTTAAATGCTTTAGACATCAGCCGTCGGATCTCCACGCCTGCTGAACTACTGACACACATGGTGGTATCCCAGGCAATATTATAATCCATGTCCACTGGGTTCATCCAACACAGCTACAAAAAAAAGAAAGAGATATATAGTGCAGAGATTCTGACTGTTAACTGAGATCCATTAAGTGTTATTCTCTTTTGCAGCAGTAAAAAAATTGACTCTGGGTGCAATGTTATCCAGACCATATACTGTATGTGAACTTAAAAAGCACCTTCCTGTTTTAGTGACTTATTCATGTGATAATTCATGAAAACCGTTAATAAAATGTAAATGGACATCTGTAGTGCTAATTCATGGTTATGCCAAGCACTCAATACCAAGTCATTGGGCTAAATTTTGAATACATGTATAATAATTTATGTACAGTACCTCATCTTCAGCAATATGTAAGGGTGGGGCTAATCTGATGAACTCTGGCATCATACAGTTCTCCACGGGAGGTTTGTTCCCTGTCAGTAAGGCCTCAATAGTCTGCCTCTGTACATCAGGATTTATAACACCAGGCTTCCCAAAATGATCATAACTAAAAACAAAATGCATAAAAAGATAAAAATCTTAAGAATGCTCCCTGGTACTTGCTTTTGTGAGGAAGCAAAAATTAAATTGTGCAGGGTGACTTTGACACACATCTTTCAAAATGAAAAGTCAAATTCACATGACATTAGATGTTTTATATTAAATACTTGTATCTTGCAAATGTTGTAGATTATATAATTTAGTTTGTTTTAGCCAAAGTATGTACCAATAATTCTTCCATACCAATGCACGAGTTACATATAAAACTCTCCCTGCCATGTAGAAGGTCTGGGGCTGAGCATATGAGATCAGATTTCCCAGTACACTTATGCTGGGATCACTAATTCATGAGAACCTACACAAAGGTTTCAATTCACCCACTGGATGTTGTGTTGCAGTCATAAACATAATTGACCTTTGTTATAGCATCTCACCTTGTAGGTTTCGTATCAGGGTCAGGAACTACACATGGCATGGCTGACTTGCTCTGAGCTGGCATTTCTGATTGTCTCTCAGCCAAGGCCAGCTGTAGGCCACTTACATCAAAGTTCTATAATAAAATGTCACAAACATCTATACAACACAACTTCTAGGACCTACAAGAGGGTCATGAACTTTACATGTACATATAAGAAGGAATTTGTTATAGACATGTTCAAAATGCAACAGGACATACCTGCATGCTACTGACATCCAGTTGGATAATTTGAGTTGGTGTTTTTTTGAACATCTGTGGAGGAAAAAAAATGCATAACCTGCGTAAGCGGTTTATGTAATTTTTTCTGCAACAGCTGCAACGTTAATTCCTGTACTAGCAACCAAAGAGAGACATTTTATTGTTTATATTTATATCTGTGCAAATATTCATTCAAAATAAGATTTAGTACATGAAATAGTATTATTGATATGCATGTCACTGTACGTTTCATTGATGGAACAGCCACTGCTCCAGAAATCTGTAGAGGTGATATGCTTAAGTGGTGTTTATGGACTGATGAAGGCCATGGTTTTCTTAAGAAATAAAGGAGATAATATTCAGTTGATGTAAATATTACATGTATATTAACAAAAGTTGTCCTAACAGAATACGCCCTCCCCTCCCCCACCCCCACATACTGCAAACCAACTATTATTTGCGATTCATCAGTCTAAAATCCATCTGCAACCATTAATTTCTTGCAACTGAGAAACATTTCACATCAATATTAAATTATTGGTTCACGACAAAAAATGCTTGTGAGTAAAAGAAAGTCGAAACTCACTGATATTTCTCGCACACAAATAAAAGATGGTTTACAGTGATAAAAAACACGACGCATTAAAAACACTCCAGATTAATGCACCCACAGTTCAGAAAACCATTTATTTGCACTGTACATAGTGTGTAAGTATCACATGTTTAGCTTATGAATCACTTAGGCTATTGTAAAGTGAAAACGGGCCTAAATCCTTTAAATAATAATTAATTCAAGCATAAAATTTAGGTAAGAATCAGGATATGGAGCAAATACATGTAACATCAAATCTGCAAGTTTAGTTTGGATATCTTGAATTGGAATGGACAGACACATAGATTTCTGTAATTGATTATAGTAGCTGATAAATTACTACACCTCAAAATCATGATTCATTGTGTTTCACAATAAAATTTAATGGCACTGAAAAAAAAGTTAGTAACTTTTCAAAATTAACTTTATCTTAAATTTCATCATAATATCTAGTACTGTTTTGTAATGGGAAAAGTTCAAATAAATGATGGATTAGAAAGATAATTATTGACCATTTATACAAATAATGTGATGCAGTAATGGAAATACACTGACATGAATGTGAACATAAAATTTACTCCCCCCACCCCACCCCCTAGAAATCCCTTTCAAGTTTATCTCTTGTATGGAAAAAAGAAGGTATACTTTGTGGCATTTTAATCAAATTTGATCTTTTCCCAACAACCAAATTATTATTCAATGAAAAAAGAAACTGGAATTCAATTTCAGAAACACTATAAACACACTCTATGCACAAGTGTCATCCATTGTTAAGTGTAGTTTGTGAACTGTCACAGAGAGTATTTGATTCAAATTAACATTTATAACTATAACTTTCTCATCAAGAACATGTCTATATCAATTTTGTAAAGCTAATCAAAAGATGTTAAGTATGTTTACAGTGTTTCAAATCAAGAAATGAAAGTCTGGACAGTACTTGTACTTGCCATTCTTGGAATCTGATAAATATCAAAATCTCGTGTATACATGCAGCTCTAACTATTTAATTGTTCTCTGTGTTGTTCTTACCATTACAGTGCAGTGAGCAACAAAAGGATTAGCCTGATGGATACAAGTTCACAGAAATCATCAAATAAGTTTAGTATGATAAAATCTACTTACAGAAGATTGCACATTAAAACTCCAGCATAGTTTGAATATATTAAATGTCTAAATTGTTTTTTTTTTCACAAATGGGATCACTGGGGGAAAAGTTCTTAAACTTAGTATGCCCTTTTCCTGTGTGTTAAATAAAGCAAAAATTTCTTTATCTTTGAGTCACATTTTAAAAATGAAATAATATTAAATATTAAGGAACTCAATAATCAGTGGATACTCAGGTAAATTTAGTAAGAATCACTAAAATAAAAATTAGTAAAGCTGTAGTAATATATTTCAATTTCAAACAATTTTCATTTAATATGTATATTAATTTCAACATTTCAACTCCTTGGAAAAATACATGTAGGTAGTTTTTTCTCTAATCCCCCATCAAGTTCAAGGTAATGAGGTTTTACTTTATTTGAGAATTTCAATGCCATCAAAATCAACCTTGCTTAGATGGTCTAGCCCACTGTACACATACTGCTAGGAGATAAGGTCTGCAAGTCTAGAATTCAACCCTGGGAAATATCCTCAATCTATATAATTTAATTTTGGATGTACTGCAATTTTTTGATCAGCTGAAAAAATTACTATATAACCTGTGTTGTCTATGTCACAATATGACTGATGTCAAGAACATATCAATTCGCTTGATGTTACATTTACATTTTGTACATTTGAAGTCGTTACTGGGGGGAAATTGTTTTCTTTTTTTACATTACACGTTAGAAAATTAAGTTATAAGGAATAAATTTAATAGCTATATCCAAGTTATACTTGATAACCTAGGTTGGAACAGTTCACTCTTTTTTATAAACTGTTTCACAGTTTTTAAAGTGTAAACTGTCCCAAATCAGGTTATACAGTATAACTTTGGTAGCAGTTAAATTCATTTCATAAATATTCTGTCTGTAAAATTTTCCTTTAATATTTTAATTAAAGTGTGAAGTACCTCTTTAGTTGGACTGGAGATGAGTTGTGAGAGGAAGTATCTCTCTGCTGGGGAGATGGCTGGAATTGCCCAGTGTAAGTCAAACTGTCCTGCTTCTTGGTTTTCAGTAGGAGGGTTCTGAGTATAGTAATAACAACATAAAATCTTTATCTAAAAATATATGTATGTGTACAATGTTATACACATTTACCATGAATCTATATATAAATACTGCTTCACAACTTGCTCAGAGATGCACTGTATATGAAATTGGAATTTTTCACCAATAAATAGATCAAAATACAATGCAGTTACCATGGCAAGATTTTCAAAGAAAGAAAAAAATAATGCTTACCAAAAGATGAACAAAGACAGTGGCAAATGGATTAGCAGCTATGGGATCTGTACGGTACATCTCATACAGAAGAAAGATGGCAGCCAACTTCTGTGTAGGGTGTGGCAGTAAATCTCGATTCTGGAGCAGCAATACCTGGAGAAATCAAGGAATTATTGCAACAGTTATCTTTAAACACTTTTATATATATTGATTTTAAATTGCATAAATTCAAAAAAAAATTAATTTTAAATACTTATTCTTTTAACATTTGAACAAACTAGAACAGATGTACAAGTAAAATAAAATAAAAAGAACTATTCAAAGTCAGCTTTGCTTCATTGTGATTAATAATACCCTAATATAGGATACATAAATAATTACATATAGATGATAATAAACTACTCCAAACTACTTAGGCAATATATAATTGCATTAATCAATTTAATAAAGAATACAACATACATATGTTGTGCTGATTGACATTGCAGTGTTGAGTGACAATAAAAGAGGAGATCCCATTGTTTATACTTACAATTGAAGATCCCACTTTGAAGTGATCTTGTTTGGTAAAGTAGTGGTGAAAACCAGTGGCTAAGTTTTCAAATGACTGTGTCTGGGTGGTGTCCTCAGAGAGGACGCTGTAAATGACAAGATGTGATGGTTTAATGTACATGGTTAGGTGTACGTTACGATGCTAGTCATGCTACTGTTGTCTCCATCTAGTGTTTGGCTAATACAGGGCTCTCACACCAGTTTTTGGGACTGGGGCCGGGACCATGAAAACTGGGAAACTGGGAAAATTATCGACCTTTTGATGAAATTTGGGAAAATCATAGCTAGACAATATCCATTAAATTCATTATATATTGAGTTACTGGTGGTTGTTATCAACTAAATTTCTGTTTTGTAATATAGAGAAATATAAATAACAAGTTTAGTAACCACACATTTTACTACATGTTCTTTAATATTTGATGAAGTGACCAATTGGGAAAATTAAAACATTAAATTGGGGAAAAAGGTACCTTTCTTGAATTGGGAATGGGGCCTTTAAATGGCCCCAATTATAGAGAATTGAGAGCCCTGTAATATCCCAGTCTTATTACATATTTTTATATATTTCTCAATAGAATGTATAGAGATGTTCTGGGCATTTACAGAGCAATACTAGCCTGCACTGTAAATGCCCGGGGACTACTTTTTTGTTTGTGATGTCAAAATATATTTTCCCATCTTCCCATTCCTAATAACATACATGTACATTTGGTGTCACAAATATCCTAAAACTGTCAGCTACTTATGATGTAAGGATGTTAATAACCAGAAATTGAAAAACTGAAGAACATCTGCAAGTGCTTTACGGTAGAAAGAGAACAGCTAGGGTGAGAAATCTGGAGGGGAGCACTGTACTATGTTGCTGCCAGTTACTGTTGTAAGTGGTATATTTGTTGAATGGCCTCATGCATCCATCGGGATGTAACAGGAATTGGGTGCATCAGTTCGGTCATCCACAGGCTTAGCGGGAGGCCACAGGTTCGAATCCCAGTCTGTCTGAATTTTTCCCTGTTTATAATATTTAGTGTTCAACAACCAAACCCCAAAGTGGTTTAGTAGAGTCTCTGTGAGGTTTTCAGGATGGAAAACCTCAAGAAAAAAGGGGGAAGAATGTTTGGTGTGTCTATAGATCAATTTTCATATTTTGGCAAGGAAATCCATTTTACTTTCGCATGGCACATCTATAGATGGATCATCAGACTTTGGCAAGACCATGGGACTTTGGTATCATTATATGTATGTATATTTATATATATGTACATGTATATATTTTTGTTTTCTTGCTTTGCATGCTTTGTAAGTGGAGGGCTGCAAATTTTAACTAGTACTTTGCACTCATGGCAAATTAAGCAGTGATGGATCTTCTTGTGCCAACACCTACTTCAACACAGATCTTAGTTAATAAAGGATTAATTTCTATATCCTGCAGAGGGATTCAAATTTGTGACATATGGATCAGACTTCTTACTTTACCTTCACAACTTGCTCTAATGACAGGAGTCAACAATTTTATCAATAAAGTGAAAATAAATAAGAAACTATAAATCCTACCAGTGATCTTCGCAAAGGATTTACGCCTTCCTCATCTATTTTCACTTCATTGATAAAATTCCAACTTTTGTGCTCTAATTACTACTCCATGCTGATGCAGGACTAAATAAATAATACATGTATATATATGTGCAAAGATGCAAAGTATACTTGGTTGCTTTTGCATGGTTGTAAAATAATAAAATTCAACACCACATGTACTTGGGTCTTGGTAAATATGTATGTACCTTATTGATATGTATAAAAGTACTTTTTGTACATGTCAATAAGGTACATACATAATCATAAACCAAGACCTAAGTACCTGTGTTCAACACATATAGATGCTAATAGGGAGTTATTTCCCTTTGACAATGACTGAAATTTTCTTCTCTTTTTATTGTGTGTTACCGTATATTTACCGATACAACTTTGTTAAGAAAAATAGAGGGTATTTCAGTTTTACCATGGCACAATTTATGCGAATTAGAATTTCATATAAATAGAAATACAAGAATATTTACCTGAGCAAAGATGCAAGTTCTTTCACGGAGAGCGCCATCTTGAAATTCAGAGACAAATCTCGCGTGATTTGATGATCATTGTTTTCATTCAGTGCCGTAACAAAGTGTTGTGCATATTAAAATCAACTTTTTCTGAAAAGTTTGAATACCTTAAAAGAAATTCATTAAGCAATTCCCTATAGATAGGCTAAAATAGGCGATTGATTATTGATCACGTGACCAATAAACGTTATTTGGCAGTACAGACGATTTTGTTGACATTAGTTATTTGCAGGGTTCCTGATTGAAATAAAAATATGGCTTTGATTTCGGGTATGAGTGATGTACGGGTTATAATCACAGTAGTTGCCATAGGAGGATGCTTACTGACTCTCTACCCAAAGGTCTTCGCCCCAATAGTCATGAACTTGTTTGGAGGAAGAACAAAAGACAGAGGAGTCCATAACAATCAGCCAAAAAGTAATTTAATCCAGAAGATTTTAGCTTCGTTAAATTCCAAACATTATGTGAAAAATATTATTGTATTATTGAGCATTATGTAATTTTAGGATCAGTTATGCTGCTCGACATGTAAGTGATGAAACCTCGGATGATGATGTTTTTGTTGATGATAATTTAACCCATTGCATTTATTGTTTTGATATTCAGTGCCCCCAAGAGCTCATCATCCACGTGGCCCTGGAGGAGGAAATGAAGGAAATCCTCGTCCGACAGGGATGCCACCTAATATGGATGCAGAAATTGAAAGACATATGAGGGTATTTTAATTCATTCAAAGCAATTATCATCGATATATATATCTGGGATTTTGATTAATATGTATTTACAGATAATTTGATTTAGGCTCTATATCCTTGCTCATTCCAGTCAGATGATATCCATAAGACATATTTATTATAAACTGTAAGACATACATGGTCCTGTCATATGCCATGACACTCTGAACCATGGCAACAGCTATATACATGCAGGTGTTTAACGCACTGAATATTATACAGACCGTAATGAATAAGATTCAACATTGTTTCTTTGGGTTTGATGTTATATTAACAAGGAAACCACATATAAATATTGCAGATAAACTTTTTTCTTGCACTGGCTATTATTGTTATATTTCAGCAGGGACCACACCCTGGAATGAGACATGCAGCAGAAATGAACAAACAACAGTCAAAGACTTCTAGTGGTCGGGGAGGAATGATGGGAATGGTACTTCCTGTTTATGCTGTGGGCATCATTGGTTACCTGATATATACACTGGTCAAAGTAAGGAATTTACACAGTCATAGTTATGTCCTAGTAATATTTATCAGGGTTCTCCATCATTTGAAATTTTACTTTGTTGCAGACTTTACGTGAACCACTAATATTTGCGGCATTTTCGCGTTCAAATTCGCAACTGCAACTGAACCACTATTCATTATAGTTACAAAAGCATATACAAACAATTTTTTTTTACTCACTTATTTGTTACACAAATGTTATGGTCGTGCATATTGATTAAAAAAATTAATTAATGGATATTTAAAACAATTAGAATGTATCCATATAATACTGTACATAAAATGTACTACATGTAGAAGATAAACCAATTCAGTGTAAACCCCCCCCCCCCCCCCCCAACTTAAAAAATAAGTACGATTAAAAAAAAACTAAAATATATTTGTATCACTATTTACAAGTTGTACGTATATATTAAACCTTGATATTTTTATGTATATAACTTCATGTTTCACACATGCTCTGAAGAGCAGAGGGAATTCTGGTCGATCATTCAATCTACAGTAAAGAATGTTTCCACTTAAGCATATTGCCATGGCCCCTTTTTGGGACCCCTCTAACATCATCTAATTAACTCAAATCTTAATTATTTTACACCTAATCCATATTTTGTTATCTGTGTGGTACATTACTTGCAAAAATTTTTACATTGAAAACGGCACTTTAATTTTATTAAAGGTAATTAAAAATGCCCACTAGTGGGTGTTAATTTCGGAATGTTGCGCTTGTCCGAGCTGGGTTTTAATTGTGTCTCATTAATATTCGGAGTGGGCGGAGCATTTCATCGATCGATTGAAAACATGTAATAGCCAGTTATATAATGGTTTCTGGGAACTACTCAGCAGGATATAATGAAAAAAATATACACAAAAGTAAACAAAAAGAACATGTTTAAACTTCTCAAGGATTAAGCCAGTTTTTTTTTGTTTTTTTTTGTTTTTTTTTCCTTTTTTTTTTGGAAAGAGGGGTGCGAGGGAGGATCTTGAAGATGTACATGTACTCCCTCCCTAAACCCAGATTTTCTCCCATTTTTGGTAGGTTCTGGTAGATCCTAGAAGTCGTATAATAAATAAACAAAATCTAGCAGCTTACTTAAAAAAACAACAGGTGAATGACAGGTTACTTTTGTTTCGAAAATATTCTTAATTTTAAATAGGGCAAGTTGCGATCGCAATTTAAGAAACGTATGTGGCATATACGTGGAAAATCAACACTAGATAAACCAGACCAACTTGTACATGTAAACACACATTTCACATTATTTTAATGGAAAAAAAATATAAAAGAAAAACAACTTATTCTGTATTTTCAAAAAGATTAGTGCCGTATCGAATTTTTAAAATAATATGAAACCCCCCCCTTCTCTATCTGTACTTAAGTACAGTAAATACTGGTGTACAGAATAACAATACAAAGCATTTTTTGCGATGCTGTTGTGATATTTAATCACTAAAACAATTTTATTAATTATATATCTGCTTGTTTGTTTTGTTTTGTTATTTTTGTTATTTTTAAGGTCTTCCGTTTTCACGGAAGACCTTATAGTGATTCTACTGTTTCTTCTTCTTCTTCTTATTTTTTTTTTGACCAAATTTTGTGCAGGCGTTTTCTCGAAAACTATTCATTGGTTCTCCGTGAAACTTTCAGGAAAAATTAGTCATTGTATGAACTTGTTTCATCACAAGAAAAATTTGGAAAATTCCATTTTGGTTCCAAGTTACGGGCAATATCCTGATTTTAAAATAAAATTTTGTCGCCCCTTTTTTTCAAGAATGGCTAAAGATATGAACTTGAGACTTATTGGAGAGCATAGAACGTGACTTCTAAATTTGCAGAATTGCATTTTTGGTCGTCGTCGGCACTTCCGGTCGTTTATGGAAGTGATCAAAGAAATCATGAAATTTCAACTTTCTTTTTTTAAATCAATACTTACATCACATTATTGCACCTCTTTTGTAGTTTCGAAATATGTTAGTCCCACCGGAAACAAAAACGTCAATTTCCGGTTATAAGAGAAAAACTACATAATTTGAGTATTTTTCTTTCCCATTAATATCCTTTGTAGTTAAAGTATTTGAAATGAATTTTAATTATGTTATTTAGACTGCAAATATCTAGGGTAATGTCAAATTTCTTTGTAAAATTCACTTCCGGTCGCATGTTTTCCTGTCCTCAAACTGAGAAGTTGTCTGAGCAAGATCTCGAAAATGGTAAGAGATTTAGACGAAAAAATTTAATTAGCAACAGACCTTAAGATGTAGGCAAAACCATTTGGGTTAAGATCGTCAGCCAATCTTCCGGTCGTCACAGGAAGTGATCACTTTATTGCATCTTTTTCGCAGATTCGAAAGATGTTGGTCCCACCGGAAACAAAAACGACAACTTCCGGTTATTAGAGGAGAACTACATAATTTGAGTATTTTACTTTCCCATCAATATTTTTTTTCTAGATAAAGTATTTGAAATGAATTTTAGATATGTTATTCAGACTGCAAATGTCTAGAGTAATCTTTAAATATCTTTCAAAAATTCACTTCCGCTCGCGTGTTTTCCTGTCCTCAAAATGAGTTGTCTGAGTGAGATCTCAAAAACAGGTGAAAGATTAAAACACCAAACTTTTATGAGTGATAGACCTTGAGGAGTAAGCGAAACCATTTGGGTTAAACGCGTAAGTCGTCACTTCCGCTTGTCACGGGAAGTGATCAAAGAAATCAAAATTTTATCTTTTCTTTTTTAAATCAAAACTTGCATCACATTATTTCATCTCTTTCGCTGTTTTGAAATATGTTAGATTCCACCGGAAACAAAAACGTCAACTTCCGGTTTTATGAGATAAACTACGTTATTTTTATATTTAACTTTCTCATAAATATTGCTTATCGATAAAGTACTTGAAATGATTTGATGTATGTTGTAAATACTGCAGATATCTAGAGAAAAGTCAGAGACTTTTTTAAATTCACTTCCGGTCGTGTGTTTACCTGTCCTCAAAATTAGAATTTGTTCTCACAATATTGCTCGGCAACAATGAACAACTGAAGTCTAAAACTTTCAGGACTGATAGTCAGTCATCAGTTTATATGAATCGTGAGAAAATCTTGTATCGCTGTTTCTTCCGGTCGTGACAGGAAGTGGTGCAAAAAAGTGACTGGTTAATGGTTAGCACGTTGGATTTTCACGCTGACGACCAGGGTTAATTCTCTAGAGTGTCTGAATTTCTTTTATCACTTTTTCAGCTTGAATTTTCGTATTTAATTTCTGAATCTAACGGAAGACCTCTCATTGCTCGCAATGAGTTTCTAGTTTTTATTATTATTTTTTTTTTTTGTCCAAGTAAGCTTTCCAGTGTTAAACAATCTATCCATACTTCTACCCCGTGTACCTATATTTTTACAATCAAAAACATTTTGAGGAATGATGCTATTACTAAGATATAGACTATGCCTTGGAAACTCATTGAGCCCCCAAGCGAACCCCTAAATCCAAGGACTAAAACTAAAATATCATTACATTTTGACCGATTTAAAATTCCATTACCCTCATCTGTCAAATATTTCTTATGAATGGTAGCATCATTATTTTTTTTGTCTTCAAATGTGGACCTAATACCTGAACAATATTAATATCCATTGGATGCCACTATTAATCATCGTTTCATGGCCGTAGGAACCGGGGGGGGGGGGCACAGAGCCCCCCCCCATAATTTTGCTGATATATAGAACACTATAGAAAACATAGCTACCATACACTTGTGCCCCTTCAATAATTACGTCGGATGCCCCCTTCCCCCAATTTTTTTTTTTTTTTTGCTTGTCAAGGAATTTTTGGTAGTTGATAGTGCCTCCAACTGAAAATGTATGGCTGTGCCCCAAAAACTGAAATTGCTTCCTACGGGCATGGGTTTTACCAAAAAAGGAATTTTTTACATACCTAAGAACTCCTTTGTATATATTGAATGAACACTTCTGAAATCAATATCAGATGTATGTTTTAAGGAGGCTGGGGGGTCAACAAATTAACCACCAGATTTAACTTAATTTTTTAGATATGATTTCTTAAGCTGTCAACTATCATTTGGCAAAGAAAAATTTCAAAAATTTTAGTTTTAAAATTTGATCATTTTCTATACCTTCATATGGAGCTCTTCTTCTAAAGGAGATCAATATAATCTAAAAATGGCCACAACCCCCCAGCCTCTTTAATTTAAAGAATATTTTGTTAAGAAAAGTAACCGGAATTTACTCATTTAGTAGAAGGGTCAGCCTATTTTAGCCCTCTCCCTACATCAAGGTCAACGTAAATACATAATTGATGTAAAATAAACAAAGCAAAAATGTAGAAAATGTACCAAAAAGAAGGGGTGAGGAGAAAAATTAAAAAAATACTAATAAGCAAAATTACAGAGAAAAATAGGCAAAATTATAGGAAAAAAATACCGGTTTGGAAATATTCAAAAATGTTAAATTACTTACAAAATAATGAATATTTTAGCAAAACTTGGCACTACTAAAAATACTGGGAAGAAAAAAATAATTCGATGTTGATCAATTGAAAATGTAACGGTCTGCATTGCTAATCGCAGCGAAAGCCACGTGATTTATTGATTTTTTTTGTATTCACAAAGTTACCCGAGTCCACAAATCATGTGATAAATTGGAATATTTAACAGGTCATAATGAGGTCAATGACATGTAAATACCCGTGAATAGTAAAGTGTTTTGTACCTTTTTTCAAAAAGTTTACCCTGAGCGCAGAAATCTCCTTTAAATATGATGAATTTCCAACAGTTATACACCTTCTGTCCTTTTGAGGAATTTGGGCAACAATGCGCTCACCATGTATTATGGCTTTAAAAATCGGAATAACTTTGAATATCAATGAAGATTCGTGAATTGCAGTGACCCCTCTTACAAAACACAGTTTCGTTCTTTATTTTCATGGACTTTTAATTCCTGTAATTTCGCAAAGTTGCGATTTAGACATAGAAGAATCGCATTATTCATCTATTGGGGCTATTTTCTATACTTTAATTTTGCGCAAATTACCGGGGGCCACGTTTTGTACACTAAGTGCAATCATTCTTTGCCGTGATTTTTGTCAGTTGATCGAATTACAGAATTTTAAAAAAGAAACATATGATAATAAAATACTTTTAGGGGTTGCCTTTAAATTCTTGAACAATACATTTACATCCATGAAATGATTCCAATACGATGTTTGACTCACATCTGCAGTGCCAACATGATACTAGAGATGACCATGTGGTTCTGAAGTATAAAGACATGTATTCATAATAATGTTTTAATTTTTTTCAAAATTTGAAATAATATTTAAAAATGCAACTAGCAGTTATACGGTTACATGGAAGTGTGAAAACAAATTATTTGTCTTTGTTTCTTCATGTGTAAAGTCCAGCGGGGTCTAGGAGATAATTGATTCTGCAAGGTGAAGCAAGACAAAGTGCCCTAATGAGGAGATAATTAAGGACCTTCTATAATAATAATAATAATAATAATAATACTTTATTTAAAGAGGGTAACCCGATTAGTGCAAAGCACTAGTCTTCCTCAGGGCCCTCTATGCATGTATAGTACAAATATAAATACAACAGTATAATAATCAGAAAAATACAAGTATATGACATAGGTGAAATGCATTTGAGAAAAGTATATATCATTAAAACATAGAAACAAGTTACAAATTAAGAAATGTTGTGTCCATTGATGATAAATTTTTCTACATTTTTACGAAAGGATTGTGAAGTTGATGAAAAACGTACATGTAGTGGTAATTTGTTCCATAAATGAACGCCTGAATATTGAAAAGAATTTTTAAACATATTTGTTCGATACTTTGGTAGACTAAGGTCATAATTGGATTCAGAACGTAGGATATAATTATTAGAGGAAATGAATTCAAAGGAGTCTCTCAGATAATCAGGTGCCATACCATGAAGTGTTTTATAAAGCAATGTGTATTTGTTAAAATCTATCAATTCATATATAGTCAACCAACCAAGTTTCACAAATAATGGTAGTGATGGAGCATCTGGTGCCACAACTAATATAATTCTGGCTGCTCTTTTTTGTAATTTAAAAACTCTTTCTATGCCAGCACCTGGAGCATTGCCCCAAATAGTCAAACAATAATTCAAAGAAGGCAGAATATATGCATTATAGAAAAGTTTTCGTGTGTGTAATGGGAGAAATTTTTTGATTTTACGTAATGTAAATAGTTTATATGTCAAGGACTTGCAAACAGAATCAATATGACTATTATAGCGCAATGAATGATCAATATGTACTCCTAGGAGTTTTTCTGATTCAACATTTTTAAGAACTTTGTCTGATACACACAAATCTAGTTTTGAAGATGTTAACTTAGATTTTCTATGTTGAGTTCCCATAAGCATACATTTTGTCTTATCAATATTCAACATCATTTGATTTCTAGAACACCAGTTTTCAATCTCACACAAATCATCATTTAGGGCATTTTCAATAGAATGCACATTATTATGATATGTATGTAAAGTTGCATCATCAGCAAACAAATCAATATCTGTATTATTTACATGTAGAGGAAGATCATTTATATACAGTAAAAATAAAAGTGGCCCTAAAATAGAACCTTGAGGCACACCTGCTGTGACGGGCAAGAAGTAAGAGGAATATGTACCTAGTTTTACACATTGTGTCCTGGAGCTTAAATAGAGGAAATATTTTTTGGACATTGAGAAAATTATAGTGTGTAAAGGTGTAAGTGTTGAGCTTATCTATCACATTTTCAGCATAGGGTGCCTTGCATTTACCCCCAGGAAAAATGTTCAAAGACAATGAAGTACTGATGAACATAAATCACTGTTGTTTACTTAAGTGGGCAAAATATCTGCAAATGAAGTATTCTATCTATTCACCTTGGCTTATTAAAGTGTTATGAATGCTTGATTTGATCACAAATTAAGTAATAAATTGTCCATTTCAATTTATTTTATTCTTGATCAAAGGGCAGATCACTCTATTTCCATAAAAATACCACAAAATCAGAACTCTCTAGTGTGCAGTGTATAGAGGGCTCTTAAGTGCTCTGCCTTAAAAATTGAAAGACGGTAGATTTGTTTGATTAAAGTCTCAGTGAGAGAGAATTAGTGTTCTGAATATCTGATTATCACAGATCTTACTGTGTCGCAAAATTTTTACTGTGTCGCAGGTATAAAATTTGAATTGTTACTGTGTCGGGCCCGACACAGTAAAACAGCTCATGGAGAACCCTGATTTATGAATTGTCTTCAATTTAGTTTATTTCTTGAATATTGCTTTTTTGAAACACAATGTATTAGGCCACTTAGTGGGGACTGAGTGCTGGAAAATACGTATCTGTGAATAAGCATTAGATTTTCCAAACTTGAGAGAGAGCTTGATTAGTAATGTAATTATGTTCACATAACCCCAGCAATCTGAGGACATGCTGTCTTTGGGACTTCTTATGCATGAAAAATGTATGTTTAACATTCTAATTGAGGTATTCAAATCATTATTTCAGGTCTTTAACAAGAAGAGTAAAGGGGAATATGACAAAAAGCCTGGGTATGGGAGGGTGAAAAACAAAAGCCCAAACACATCTGAGGAGAGTTCTGTAGTGGAGGAGGCATCATTAAGTGATCTGAAGGAGAGCAGTGCTAAACTGTCAGAGCTGGAGAATCTATTAGCTAAAGCAGATGATAAAAATATAAGTAAGAAAGCAACTCATTTTATGTGAATAAATTTGCACTTGATGTCTGCAGTAAAACAAAGAACAATTCAACATACACAAAAAATCTTATATATATATGTAGATGTACAAATTTCTATTTTTAGGTCACCTAAGTCACTCAGGTGACCTATTGCTATCCGTTCTTGTCCGTCGTCTTGCGTTGTGTGTTAACATTTGAACATTTTTAGCTTCTTCTCTGAAACCGCTTAACCAATTTCAACCAAATTTGGCATATAGCATCTTTGGGTGAAGGGGAACAAAAATTGTGAATTTCATGGTCCTTGCCCGCCTGGGGCCTGAGGGGTGGGGCTAAAACCACCAAAAATAATGCAATCTTTAAAAATCTTCTTCTTTATGCCTGGACATCAAGCAGTCAAACTGTTGGCATGATTGTAATAAGGATTGAGGCCTCAACCAAAATTGTGAAATTCATGGCCCCAGGGTCAGGGGTTCTGGTGTTAGGGCGGGGCTCTATTGATTTTATAGTGAAAATGCATTAATTCTTTGAAAATCTTCATCTCTGCTCCTGGGTATTAAATAAAGTAATAACTAAGTATGTAGTTATGAAAGCATGAGTGCCTCTTCCAAATTTGTGAAATTCATGGCCCCAGGGTCAGGGGTTCTGGTGTTAGGACAGGGCTCTATTGATTATATAGTGAAAATGCATTAATTGTTTGAAAATCTTCTCTGCTCCTGGGTATTAAATAAAGTAACTATTAGTAAGTATATAGCTATGAAGAGCAAGAGTGCCTCTTCCAAAATTGTGAAATTCATGGCCCCAGGGTCAGGGGTTCTGGTGTTAGGGCGGGGCTCTATTGATTATATAGTGAAAATGCATTAATTGTTTGAAAATCTTCTTCTCTGCTCCTGGGTATTAAATAAAGTAACTAAGTACATAGTTATGAAGAGCAAGAGTGCCTCTTCCAAAATTGTGAAATTCATGGCCCCTGGGTCAGGGGTTCTGGTGTTAGGGCGGGGCTCTATTGATTATCTAGTGCATTAATTCTTTGAAAATCTTCTTCTCTGCTCCTGGGTATTAAATAAAGTAACTAAGTACATAGTTATGATGAGAAAGAGTGCCTCTTCCAAAATTGTGAATTTCATGGCCCCAGGGTCAGGGGTTCAGGTGTTAGGGCGGGGCTGTATTGACTATATTGTGAAAATGCATTAATTCATTGAAAATCTTCTTCTCTGCTCCTGGATATTAAATAAACTAACTAAGAATATAGTTATGATGAGTGAGAGTGCCTCTTCCAAAATTGTGAATTTTATGGCCCCACTGTCAGGGGTTCTGGTGTTAGGGCGGGGCTCACTTGATTATATACATGTAGTAAAATTGCCTTAATTCTTTGAAAATCTTCTTCTCTGCTCGTGGGTATTAAATAAAGTAACTAAGTACATAATTATGATGAGCAAGAGTGCCTCTTCCAAAATTGTGAAATTCATGGCCCCAGGGTTGGGGTTCTGGTGTTAAGGCGGGGCTCTATTGATTATATAGTGAATATGCATTAATTGTTTGAAAATCTTCTCTGCTCGTGGGTATTAAATAAAGTAACTAAGTATATAGTTATGATGAGCAAGAGTGCCTCTTCCAAAATTGTGAATTTCATGGCCCCAGGGTCAGGGGTTCTTGGTGTTAGGACGGGGCTCTATTGACTATATAGTGAAAATGCATTAATTCTTTGAAAATCTTCTTCTCTGCTCCTGGATATTAAATAAACTAACTTGAAGAACATAGTTATGATGAGCATGGCTGCCTTTTCAGAAATTGTGAATTTTATGGCTCCTGGGTCAGGGGTTCAGGTGTTAGGGCGGGGCTCTATTGATTATATAGTAAAATTGCATTAATTCTTTGAAAATCTTCTTCTGTGCTCCTGGAAATTGAATAAACTAAGTACATAGTGACGATGAGTTATGATGAGCATGGTTGCCTCTTCCAAAATTATGAATTTCATGGCCCCTGGGTCAAGGGTTCTGATGTTAGGGCAGGGCTCTATTGATTATATACTGAAAATGCATAAATTCTTTCAAAATCTTCTTCTCTGTTCCTTGGTATTATTCAAACAAAGGAAGTGCATGGTTATGATAAGGAAGAATTTCTCTTCAAAACTGTGAAATTCATGGTACCTGGGTCAGGGGTTAGGTGAAGGGGGGGGGGGGGGACTCTATTGATTATATATTGAAAATGCATAATTTCTTTCAAAATAAATTATTTTTTTTCTACTACTGGTTATAAAGCAAAGAAACAAGTGTATAGTTATGATGAGCAAGGGTGCTTCTTCCAGAATTGTGAGTTCATGGCCCCTGGGTCAGATGTTCTGGTGTAAGGATGGGGCTTTATTTATTTAATAATATAGTAAAAATGCATTTCTTTGAAAATCTTCTATGCTTCTGGGCAAACAAAGTAGAAGTTTTAATATGCAAAGGTATTTTTACCAGAATTTTGAACACCTTGACCATTTAGTCAAGTGTCCTGGTTCTGCCCAGTGTTCTATTAACTTGTATTCTGCTGAGCAAAGTTATACCCCTTTGCCATTCACCTTTGATAATTAATCACTGTAAACAATGTATTTGAAAGGTTAATAGAATATGAGAATTATGCAAGAATATTTATTGTAAAATAAAAAAAAATTACTTTCACAGTTTTAATGATCAGGTAGACTTGGAAGTAATAAATGAATAAAATTGAGACAAAAATAACTTATCTTTTTAAATGTTCTTCAAAGGCCAAGAGAGGCCAATGTGAGAGGTTACAATATGGGGTTAAAAAATAAACATTTTGTTAAGTAGTCTGCATGGTAATAGTGATAAATGGGGGACAGATAGATACTAGACCAATTATTTTGTTGATGCTAATCAAACTGTATTTTTTGCTTTTGGGCAACAAAACTTCATTTATCAGTTCATGGATCCTCTAAATTGTTGTATTGTACTCAGGTGTCCGTTAAGGCCCTTGAGCCTCTTGTGTTTCTCATCTCAACTTGATTTGTCTCGACTTGATTTTGATATACAGTTTAACTTTGTTATCTCAATCACGAATATATCGAATACCAAGGTTATGTCGAAGCCGCATGGAAGTTCCAACTACTCTATATCATGTGTATTTATTTTAACCTTGTTATCTCTTATCCTTGGATATCTCGGAGTTTTTTCTCGATCCCATCAAGATCCTAATAACAAAGTTTGACTGTACATGTATATATTGTACAATACTCTTTGAAAAGATCCAACATCAATTTTACGTAATCAAGAAGCATTTTCCTTAGTAATTTTATGGTGGTCCTGAAGCAAGCTCTTATTGTGGACCCTTCTGTATTGATTATATTAGGTGCAGATGAAATGAGAGCTCTTCAAACAAGATTAGAAGAAACAGAGAAACAGATGGCCAGGATTCTGAAAGCCATGCAGACAGTGTCCTCAAAAGTGACAGATGTCATTGAATCCAAAGAAGTAAGCAGTACATATATATTATGTAAATTAGATAAATATAAAGGAACAAGTGCAGTAAATGTACCATGGCTCAAGAAGAGTGATATCGGATGCAAAATTGAATGATACTAGTATTCATATTAAAGATGGATATTTATAAACTTGTACCTGTATACTGACGTATATTTATTAATGATCTATATTACCCCCCTCCCCCAGTACTTTTATAAGGAAATTTACAAAAAACTTTTAGCTTATGTTGTGATATATAGCATGTGAATGTATCATTGCAAGATTATTTTTATGTACCACCATGACTCACTTATGACCTTGACCTTTGACCTCAGAGATAATAGTCAAATTACTATTTTTTGAGTAAGGAAGCTTGTACAGACTGAATTTATTTATTTTTTGACCTACTCTTATGATAATGGATATGTAGAATTACCAATAAAAGATAAATTGTCATGATCCACATATAATCTTGACCTTTAAAATTGATGTCAAAGTACAAACATGTAGTTGTATTTTAGCAAGTCTCTCTGGAATAAACTTTTAGTGATCAGTTGTGGCCAATCATTAATTGATCAAGCCAGAAGCACCTTACAAATCGGTGTAACTACAGAATATTTTGTTTGATATGGATTTGCAACTGTTGTAAATTTTTCATGACATTTTTCATAGCAATCACTTCGAGATGCAAAACATTTGTACTGTCAGATGTTTTCTCTATGTGCACAAGAATTTTGTTCACTTCTGAAACAGAAGTACACCCTTTCCTTTTGGGACAAATTTTAGAATGTACTTCAAATATGCAGGTAGTGTTTGGGGGGAAGTTAATTCATGAGGTTATTGTTACTGTTCTGAAGATTCTGTGTCATTTCTCTTACTTTTCAAAAAAAGATTTTGGAGAAGGAGTTAACACATCTGAGTAGTATGTTTTCAGATCAATTCTTATAACAGGAATACTTGTTTATCTTTTAGTCCAGGATTATTCTAAGTGGAATGTGAATGTATTGTCTTTTTATTTTTGTCAAGGCTTTCAGTCAAAACCAACCTATGACATTGACCTTTGTTATCACTCAGGCCTCAACATTAAAATTTGTCTGTCTGTGTCCAGTTTATTTTGTGATCGGATAAGTCAATCTCCAGATTCACTTGTCTGATCAGACAAGTTTCCATAAGGGAATATTGTGAACATGAGAAGTAATCCCCACTGAATTCATTAAAGACTGATTTTTTCCAAAATCACAAACTTCAAATCAGACATGGATTTGGTTAATGGAAGAAGACAATCAAGACGGTTACAGACAGTGCTACTGTATCTTACGTCAATAATGTTTTTATTTTCACATTAAACAAATCATTACACTCAATATTTTTTTGAACTACTTCATTCTTGAAAATAATGTTCTACTAATTCCTTAATATCTGCTCAGAGATGGACAAGTATTCTATAAATTTGGATAAGTAAGTTTTGTTGGCAATTTGTCCAATGGGCAAGCATGTATTTTAGGTAATGTTGAGCCCTGTAACTGTCCTACCAAAATTTTTTTGGGCCAGATTTTTTCTATCTTTCAGTCTAGTTTTAATATATTGAGGTTGTTGCTTAAAAAATGTCTTGACCCATAATGCCCCTTGGACTTTGAATTAATTGGAAGTGGAGACATATTTCTTTGTGTTCTAAAACAACAATTCTAATTTTCCATCGTTTGGCAGGAAAATGTAGATTCTGACGATAAAGTAAATAGTGACTCTGAGGAACGGTCCTCACAGCAAGGAGAAGAGAGTGAGGAGGAATCTGAACACGCTGAGGACCAAAAAGAAAGTAAGACTCCAAAGGAGAAGGACAAAGAGGAAAAAGTTATTCTTTTGGATGGACAGAAGGACAAGGATTCTGAAGAGGAATCGGGGGTTCGCCAGAGAAAAGTCCAAGTTGAAGAGAAGGATAATTGAGGTTTTTTGGGGGTGTAAATTTGGTGATGTGCAATTTTTTTTTTTACAGATAGTTTATGTTTTGAATAATCAATCAATACAATTAGAATTTTAGAATGCTTATGTCTGTCAGATCTCCTTGAAGATGATTTTGAAATTTTACATTAACAACTAACCAATATTTTAATTCTTGCTTAACACACTGTAAGTACAAATTAAGGCTAAGTCTTAATACATGTATGCTGTAGGAAGTTTTAGAAACATCTCTCTTTTTTTTTTAAATTTTTTTTTATTATATTTGATTAAGATAAATAGGTGATTGGTGTATGGCTTGTCACTAATACAAATATTGATGCTCAAGATTTCTCAAGTATTATGCACCAAGAATTGTTTGATTTTGCAGTGTGTTTGCACATTTCAAGTTTTTATAACTACCCAAAATGTGATGCTTTGTTATGGTTAATAAAATTTTTGTGATGGTCTCATGTTTTGTATTTGTTGGACTCAAAAAATATTAAAATTGTTCTTTAAATCTTCAAATGAGAAAAGTTTACATTAAAAAAAAAAAATCAATTGTGTGGTTTAAAACCAATAAATTATTGTGATACAAATGGGCTTTGATGATCTTTCATCTGATTGCATTGCCCATTGATATATTTTAAATTTGAAATACCATGCATTATGTGTTTGTGTTCATAGCAATGATTATTGATTTTTTTTGTATTTGATATTGGAAAAAATACAACAATGTATAATTTTCCTTGAATAGAATCTCAACGTGACCAAATAGATTTTTTTAATGTAACAATTATTACTGCACCATACCTCTAGCTAAGTTTGTTCTTCCTCTGAAATCACATTTGTCTAACTTGTGAAATCAACAACTGCTTTATATACAAGGTACATCATTAATCTCAATTTTATTTATCATGTACATGTATTTCAATGTTAATTGAGTACAAGGATTGATCAGTTTTTCACATTAAGTCTTTGGTGTTATTGAATGATTTGTTAATGATTACAGTCAGTATATTCAGTATCATTAATAACTCATTATGTAGAAGGAATATATTAAACCAAATATAAGATCAGGCTCCAGGATCACGAAACAGACTTAGACTTAAGTCAAATTTATAATAGTCTGTAAAATGTTTATTAATTACTGAATTAATCGCTAAATTTGCAGAGAACAACACTTTAGTGAAGTTAAGAAATATTTTAATTTTGGTCTACTTCACTTCTACAATATATTAGTACATCATAAAGATTTGGACTTAAGCTTAAGATGTTTCATGATCCCGGGGCCAGGTCTTAACTTAACACCTTGATGTACCACATCCAGTGATATTGTTCATAGATGATCTTACTTGATTTGTTGGTTCTATTTTTCTGTGTTATGATGTAATTGTTCCATGACAACTACCTATATTTAGAAGGATATGTACATATGTAGTCCCAAAGACCCTTTATTTAAATACTTTACATTTTATTAAATACATGTATTTATGTGTTTTGAGATTTCATTTCTTTTGTTTACACATTTTTATTTTCTTTGTTTTGTCTACTGCTTTATTTACATAAAAATTTTACACTTTATCATAAATTATTCATATTTAACACTCATGTAATGAAGGTGAATTTAACATGTAATAAAAATGTGTTAAAATTTATACCAAGTGTGTAATTTTTCCTAAAATCTTCATTCAGTTTACATGTACGAGTATTTTTCTAGACATTACATGACACTGACCCAGTACTTGGCATTTATTAAACATGTTTGGTTTAGGTACTGCAAGTGCTTTAATCTGATATAGATGTTCACACAGTTGAACTCTGGTATCTTGAACATTCAATCTTTCGAAAACTATAAAAATGTAAAAGTGAGTTTGAAGTCCCAACCACATTTTCTTTATGTAATTTAAGCTCAATATCTCAAACTCTTGGAAAAAGAAACCATGAGGAAAATATAAGTGATGTCTGATCACTCCTCTACTGCAAAAAATTGGAACAAATATACCTTTCATTTATATGAATGTGCCAGTGAAATTTTTGCTGATACATATTCATGGAAAACAAGTATAAAGTTACTTAGTCAAGGAAAATGAATAGATTTGCCCATGTATTAACACATCTCTGTTGCCCATCTATTAACATATCTCTGTTTCCCATTAATTAACACATCACTGTTGCCCATGTATTAACACATTTGTTGCCCATTTAATACCTTTCTGTTGCCCAATTATTAACATGTCTCTGTTGCCCATGGATTAACATATCTCTGTAGCCCATTTATTAACACCTTTCTGTTGCCCATTTATTAACACCTTTCTGTTGCCCATGTATTAACACATCTCTGTAGCCCAATTATTAACACATTTCTGTTGCCCGTTTATTAATGCCTTTCTGTTGCCCATGTATTAACACATCTCTGTAGCCTATTTATTAACACCTTTCTGTTGCCCATTTTATTATACATCTCTGTAGCCCATTTATTAACACCTTTCTGTTGCCCATTTTATTATACATCTCTGTAGCCCATTTATTAACATCTTTCTGTTGCCCATTTATTAACACATCTCTGTTGCTCATTTATTAACACCTCTCTGTTGCCCATTTTATGAACACATCTCTGTTGCTCATTTATTAAAACCTCTCTGTTGCCCATTTTATGAACACATCTCTGTTGCTCATTTATTAACATCTTTCTGTTGCCCATGTATTAACACATCTCTGTAGCCCAATTATTAACACATTTCTGTTGCCCGTTTATTAATACCTTTCTGCTGCTCATTTTATGAACACATCTCTGTTGCTCATATTTTAACACCTTTCTGTTGCCCATGTATTAACACATCTCTGTAGCCTATTTATTAACACCTTTGTGTTGCCCATTTATTAATACCTTTCTGTTGCCCATTTTATTATACATCTCTGTAGCCCATTTATTAACATCTTTCTGTTGCCCATTTATTAACACATCTCTGTTGCTCATTTATTAACACCTCTCTGTTGCCCATTTTATGAACACATCTCTGTTGCTCATTTATTAACACCTTTCTGTTGCTCATATCTCCACACATCTCTGGACACATTCAGGACATTTAAGGATGACAGATTGTTGAGGTGAAACATGATAGCCTTATCTGTTCAGTACAACTCTCTGTATAAATCTCAATAGTCTCAGATTGGTTAACATTCAGAATCCAGATGATCTGAATAGTGTATGTAAGTACAATGTGAGTAAAGTCATAATGAAATTAACTTACTGTCGCAAAATGATTGAATACATAATTTATATATTAATACTGATTGACAGATTATCCCTGTTTTCACCACTCCAATCAAAATTTACAACACCGTGTATTTCTCTATCTATTTTATTTTCCCTTTTGCATTATCCATGCATAAATTAGCCCCCAGGGCTGAAAAAAAAAATGAAAATGTACAAAGTTATACATTAAAAACTTTCTAGCTTATAACAGAGATACAACTTTTTTATAGGATGGGCAGGAACTTCATAGATTTACAGTTCTTATGTAACAAATCTGAACTGCAATGGACGGACATTAAAGTGTACAATATTTATAAAAATACAAAAGTAAAGATAAATATTAAAAATAAAAAAAAATCTATACATAATAAATATATTTTTTTTTTCAAAAAGTTGTGGTTGTTCAAAATGCCCCTTATTTTACAGTTGTTAGAATTTCAACTCTATGGTGCAATAAAAGTGCAGCTAACAAGTGCAAAAAAATTTACTTTGTCCCAATAATCAGTTATTACAAACAATTGTTATAAAATTGGACAATATCTAAAATCACAACCAAGAAAACCCTTGTATAAAAAGAGACAGATTCTCCTGCTACAGTAAGAATTATTCAAGCTGAAAACTACTCTGCATATAAATCTATGGAAATGTAAAACTCTTGAGTATTCACTAAATAAGCAATGAGACTAATTGCATTGTAAAAATCTGAATTTTTCTCTCCATTTTTGTAAAGTTATTCATTCCCATGTCTTTTTGTTCCAAACCCTTCTTCAAATTCAGCCTGACCTCCTCCTGACCTTAATTACAAATACACAAAGTTTCCATCTAATTCTCTCATTCATACTTTAGATTTATAGATGTACATATAAACTTTCCCTTTCAACATTCTTTTTTAAAATGGCAAATGCTCAGACAATATGACTATTTTTGACAGAGAAATTAATTCTGTAAAATAAAAATGTATTAAATTCAAATCAAACACTGAAACACAGTTTACAGAAAACAAATGCATTAAATTGTTCACATAAATTAGCACATATTGATATGGTTCATAAGTACCCTGATATTCAATTCTTCTTCTGTAATGTCATATGTTGTGGTCTTGTAACCCTCATGTCTTTTTTTCAGACAAACTAAAACAAATCAGTTTTAAAGCTCCACATAAAGATACTATATAAAAGTTATACACAAACAACAGCCCCTACGTAGAAGTAAGTACAAAAATGCTGCAGATAAGTCTAAGGATTAGGAAACAAAGAACATGGGCACAAGGCACCATTGCCCTAAGTACTAGTGGCACAAACAAATGGGTGGGGTCAAGGTCCCTTTTTGGTTGTTGGAGATAAACATGTCATTCACACACTCTATATCAAGTCCATGCTGGAATCTAGCTCTTGGAGAACTTCTTAACATGAATTTCGATGATTGGAAACCAACAGATATTCTACAATCCTTTAAAGCTTATGACAGAGGGTCCTAACACTGGGAAACAACAAAGGTAGGTCTCTACAAGCTTCTATCAAGCACTAACAAGTTTATGTATTTTCCAGAAGTTGCACATGTGAGTGCTGGTGTTGCTAATTCATGTTGCTGGTGGTTTTGCAGACTGTGGTCTGTTTGTTGTGGTAGATTTGTTGTCTTCTGCTGGTGGAAGAGCAAGACCTGGTGGTCCGAAAGGATCGACCTAGGAAAATATAAAATTCTACCATCAAAACAGAGATTTACGTAGGTTAAACTAATAGCATTAAAATGACAGAGTTTCTTTGGTCTTCTTTGCAAACTTGAAAAAGATAATAAATGAAAACATGTTTAGATGCTGTAACTACTTGTCATCTGCATCTGGTTACAAGACATATTTTAAAAAATTATACTTTGATATTTAACACTATCTGAAAGTATTATAAAAAGAAAAAAATTATAAACACTATTTGATTCAATCATTTTGTTTATATGTTAACTCTATAGCACCTGACATGTTTGCTCTTACATTGACTGTAGGGTTGACTGGAGCCGTCACCACTAAATCTGTAGCACTAGGTCCATACTGCTTCCGAGCTCTACCCCAATTTGCCTTAATCTCTATTCCATCGAGTGCATTCTTGGGTTTGCTGAATGATTTTCCCATAGAAACACAAAGCAATTCATCCTTATTGATTTCATTAAATTTTTCCACCTACAAAAATGAGAAGTATGCATTAAATGCATTAATATGTAATAGTTCTATTGTTTAAAAATGTTGTTTATTATATTTCAACTGATTAGAATATAATTTATATGTACACATAAAAATGTGGTTATAATTGAACAAGGATATCACTTGGCTATAAAACTTAAATACCAGAAAGCCTGTAATTTTTTTTGTATCAGATGTATTCTAAATGACAGAACTAATGATTTGCGTACCTTCTTGCCCTCCATATTGTAGATAATCCTGGCTTGACCCCATAGCCCCAGTTTAATGGTGGCATTGTCCAGAATTTCCTCTAGTGTCTCTCCCCACACATACACTGCCCTCTCTACACTTTCCCCATTTGGAAATACCATCACTCGTTTCTAAAGGACAAGTCAGTGTTTAGTATATTAATTAAAAGATCCTTGATCTTCAGAGGTATGGCAAATCTAGGCAATACACAGAATTTATGAACTTAATTCTGTGTATTGTCTAGGGTAAACAAACTATGATGTATAATTATATTGTAGAACACTTAATGTATATTTTATGACCGTATATCTATAACATACAAAATGATACAACTCTAAATTACCTGCAGTAAAATTATAGAAACAGAGAAAAGTGAAACAAGTTTCTCTATACATCAAAAGACATAGGTTTCATTACGTGTTCTAGTAACCATTTTCCCTCCAACTTGAGTTCCTTAATCTTTTTAAATGTCAAAAGACACATGACTTGAAAAAAAATTAGGAACTCAAGTTGGAGAAAAATCAACTAAAGAGAAGGTATTATGCAACCCTTTTCTCCCTTTGCAAAAATGAATTTCTAAAAAGTTTGTGTCCACTTATTTATTACTTTGTGGATCACTGCAATTGCCAAATGCTTCACATTTCATTACAATAAAATCAAATGCTTGCTAAGGGTTCTCTAACATGACATAGAACAAAAAAGAATCACTGACTGGAAATGATGAAACAGGAGCAATGTGAGAAAGAGCATCCTATATATTTTTGCTTGTTTTCCTTACCATGTCTGGTTGCTGGTACAGGCGTCTGTTTGTGTTAACACTGACTGTGCGGATCTTCTCTTTCTGGACAGCCTTGACCTCTGCAAGGTGTGTCTCCAGTTTGTGTATAGTGTCATGCTTGAGTTCCTCAGCTACGGTTGGTTCCTGCCAGTTGTTTTCCACAATCACGGGCTGCCGGCTGCTACGGGTAGGTTTATACTCCCCAGGGTTCTGGGACTCAATTCTACGTCCTGAAATCGGAAATACATGTGACAACTTCCTGTTTGTAAACTCAACAAAAAAATCTCCCCCGTTTTTTGGAATCTAGTCTTTGTGTAGTATTAGAATATATATATAACCATCATACAAAATTTTACATCAGAAGATCTTTTAAATCTGTATAACTTTGTTTTTCATTCATAATTCCCCAGTATTTATCCATCAACCACACTGAGCATCAATTCTGTTATTCCCAAAATTTCCTTTATGTTTTATTTTTTCATTAGGAAAGTTCAAAGGAATTGTAAAGAAGATACCTTTCATTTGCCTTAGGATATGCTTTTCCATATCCAGTTCTAAAGACACAGCTGATCGGAAAGCACGTCTCTTCTTACGATTTTCCATTTTAGTCTCCACCTTTTCAGGAGGGAAGAACTCCTGGCCTGAAGAGACCCAGACCTCAATTGGATATCGGAGGATAATGTCAACAGGAGGGATTTGAACCTGACTCAGAAGCTGGTCTCTCTCCCGCTGGACCTTGGACTGCTCCTGCTGATCCACTTCTTTTTAAAATAATTACAAATTCTGTTCAGTGTTTTAAATCGAGGCATTTACTTAGAAATAAGAATCTTTGATTTGAGAAAAAAACTTGAGATTAAATAAAGTTTCAAGATAAAGAAAACTGTTTAATAAATTGCAAGATTGTTTTAAATATGATAGCAATGTCACTGACCAGCATTGTCTCCTCCTGCCCCTTCAGCTGTACTGTCCTGTCCCTCTCCTTCACCCCGCTGTTCAGTCTCCCCTCCCCCAGGGGCTCCATTACTCTGTTGACTGGGCTTGGTTTCCCCTTCTTCCTCCTCATCTGTACATGTAGGATAAAAACAAATATGACATACCAGGCTTTCTTTTCTTCAATAATTCTAATGCTAGACTTGAGATGCTATATTACCTTCCACATTGGATTCCTCCTTTCCGTGGAGGATCTTCTCCAGCTGGTCTACCATCAGAGATTTGTAATTCTCCACGGCCCAGTCTATCAGGTCGTCAATCTCCAGCACCAGGGTCCCGTCCTCAGTAAAGATCTTCCTGGCAGCTGAGGCCAGGCCCAGCTTATGTGTACACTGGTTCAGAATCTTAAAGGTCAGAAAATCAAATTAATCCAGGCAACAACCTAAAGGCACTGAATTAAAAATGTGTCAACCAAAATGGTCACATGCAATTGCTGGCTTTCTGCTAATTTAGGCAATTTCAACTATCTAGAACAATGTAATTTCTGATGTAATGCATTAGATGTAAAAATACATATATATTTCTTATCACAAGAAGAAAATCTAAATTAGACACAAGTATATCTAATATTTCCTACAAGGGATGTTCTTACCCCTTCTATGCTGGATCCACAGATAAGCTCCCCTTGGTGCATGCGTCCCTCTCCATTCTTGTAGGCCAGTATTTTGATGGTTTTGACCGTCTTGGCTGCATTAATTTCCTTAGCGATGGTCTTGACATTGGCTTCCTCTCTCAGTTTTCCGAGGGTATCTTCCCACGTCTCCAAGGTGAGGTCAGCCTCGTGTGTTGACAAGTCAACCTTTCCATTCAAAACTCGGAAACTTCCTATTTGCTGTAGTTTAAGCTTTTTGGCTGTTGAAAGTAAAACTTAACAATTAGATACACACCACAAAATATATTAAAACAGACCTTTTTAATCTTAAAATTAAATATTTCATCTAAACATTTTTTATCTTCTAGAAAAATAATTCTCAAAGGAAACCAATGTGTAGAATCTACATTATTTTGCTGTTTTCTTGCTCAGTGCATGACTATCTTTCTTTGTCAAACAACTGTATGTTTTTAAAAATCAAGAGAATTTTTTCGATATTACCTTCTCCCATTGCACAAGAAAATTCGGTTCTCTCTGGTAATTTCTGCAGCTTGTAACGCCCCCTCATGGCACGGGCACAGGAAGTGCAGACAGTAATATTCTTTACAGACACTCTGTCAGAATTGGAGTGAACAGGAACCTCTGCTAGGTATCCCTTAAAAAATGAGATAAGATCTAACTCATAGAAGCCTCAAGCTCAATGATAATAAACATACTGAAAAATTACCAGAGAAATATATTTATAAAAAGCAGATCCTTACTGGTTGATCAATTTTGCTGTCATGTGATATGGCGTAAGTACAAATGTCAGCATGGTTAGCGGCAGTTATCTCTGCAATTAAAAGAATTATTTTTGATTTTTTTTTAAAATTCAATAATGAAAATGATGAGCAAGGTAGGCAATGTGAAGGTCATTTTTAAGGTCAATATCAAATTATATGTAAGAGAAGCCTATGTTGCACTCTTCAATCGTAACTATTTGACCTTTCTGTGAATAAACAACTCTTATTTCTCTCTGAAAATGACTGAATATTATAATTGTGTATTCTTGACAATAGGGCTTCATGAATGAATAATATTCCCAGTCCATAAACAACTACTGTACCCTTATCATAAGGATTAGTGAAAAAAGCATGTATGTATCCAGTCTCTGCATCATATCTCCATTTCTGATGAGCCTTGCCGTATATATTTAACTTTCTGGCCTGCAAGGTCACAGCACAGCCACTGAAGGTCAAAGGTCGACCTTCTTCATCTTCAGAAAAGGGCTCATTTGCTGGCATGGCAACAGTTAGGACCATTTGAGAGCTGTGCTTGGAGCGTATTTCCCTGTGATAAGATATAGTAATCATTGTGTCTAACATTTTGTGAAGTCTGACATTTAACTCTGTACACAGTATATCTTTCCATACCTAGCACACTATATCACTCGATATGTAAATATAGTATAGAATATCTTATTAGCAGTTGATGTTTTTGAATATCGGCTATTTAAGATCATGTTTCAAAGATTATGATATCATAAATATTCTGAAGATTTATGAGTAATAACATAAAAGAATAATCAAGCTAACCCATTTTCTCTAATGACCCATCTCTGATTTATGTCATCGGGTCTCCGTTTGACCAATAACACTGGGTTCACTCGACCCTCTTGTTCTAATACACCCAACACCAGGGTCCGGTTGGCTGCACAGGCTATATACCCATCCTCATACACAAATCTCTGAAGTGTGTCTCGAGATATTTTAGGGATGGGTTGGGGTCTGAAAAATAATCAATAAATACTTTATAAAGTGATTTTTACATTTAAATATTAACTACAAATAACTACCCATGCAAGAAAACAGAGTAAGAATTAATGTATTCCTAACTTGAATAATTTGGATTATATACTGGAAAATGTCCAGCTTTCACAAAACATAGGTAATCAAAGATTACGAAGCTCACCTCGACGAAGGTTATCTATAAGTAAGGCAAATCTCACATCATATTTTTTCTAGTTAGTGTACATCCCAAGATCAATATCTATACAAGTTTGGTTTAAGAAGGACTTATAATTACTTGGAAATAGACCTGCTCAAAAAACTTTAACCTGGTCACTCATCTGGAAAATCTAGGTCAGATTCAGCATCCGAAGCAAGTGTGTAGTGTTCATCCCTAGATGCATCATCCATGCAAGTTTGGTCCAGGTAGGGCGTATAGTTACTTGGGAATGGACCTGCTCCAAAAACTTTAACCTGGTCACTCATCTGGAAAATCTAGGTCAGATCCAGCATCCGAAGCAAGTGTGGTAGTGTCCATCCCTATATGCATCATCCATGCAAGTTTGGTTCAGGTAGGGCTTATAGTTACTTGGGAAAGGATCTGCTCCAAAAACTTTAACCTGGTCACTCATCTGGAAAATCTAGGTCAGATTCAGCATCCGAAGCAAGTGTGGTAGTGTCCATCCCTAGATGCATCATCCATGCAAGTTTGGTTCAGGTAGGGCGTATAGTTACTTGGGAATGGATCTGCTCCAAAACCTTTAACCTGGTCACTCATCTGGAAAATCTAGGTTAGATTCAGCATCTGAAGCAAGTGTGGTAGTGTCCATCCCTAGATGCATCATCCATGCAAGTTTGGTTCAGGTAGGGCTTATAGTTACTTGGGAATGGACCTGCTCCAAAAACTTTAACCTGGTCACTCATCTGGAAAAATCTAGGTCAGATCCAGCATCCGAAGCAAGTGTGGTAGTGTCCATCCCTATATGCATCATCCATGCAAGTTTGGTTCAGGTAGGGCGTATAGTTACTTGGGAATGGATCTGCTCCAAAAACTTTAACCTGGTCACTCATCTGGAAAATCTAGGTCAGATTCAGCATCCGAAGCAAGTGTGGTAGTGTCCATCCCTAGATGCATCATCCATGCAAGTTTGGTTCAGGTAGGGCGTATAGTTACTTGGGAATGGATCTGCTCCAAAACCTTTAACCTGGTCACTCATCTGGAAAATCTAGGTTAGATTCAGCATCTGAAGCAAGTGTGGTAGTGTCCATCCCTAGATGCATCATCCATGCAAGTTTGGTTCAGGTAGGGCTTATAGTTACTTGGGAATGGACCTGCTCCAAAAACTTTAACCTGGTCACTCATCTGGAAAAATCTAGGTCAGATCCAGCATCCGAAGCAAGTGTGGTAGTGTCCATCCCTATATGCATCATCCATGCAAGTTTGGTTCAGGTAGGGCGTATAGTTACTTGGGAATGGATCTGCTCCAAAAACTTTAACCTGGTCACTCATCTGGAAAATCTAGGTCAGATTCAGCATCCGAAGCAAGTGTGGTAGTGTCCATCCCTAGATGCATCATCCATGCAAATTTGGTTCAGGTAGGGCCTATAGTTACTTGGGAATGGACCTGCTCCAAAAACTTTAACCTGGTCACTCATCTGGAAAATCTAGATTAGATTCAGCATCCGAAGCAAGTGTGGTAGTGTCCATCCCTAGATGCATCATCCATGCAAGTTTGGTCCAGGTAGGGCTTATAGTTACTTCGGAATGGATCTGCTCCAAAAACTTTAACCTGGTCACTCATCTGGAAAATCTAGGTCAGATTCAGCATCCGAAGCAAGTGTGTAGTGTTCATCCCTAGATGCATCATCCATGCAAGTTTGGTTCAGGTAGGGCGTATAGTTACTTGGGAATGGATCTGCTCCAAAACCTTTAACCTGGTCACTCATCTGGAAAATCTAGGTTAGATTCAGCATCTGAAGCAAGTGTGGTAGTGTCCATCCCTAGATGCATCATCCATGCAAGTTTGGTTCAGGTAGGGCTTATAGTTACTTGGGAATGGACCTGCTCCAAAAACTTTAACCTGGTCACTCATCTGGAAAAATCTAGGTCAGATCCAGCATCCGAAGCAAGTGTGGTAGTGTCCATCCCTATATGCATCATCCATGCAAGTTTGGTTCAGGTAGGGCGTATAGTTACTTGGGAATGGATCTGCTCCAAAAACTTTAACCTGGTCACTCATCTGGAAAATCTAGGTCAGATTCAGCATCCGAAGCAAGTGTGGTAGTGTCCATCCCTAGATGCATCATCCATGCAAGTTTGGTTCAGGTAGGGCGTATAGTTACTTGGGAATGGATCTGCTCCAAAACCTTTAACCTGGTCACTCATCTGGAAAATCTAGGTTAGATTCAGCATCTGAAGCAAGTGTGGTAGTGTCCATCCCTAGATGCATCATCCATGCAAGTTTGGTTCAGGTAGGGCTTATAGTTACTTGGGAATGGACCTGCTCCAAAAACTTTAACCTGGTCACTCATCTGGAAAAATCTAGGTCAGATCCAGCATCCGAAGCAAGTGTGGTAGTGTCCATCCCTATATGCATCATCCATGCAAGTTTGGTTCAGGTAGGGCGTATAGTTACTTGGGAATGGATCTGCTCCAAAAACTTTAACCTGGTCACTCATCTGGAAAATCTAGGTCAGATTCAGCATCCGAAGCAAGTGTGGTAGTGTCCATCCCTAGATGCATCATCCATGCAAGTTTGGTTCAGGTAGGGCGTATAGTTACTTGGGAATGGATCTGCTCCAAAACCTTTAACCTGGTCACTCATCTGGAAAATCTAGGTTAGATTCAGCATCTGAAGCAAGTGTGGTAGTGTCCATCCCTAGATGCATCATCCATGCAAGTTTGGTTCAGGTAGGGCTTATAGTTACTTGGGAATGGACCTGCTCCAAAAACTTTAACCTGGTCACTCATCTGGAAAAATCTAGGTCAGATCCAGCATCCGAAGCAAGTGTGGTAGTGTCCATCCCTATATGCATCATCCATGCAAGTTTGGTTCAGGTAGGGCGTATAGTTACTTGGGAATGGATCTGCTCCAAAAACTTTAACCTGGTCACTCATCTGGAAAATCTAGGTCAGATTCAGCATCCGAAGCAAGTGTGGTAGTGTCCATCCCTAGATGCATCATCCATGCAAATTTGGTTCAGGTAGGGCCTATAGTTACTTGGGAATGGACCTGCTCCAAAAACTTTAACCTGGTCACTCATCTGGAAAATCTAGATTAGATTCAGCATCCGAAGCAAGTGTGGTAGTGTCCATCCCTAGATGCATCATCCATGCAAGTTTGGTCCAGGTAGGGCTTATAGTTACTTCGGAATGGATCTGCTCCAAAAACTTTAACCTGGTCACTCATCTGGAAAATCTAGGTCAGATTCAGCATCCGAAGCAAGTGTGTAGTGTTCATCCCTAGATGCATCATCCATGCAAGTTTGGTCCAGGTAGGGCGTATAGTTACTTGGGAATGGACCTGCTCCAAAAACTTTAACCTGGTCACTCATCTGGAAAATCTAGGTCAGATCCAGCATCCGAAGCAAGTGTGGTAGTGTCCATCCCTAGATGCATCATCCATGCAAGTTTGGTTCAGGTAGGGCGTATAGTTACTTGGGAATGGATCTGCTCCAAAAACTTTAACCTGGTCACTCATCTGGAAAATCTAGGTCAGATCCAGCATCCGAAGCAAGTGTGGTAGTGTCCATCCCTAGATGCATCATCCATGCAAGTTTGGTCCAGGTAGGGCTTATAGTTACTTCGGAATGGATCTGCTCCAAAAACTTTAACCTGGTCACTCATCTGGAAAATCTAGGTCAGATTCAGCATCCGAAGCAAGTGTGTAGTGTTCATCCCTAGATGCATCATCCATGCAAGTTTGGTCCAGGTAGGGCGTATAGTTACTTGGGAATGGACCTGCTCCAAAAACTTTAACCTGGTCACTCATCTGGAAAATCTAGGTCAGATCCAGCATCCGAAGCAAGTGTGGTAGTGTCCATCCCTAGATGCATCATCCATGCAAGTTTGGTTCAGGTAGGGCGTATAGTTACTTGGGAATGGATCTGCTCCAAAAACTTTAACCTGGTCACTCATCTGGAAAATCTAGGTCAGATCCAGCATCCGAAGCAAGTGTGGTAGTGTCCATCCCTAGATGCATCATCCATACAAGTTTGGTTCAGGTGGGGCGTATAGTTCCTTGGGAATGGACTTGCTCCAAAAACTTTAACCTGGTCACTCATCTGGAAAATCTAGGTCAGATCCAGCATCCGAAGCAAGTGTGGCAGTGTCCATTCTAGATGCATCATCCATGCAAGTTTGGTCCAGGTAGGGCTTATAGTAACTTGGGAATGGGACTTGCTCCTAAAACTTTAACCGGGACGCCGACGCTAACGCCGACGCCAACGCCGGGGGTATAGCATAAGCTCATCTCGACTTCGTCGAGGTGAGCTAAAAAGTGAAAAACACAAGTTTTCAAAGGTACAGACATAATAACACTGTTGACATGTACACAAACTCATGTTTTTGTTAAAATAACTCAACTCAATAGCTAAACTACACAATCACAAGTTAGAAACTTTATTAAAATCACTTAAAGACATAGGTCTATCTGTGTTAATTCTGGAACAGATCACTGCAAACTATATAAATGTATACTAAGTTAATAATTAATTTTATCATCTATTCATTTACCTTCCTGATCTATCCCTGCAATAAATATGGATTATATAGAAGACAGAGTATGGAGATATGTAAATAGACATGCAGGCTACTCTGGACTCCATCACAGAAAAAAGGGCCCCAGATAAATAAAATGGCAGCCAAGATTATCTTTAACTTACATACAGATGATGCAGGACAAAGAAATCAGATGGATATGTGGACCATGGGTAGTGACTGAAGGAAAAAAATGACCATTGAAGTAAACAGGTGTCTAGGAATGAGACTACCTACTTGTATTTGTCATACATCTCCTTGTCTGTGAATTTATAGGCGTCTGGATCCTCGGATCCCTCATCTTGACTGACATTGATAAGTCTTTCCCATGGCCATTTTAAGTTGTTCAACCTCTGTTCAGATCTTCTGTGGGCAATCTCATGGCAAGTCCTAAACATAGACAATGCACTCAAATTTAAGGAGAATCGATCCTGAGCTTTTGAGCAGATTTTGGTCTGGACCTTTATTTCTAAAATTCTGCATCATTTTTGAGTTCTAACATTAAATCTGGATTCTAAAATGCAAATTAAACTATATCCAATGAAACAAAATGGGATTAAATTCCATTTAAATAGGTTCAAGTCAGGAACTATATTTTGTGGCGGAAGGTTTTTTAGAAGAAAATGATCAATTTTTTTCCTTTTGAAATATATACAGTACTGTATAAGTTTAAATTCCTATTTTTCCATGCTGGTTGCAAACAGAGCTGTTTTTTGCAGTGAAATGTTTATGCTGGTTCTGAAATATCTATCAAATTATTTCTTTTGAATTCTTTCATTATATTGTGACAAATATAGTATATATATTCTGAAAGTCCAGGAAAAAATTGAGCCAGTTTTAACATAAAATTAACACTTTTTTAGTAATATCTAAAAATTTACATCATAGATCCCCACATTCGTTTTTCTTTTCTTAATATATAAGATAACTTTGATCAATCTGCTTAAATTCAGCAAAAGTTTAAGACTTTAAAATAATTTTCTTGCTTGTTAAATTTTTAGTGCCAGAAAAATCACATTTTGTGAGTGCAGAAAGGTCAAATAATTGATTATGCGAAGCAATTTGAAACTTTTTCTTAGTCACAATTTTAATGTGTCTTTTTTTAAATAGACTAATAGTTTATTTTGCCCCATGATTTATTTCGATAAAAACATTGGAGGAAAAACATCGAAGGTGTGATTTTTGATTAAGACACAAATTTCAGTGCAAAAAGGTCATATTAAATGTACTGTAGCGCCAAAAGAAGCATATTGACTCCCATTTTTTGTTTTGATTTTTAATTAAGCTATGTGTGTAGAAACTAAAAATATACTTGACAAAAAAAGTTTAAGACTTTAAATATCAGGATCAAACCTTGTTAAGTATTTTATTTCAGTTATTAATGATAATGACAATTTTACTACAGTTCTGTCAATGTTTTTTTTGTTTATTAGTTCTAAGCTAATAACACAGAAACTTGCATGTTTTCTTCTTCCTCCTCAGCAAACATGGTGGCCCTGGAGTCCTGAAGATTCTGACTGTCCCTCTCTGTGGGTGGGGGACGTCGGGGGAGAGGCTGCTCCTCCTCAAGATTCCACTGACGATTGATAATGATCCGTGTATTGGCCACCAAGTTACCTTCCATCTCCAGTACATACTCTGATAAACCATTAAAACAATTCAGATTTTATTTCATTATAATAAAAAAAACATGATATGTTTATGAAACACTGATGCCCCCGTATGGCAACTTATAGCAAAGGTTAAACTTTCTCAAATGCAAATAAAATATGTTGGTACCCAAAGTAAGGTCTTGTCTCGAGGAATATACCTGTGAAATATGAGAGCCCTAGCAGCAACCATTGAAAAGATATGGAAAAGGTTAAAGTTTTTCAAAAGTAAGTCAAACATCAAGGTCAAGGTCAAATGGTAAAAAATAATGGTGTCTAAGGAAAGGCCTCCTCACAGGAAATATACTGGTGAAATATGAAAGTTGAAGCACTGATCGTTCAAAAGTTATTACCAAGGTTTAAGTTTTTTAAAAGTAGGTCAAACTCCAAGGTCAATGGATTACAATTGTTGATATCCAAATGAAGGTCTTGTCATAAGGATTACATGTGTGAAGTATGAGAGCCCTAGCACCAACGGTTCAAAGGTTATGGCCAAGGTTAAAGTTTTTCAAAAGTAGGTCAAACTGCAAGGTCAAGGTCAAAGGGTCAAAATTGTTGGTATCCAAAGGAAGATCTTGTCACAAGGATTACATATGTGAAGTATGAAAGCCCTAGCATCAACCATTCAAAAGTTATGGCCAAGGTTAAAGTTTTCCAAAAGTAGGTCAAACTCCTAGGTCAAGGTCAAAAGGTCAAAGTGGTTGGTATCCAAAGGAAGGTCTTGTCATAAGGATTACATATGTGAAGTATGAAAGCCCTAGCTCTAACCATTCAAAAGTTATGGCCAAGGTTAAAGTTTTCCAAAAGTAGGTCAAACTCCTAGGTCAAGGTCAAAAGGTCAAAGTGGTTGGTATCCAAAGGAAGGTCTTGTCATAAGGATTACATATGTGAAGTATGAAAGCCCTAGCTCTAACCATTCAAAGGTTATAGCCAAGGTTAAAGTTTTTCAAAAGTAGGTCAAAATCCTAGGTCAAGGTCAAAGGGTCAAAGAGGTTGATATCCAGAGGAAGGTCTTGTCACAAGGAATACACATGTGAAGTTTGAAACGCCAAGTACCAATTGTTCAAAAGTTATGGCCAAGGTTAAAATTTTGCAAAAGTAGGTCAAACTCCAAGGTCAAGGTCAAAAGGTCAAATATGATGGTACCCAAAGAAAGGTCTTGTCACAAGGAATACACATGTGAAATATGAAAGTCATAGCTCCAACCAATCAAAAGTTATGGGCAAGGTTAAAGTTGACAACAGACAGACAGACAAACAGACAGACAAACAGATAAACAGACAAACAGACAGGACAAAAAGAATATACCCCCAGGTTCTTTCGATCCGGGGGCATAATAAAATACACACTGTTCTGCTTGTATAGATATGGAATGCCTTTAGGGATATGTACTCGTAATAAGAGACTCGATTACATGTACTATAAATAAGGCTTGATGCTATACAAGTGATAAAAGACAATAGCTCAGAAGTTTAGATAATTAATGACAGCATAAATTTTTTTTAAAAATAAGAGAGGGTTACAGAGGGTACATGGTTCTCTTAACAATGTACAAAAAAGCTTAATTGACTGACATGTCAGCCGAATAAAAAAAAAAACCAAACATTAAAACTCACTCTCTGGATTGCGGAGTGATATGTACTGTCTGATTTTGGCGATATCTTGAGAGAGTTGTGACAACAGAATACGCCTTTGTTGTTGATCCTTGGACAGCTTGGGGTCCATCCAGCCCTCCCCGCAGGACACATAAACTAAGTCATCCCTCCTCAGGTTGACTAGACTGAAGTGCTCATTTCCTTTACTGTCAAAAAGTCGTCTGGCAGCAAATGGCAAGTTAAGCAGGCTTGTGCAGTTGTCCAAAAACTAAAATCATTTTTTTTTTTTTAAAGAAAAGAACATGGTGTTTTGAGTAAAAATCTGTCACATTTCAATGTAATTTTAGTACATACCATGATAAATTCCAGTTCCCTGACAGTTCTGTCCACACAGTGGAGGTTAATGTCTTCCTCCACATTGTCTGTCTCTGGTACGGGGACATCCTTCTCCACAAGCTTGGAGTGCTGAGGCTTCTTACCAGATTTACCTCCCTTCTCCTTGTTCAAGTCCTTCAACATCTAGTCATCAGAAAAAGCAAAAAAAAAATTTTTTTTAACATTTACAGGAATAAAAGATTTACTGACTTTCTGGTGGACATGAAATGATACTTTTTTTTTATCTTGATAGACATGAAATTATGTATATTTTTCTTTATCAACAGATTTAAATAATTACATTTGTAAGATTTGGGCCAACTACAGGCATAGCTAGCCTGGTGTCTCTCTCTCCATTTTTCATTGTCATGAGCCTTAAAGGAGCCACTGCAAATAAATATATTCAAGCATTACTGTAGAACAAAGCAAAATTGAAAACTTATAAATTATAACCATCACTTGTACACACATTCTTTCTGGACAGTATACTCACTACCAGAAATTCCAAGTTTGGACAGTGGTTTGTGTAGGGGAGGGGCATTTGGTAGAAGATATCCCTCCATAGGCCAGTCATAGTCCTGAAATGTCAAAAACAGGACAATAAGCAACCAAAATATTTAATTTCTATATCTCTGAAAAAATCAGAAAGTTTGAAGATTCTATGGGAATGCATGCATGTCAGCAAAAATATTTCAATCCCAGCAGATTCAGTCATATAAGTGGTGTTATAGCAGACCTCAGCTGTAAACTTGATCAGTAGCAGGAAGGACTTTATTTGTGATAGTACCTACCATAACAAGGTCTCATCAAAGAGACCTTACACTGAACATACTGAGATTTGAACTCCAACACATAATGAAGCCCCGTCAACTGAGCTACTTCTATGCTAGAGTATAGAGAGAAGAATACACATTATAAGTCTACCTCATTTAGATTGCCGTCCTCCTTTACAGGCCAGGACAGTGCTCTCTTGCTCCACTCCATGTTTGTGGCATCATTGTACTTCCACTGGCCCAGGTTATCAAATCTCTCCTGTTTCAGGGCAAATCTGATTGAACAAAAAATACCAGTATGAGAAAAACAGCTGATAGGGGTTAACTTCAGAAAAATTTTCAACAGTTCCACAGTAAGAATAAAAACAATGTTTTTGAAAAACTGAATATATATCGGATTATGAAGTTCTTTTATAGTTAACAATTTATAGCACCAAACTAAACCAACCTCTGATTAGATGCCTCCTTCTTTTGTCGTCTCTCAGTGACGACCAGATACACGGACTGTCCTGGTAAGATCCCCTCTGGCTGCTGGTTTTCCTCATCCCCCAGGTGATTCCCATTGTAGGTCAAAACAAGGTTAGGATGAGCCTAGAACAGCAGAGGAAAAGGTCAGAAGTGAAAGAAATCCAATGATTTTAAAACTGAGGGCTTTTAAATGGACACAAGATTTCAGTAAAAGATACATGAACTTGTAAATTTTGAAAGAAGAACATTTAGCATGTTAAAGATAGCTTCTTACTAGGCATGTGATGGTGGCATCTGGATTAAACTGCCACTGTTGGTAGGTGTTGCCTGTAGCTTTCTTCTGAATGTTGACAACAAACCCAGACACTGTGTCCTTACCCAAGGTCAAATCTACCCTAGTGTCTGATACTCCGAGGCAAAGCTGTGGTATGGACTTACACCTTATGTAGCCATTCTGGAAAACAGAAAAAAAGAAGGATTTCAGCAAGTGAGAACCAAACCTGAACTGAAGAGTAACCTGCTTGTCACATTATAACAGCTTCATACATGTATATAGTAATCATTTTAATACACTGTACCAAGCATTTTCATTTATCATATGTGTGGTTATTTCACATATTTTTAACAAAGAAGGCAATGAGAACCAAAATTACCTTCTGAATGGTCCAGACTTGAGCCTCAGGAGGCCAAAGTTTTGTGGAACCTCCTTTCTTAACTTTTTTGAAGCAATTCACTTCTGGGTACAACACAATTTTTTCATTGTTCTGAAAAACAAGAATAATAATACAATACTCTGAAACTCAGTCATGTGTGTCAAAGTCAACATTCTTCTCCAGGTCTTGGTTAAGGTGCGCGATACAGAAGACAGGTCATAATTTCATTTGAACATAAAAATGTACTTTTGAGATGTTCTAAGATACAGGATTAGTGGAAATCAGCTGTGACTAATATACATGTGTATCATCAGTCAACTGTGATCTGTAAAGTTGTGACACTTCATGTTGTGTTTTAGAGTTACTAATTACATACCTTAGCTTGTAGGAAGGTACTTCTGGCATCAATACGAGCCATACGTGCTAAGTCCTGAACATGTGACTGGGATTCTGGGGAGTTGGCCTGCTCGTAATCGTAGGCTGGGTACCCCACTGTGGCCTCCCAAGCAGCATACCTGTAAATAAACCCTCAGCATATAGACCAAACAATACATAATCCATATTCTGATGAAAATGTCAAATATCACATGGACTGTTCTCTCTGTTGTTTTAAAGAAAAGAATTGAGATAAAAATACACTTACGTTTCTCTGTTTTTGGTAAGATCCATGTTCAATGGTTCTCTTATGATGAATGTCTCCCCTTCCATAAGGTATGCTGTAGCCTTCTCAAACATGGCCTGGATGCAGTATGCTAAAAGCAATTGATGTTTTGCTAAGCAATTTTTTAAACTTCTTAAATTTCCATGCATTTAACTACATGTACCAGTCTTTTGCTGCTAGTTTACAAACATCAATTATCTTTAAACTCAGACTTTCTCTTTTTTAAGGTACAAAATATTTGCCTGGTAATCTATTTAAATCTACAGAAATACTGATAAATGCCAATAATACACAACTCTATTTTGACACTTACTGAACGGGTTAATAAATGGTTCTCCAAAAGACACCCAGATCTCCTGATCATACTCAAGGTCATAGACATTGGTGATCTCTTTTCCATACTGGTCAAAAATTTTCTTGACCACAGGAGCAATTTTTGGATTGTGTGGATTTGCAGTCACATGGTTTGTCGACAGATCATCAAACAGCTGCAAGAAAAATCAATGAGTAAATGATCATCTCTTCAGCAGTAAAACACTTCACTTTACAACTCAAGTTTAACTTCACATTTACTTAATATAACATCTCTGCTGAAGCACTGCCTGTAGCTGTCCTTACCCTTGTTAAGACTTTTCCTTTGTCGTTTGTGCCTCGTAATGCACCAGCAAGATTAAAGTAAAACACTTGATCATTCTCGTAACTCCCATTCTCATACACCTGTAATGATACAATATGATTTATCTGATGTTTGATAATGATTTACAATAAATTAAACCAGCATGACATCTACAGCTTTATGTCCTCTGGGTACCTTGAGTCTAAGGCCTTTTCTTCCCACCAATCTGTGCTCAAACTCCCATTCCTTGATATGCTTCATTCTGTAGTTGGATCCTTCACTCTACAGAATAATACAAATGAATAAGACAATAAACGGGACATTACTAATGTATTATTATTATTAAGGGGGGGGGGGGGGGGATTCTCTGCCCATTTTATTTTTGCCTCTTTCATTTCACCTTGTATCAAGTGGGTAAATTCTAACTCTCTTATCCGAAGGTTACCCTAACTTACCTCCTCTACTTGCTGAAGCTCCACAATTTTCTGGAGTTTGTCCTCAATGTCCCTCAAACTCTCTGTCAGATTCTCCACTTCCTGCTCGGCCTTAAAAAAAAAATTACAGACTAGATGTTTTATTCCCTGTAAGAATCAAGACCTTTTAACATTGATATCTTTTCAATCAATGTTAAAGAGCAACAAAAGGCAAAAACTTGTTTTTTCAGGCCCTTTCAACATTCATATTACTTACAATCATTTAAATCATCGTATACTAATTCAGTCATTTTGGGAATAATAGATTTTAAAAATTATTCCAGAATCTTCATAGAGGTCTAAACTATTCATTTAACCAGTAATTCCTTGAATTTGACAAATCCATGTAACATACCAGCTCTAGCGTGGTGTAAAGCTCATCCTCAGGCATGCTCAGAATGTCAGTAATGGTGACCTTGTCTTTCTCATCCCCTAATGCATAATTCACCTGAAAAGATTCAAATAAATCTGCTGTAGATAACTTTCTTTTTATCAAGTTTAACACAAGAAATTAAATATTTTGATATCAGTTATTTACAAAATGCATGCCATTGTAATATGAAGAGAGAGAGAGAGAGAGAGAGAGAGAGAGAGAGAATGGAAAGACAGCTTTTGCAGTTTGACTATTTAATCTTACCTCTTTTTTGTACTTTACTGCTTCTTTCAGCTGTCCTTTGATGGTACGTTTCAGGTACTTGATAAAGTGAACAGTACCTGTGGGGCTAAAGGCCTCGCCAATGGACACCCACAGGGGACCATAAATGGGGGAATTACCTTCCTGTACTGCCTCATGTAACAAGGGGGCTAAAAACAGGGAATTTGTAAAAAGTTAATATCTTTTTAGAAAAAAAAAAACCCATCAGCATGATTACATTATCCAATGCTTATTCATAAACAGCTTCTTTCTTTCTTTTTTTTTTTTTTAAAGAGATATATGCTTGTAATGATCTATTTCATTTAAATAAATAATTTAACTCCAATTCTACAAAATATCCTTAAGAGATTATAAATTCTTTGAAAAGATGCTACACTGATGATAATAAGAGATGTCAGTGTAATGCACTGTGCATGAAAGCAGTCTGCGACCTTACCGTCCCTCAGATCTTTGATTTCATTTCCTTCCCAGTCATACAGTACTTTGGCATGAGTTGTTAGTCCTAGCTTAGCAGTACAAGCTATCAGGAACTGTCAGCAGAAAAAAAGAATTTCAAAATTTAATGTTTAAACAGGTGAAAACATTGAAAATTTTTATGAAATTATGAAAATGGAGAATTGACCAAACAATGGACGTTTGTGTTTACCTCCTCCTTATTACTCATATCCGCCACTATCTCCATCGGTTCTGTGGCGTAGCCATTCCTGTACACAACAATCCGGTGTCTGTTGCTCTCTAGAAGGCCCCTGGTTAGAAACAATAGACAAATCATCAAACACTACATAATTAGATAGTCAGAGTTGCTTCCCTTTAATCCTTTAATTGGTGAGAGTTGCTACCCTTGAATCCTTTCATTGGGATTTCTTGAATCCTTTCATTGAATGGGACCATTAGATATCATTAGATTGGTAACGTACCTCATTCTTTTTGACACTCTACATTTTGTCTTTTTCTTTCTTCCCTCCTCTGGCAGTAACACTCCAGACAGTGTCCACTTGGCTCCATTAGTTATTGCTATGTTTTCTTCAAAAGAATAAGATACACCGTATAAGCAGAATTTTTAGTGAGGGTGTTCAGATTGCTAAAATTGCATATTGCTAACAATTCATTCAGCACTAAGGAGGTAAGGTTATCTTGCAAAATATTTTCAAATTGCTAAAATTACTTCTCGCAAAAATTATATAGCAATTTTTACAGCTAAATCGCTAAATTTTGGGTCCCGCTAAAAATTCCACTTATACGGTATTGTGTCATTGAATTACTACACATGTGTTTACATAAAAATGCACTTAAAAATTAAGACTTATTTGAATCTAATTTCTAATTTTTGTTGGTTATGATTCACATTCAAGATCTTGAATTCTTTTATTCTTATTAAAAGAAATGAAGAGTGCCAATTTTGCAAGTATGTAATTGAGTGTGAATTTCTCCTGACTGTGGTTGATGTTTACTGTATGTGATTAAAGAGATGCCATCCAGTACATCTTTGTCATTACAAAATCATGTACAATAAATTCTGTTACATGAGCTACACTTACGCTTCACACTTTTGTATGGGTCCTTAAAATTATCTCCAGTTGAAATATACACTTCAGAATCTGGAGGAATTTCATATGCATCAAAAACTTCCTTTCCATTGTCCAAAAACACTCGTCTGGCTGCAAATCCCAGGCCTAATCTCTCAGTGCACATCTCCAGAAACTTAAACATAAAATTATAAATAGAGCAGACAGTTAAATATAAATAAGTCAATATAATTTATTTTGGTTGTAAGGCGTCATTTGACTGGATAAAAAAAATTAAGACTATATCGTATAACCTGGGTTGCCTACATCACAATTACTTACGTCAAAAACATATCAATCCGCTTGACGTTACATTTAAAATACGTACAATTTGAAGACATTTTTGAAGGAGAAATTGTCTTATTTTCTACACTTAATGATGAAAATTTAAATTATAAGGAATGAATTTAACAGCTACCCAAGTTATACTGGTATAACCTGGGTTGGAACACTTTACACTTTTTTATAAACCGTGGTTTATAAAGCGTAAACTGCCCCAACCCAGGTTATACCAGTATAATTTGGACAGCTATTACATTCATTCCTTAAATATTCAAGTACATGTATATTCTTTGATAAACAATTATAATGTTTCCTACCACTTTCATTGATGGGGCTGCTACTCGACACATGTTTTCCCGGCTGCCATTCTTGAAGGCCAGACATCTGATTGTGTAGGGTTTGTTCAAATACTGGGACTTAATTCTTCTTCCAGTAAAAGCTGTTCAAATTTAAGTGAAAGTTTAAAGTGTTAAATTTGGGGAAAAATAGCAAAAAGTGCTTCATAAAAGAGACTGAAAATATAAAATGATTAATACATGTATATTCCATGATAATTGCTCAATGAAAAAGTAGTGGAAGAATTTAATTGTCTAAAGACCCATTGGACTTTATCAATTTCAATACTTCAGTTTCCTCAATTTTCGTTGCTAGCAAATTTGTAATAATATAAAAGCAGCTTTCTTGATTGGTCAAGCAAAATGAACTGAGTTAACCAACACCTTTAAAATTTTGAACAATTGAGAATCTGTATACATCAATTTTATGTTAGATATTCAAACTCAACACACATGAAAGTTAACTTGATGCAGGAAAGCCAACCTATGATATGTGCTGACTTGTTAGGGAGGAAAGGGGGAGTTTCAAATCATGATAGGATTAGATACAAACTTTCAATGATTGGAAAACCAGATAAATTGACATTTTTCTTAAAATTGATTTTTTTTTTTTTTTTTTGGCACTATAAAAAAAATTCTAAATTCATTAGAATGTATGTACAAGAAATAGCTATAAGAAATAGTAAAATGCTAATTTTCCTTGTGAATTTTGTTTTTGCAACAATATCTAAAAATTAGTTCTGTGGGAAAAGAATCTGCTTGTGCAAGTAAAAATTAGGGTATATGATGATGATAAAAGTGATAGCAACAAAATCAAGTGATGTCACTCAAATCAGGTCTGTGGGTAGAAATCAAGTCAATAAAAGCATAAATATAATACCACTTCTTGTCATGTCAACATATCCAACACAATCAGAGCATGCTGTAAAATAAATACTTAACATGCTGTAAATCTGCATAGAATTAGTAATTCTATCATCTAAACTTAATGCTAAACCTAGATAATAAATTCTACAAATGGAATTAATAATAATAAAACAAAACAAAGCATGCATCAAATATCAAAACAAACTAAAACTAACATAATACTAAAATATCAAAATACATACGTTAAACCAACTTTTATCTTGATAATTCATATATTGTTAATTGATAAATATTCAGAAGATTCACTAGCAACTCAAGCTTACAGATATTTATGGTCACAAAAAAGTTTAAGACTTTAAAAGGTTTACGAAACACTTAATTTTAGACAAGTTTTTCAAAATTAATTAGGCAATCAACGAATAAAATGTCATGTATAACAGTTGGTTACAGTATGTATCAAAAACATACAAGACAACAAAACACCATAGATTTTTATCAAATAATGTAGCCCAAATAAAAAAATTGAACTAAATAAGAAAAAAAAAAGCTTTATAGTTTATATTTTGATTTTGCTTACCTGAGTAAGGGGTAGATCTTGCTGACCAGCCTCTTGCATTATTTCTGTAGAACCAGGACAGATTAGATGTAGCAGAAAATGGACGGTTTCTGAAGAAAAGGAAACACAGGTCTAGATAATTTGTTATTTGCTTACATGTACATCTTCTCAATCATAGTTTCATTCATTTTTACAATGTGCAATACTGCAGTATACTGCAGAGAAGATACTTTTAATTACACACAAACTGAGTTTGCAATAAAAATTGGCCTACGTTTTTCTCCTAACAGGAGCTGATGCTGGTCTCCCTTTCCTCAGCTGTGATGTAGAAGTTGTGCTCTCAGACCTGGGAGTTGCAGGGTCCCATAGGTTTGGGTCAGCAATAAATTTGGAATCAATCTTTGGTTTCCTGGCACCAGAACTCGGTCTCCCTGAACCGGGTCGTCCTGGGACAGTGGCAGATATTGGTCTCCTGTTTGACATGCCAAAATCCGAATGAGGAAGTTTCTGGGAGTATGGTGATGCAGGTACTCTATAACAAAGCATATGATCATACAATTCATGTTAACACAATTATTATGAATAATAAAAACATTACCGCGAGAATACTGTAGATCACTAAATTTTCACGACACCTTACTTTGGCGAGATAGTCATTTACCCTTAATTAGCAAGACAAAATTTTCATGAATTATGGTTACTACTCTACATAATCTTAAGGAATACAAATATTAATACGTGAGAATAAAATTTTTGCAAGCACACTGTCTTGTGTAATTACACGAAAATAAAGTTCTCATGAATAAATTGATTAACAGTAGCTAGTTCAGGGTATAAATTATAATTAGACAGCCTATATCCTTTCAGGCAGTATTTTTAAGAGCTATCAGAAATTCATGGCCTTGTACTGTATCAAGAAAATCATGCAGTTTCTTGTTGTGTTTGTACCTAACAGAAATACATTGTGCATTTTTCATTTAGAAAATTAACACTTACTCTCTCTTTTTCTTCATACTGTTCTTGGTTTTTCTGAGTTCATCCAGGTACTGTGCAATCAACAGATCTTCGTAACTCACCATATCAGTATTCTGTTTACTGAAAGCTAGACTTCCCTCCCTTGAATTAGGAGAACCTTTCGATTCTCGTCTTCCTGGCATCTTGCCTGTATTGTCAATACAGCACATATAATACAATACAGCACATACAATACAATACAGCACATATAATACAGACATTGTTATCATACACGATCAGATGCATGAATTCAGTTTTTATATGAAATAAATTGAGTGATATATTCTTTTTTACAGTAAATGCATGTCTTATATTGCACATGTTGCTCAGTTTCTATCCTGATTTACTGTATGTAATGACCTTTAATTTCACTAAAGACATTTTCTTTTTATTTTCAAAACAAAAACTTTTTCATCCATTTTGACAAAATGTAATCGTTCGTTCATGCCCATGTTGATTTCTTTTTCATCCGCAAAACTACAATTTAACTTACAATTTGTCAATATAAATGAATTATAAAGCTCTTCGGTTTGTATCAAAATTGAGAGTATCTCATTTGAATTAATCAAAAGTAAAACTCAGGTATGTGATATGTCTTATCAACAAATCAAAATTATTATTTATGTAATTTCTTTGCCACTAAATTCTGTCCTTTTTAAATAATTTAGAAAATTTGCTTCTATATCAATGAACATGCTGAATAGCCACTATCATACATTGCTTTGTAAAAAAGAAATTGGGGACCATGCACATATATACTCCTAAAAATATTAAAATTATGCAATTTATTAATTGATTAAAGTAGATTAAAAATGAATTATCAAAGTATTTTCTAAATTTTATTTTAAATTGAAAGCCATGTTCATTTCAGCAGTGTTTATTCGTTTAATGGGACGAGCACTTGCATGCATTTTTGCTCCACTATTCCTAGTATAATATATTGGCTTATACATTAAAATAATGGTGAAATTGTCTTGTTTAGAAAAATATGACGTCTTAAATTTAATTAGTATCTTGGTACCTTACCGTATTTTAATGACAATGGGACAACCAAGTATTATTCACAACATGCAATGATCAATGCATTTTTTCAATGTACTTTCTCCAGAGAGGGAATCCATATTGAAATATTTGCCTATCTCCTTGGTGATTACGTCACGATAACAGGACCGCACAAAAGGTAGGCCGAGCACTTGTTACGGTGGAGTGCGGGACGGTTCGCCCCAAAAGACCATTCGCGCTGAGACGTTTCGCCCCAAGACGGTTTGCGCCGAAGATCAATCAATTAATTATGTGGCAATTATCACTTGTTAACAGCAATTATCAACTTCTTAACTTTTATACTGTGTTATATTAATCCAATCCATTGGTTCAATCATAGGCACTCCCCAGCTTAATTGTTAAAAAATATATATCTACTATACTATAAACATAACTTTTATAGTATAGTAGATATATATTTTTTAACAATTAAGCTGGGGAGTGCCTATGGGTTCAAACAATAATACCAATTTATATGGGTTATACTTAACACCTGACACTGCAGGGACCTATAAGTCCCTGCGGACACTGAAAACCAAATTATAATTATAACACCTTAATTACAAAACTGAATCAGACAATTATGATTGCTGAATAAACATAATTATATTTGCACATTGAAAATTATACCTTTAATTATGGTATAAGCCTATTTTCAACAATTTAAACAGGCATGAAAGTTTTTTTTATTAACTTTAGAACTTTTTTTAATAAAGTCAATATTAACCTTATATGTAAATATTTATCTTAAAACATATCGTATTTATATCGTTATAGACAATGAAGATTAAATCGGGCGCGAAACGTCTTGGCGCGAAAGGTCTTTGGGGCGGGAAAATCAAAAAGTGTACTCCCATACAGTGTACGCCTTTCTTCTGAAAGAACACCAAATACCTGTAACTTCAACGACCTTTTTTTATTTGACTATAAGGATGTACTCTGCTGATTATCTTGAGGTGTCAGCCAGAACTTCTCTGGTTTTATCCATCAAAATAAGCATAATATTTTTTGACCACTAATTCCACTATCATCTATAAAAAAAAAATCACATATCAATATTCTTTGTAGCTTTAAAAGTCTTCTTAAAAACTATGAAGAAAAGCTTGATTCCAGATTAAGATTTTTTTCAGGGTAATTGTTCACTCATTGTAGACTTATCGGAAAAATCCAAGACGCCTTATATCTTATCTACTTTTCTCTTCAAATAATGATTACATCGATTCGAATATAAGTACCAAAATTGGAAAGTTTAATTCTACTTATCTAACTAGTATGATGGCATCACTAGCTTCTGTCCCCTCTATGCAAGTTATTTTTCTACAGATTCTGTCAACATGCAAAGTTTGACTTGCAACATAACTAAGTTGACATAGATCGATGTACAAAAAATGTAATCAATTAAGAATTTGCAAAATGTTACAAAATTATCAAATATCGTTCACATGTGACTAGATGCGACTCATTTATGTTGACATGCAAGATAACATTGCACACATGTAACACAAACTCTAATACATTACATACCATTAATAAAATGTACTACATGTATAGGTCTGCATGAAAGTTACTATACAGCCGCCTTCGTATATAAATTTTGTGCCAGAACATATTACTTGTTCTGGCACCAAATTTGTACCCGACAGTCCTTAAAAATTCAATCCTAGAAACCTCTTTCTTTTATGTTTCGCGACGGGTAAATTAAGAGCGTAGTGCTTATATAGGGACATTTAGGCAAATAGAAAATACGCCACCAGGCGCGGATCCAGGATTTGAAGTTAGAGGGGGCGCCAAAAGTAGGCAGGGGGTCTGGGATTCTAGAGATTTTGTAGGGTAAAAATGAGGTCTACCAAATAGAAATTTTTACATTTTCTCGACGAAACTATGATTTACGTTAACTTTGACAATTTTAGGGGGGCGCGCGCCGGGTGCGCCCCCCCCCCCCCCTTAAATCCGCCACTGGCCACCATAAAGTAGAAATAATTAAAAACATAAAAACCATAGGTGGTCCCCATCTAATTTCGTAAATGACCAATTGATAAATATATAAAGAGATATAGATCTACCCCTATAGTATAGAGGATATTTATCATTTCGTCATTAAGTTAGGAGAACAATTTGAGATGCATGAAGTATTATATATTCTATATATACTATTAGTTTCATACACATGTCGAACGACTCGGAATTTTTTTCACACACAAACCGTAAACAACTTGTCCCAACCTGGACAACCAATTTCGGGGGTGGGATGGGGCAGGGTTGGGTGGTTAATGGTGGTGGTGGAGGGGGGGGGGGGAGGACGAGTAACTTTTTTTCATTACTCTGTTTATCATTTCACTCACACTCCACCCCACCCACCCCCCTTCTAGATCGTGCATAATACAGGACAACATATCTCAAAAATATATAGGCCATCATAGTTCTCTGATTAATTCTAACTCTAAAATGAAAAGGGAAAGGTTAGCCAAATATAGATCGTATTCAAGAAAGATAGGATATTTATAATTTTATGCTTTGCTTTACTTATATGGAGGCCAGAATATTTAAGGCAGTGGAAACTGGGAAGAACTCGATTTATTCACTGAATGCAATATGTGAACAAATGATTTAAAAAAAAAAACCACCATGCAGAATCCAAGAAAATAGTGTAAATGTATCCATTTTTATATTTAAAAAATTCTGACTCATAAAAGGGGCGTCCCTCCTAGACCCTCCCTCACACCGTCCTTTCCAGAAACCTGGCGAGGAAACTGATATTCAATAATGATTTTAAAATTACAATATGTACTTATTAAGTTAAATTTACTTTAATGTGACATGTTGAGTTATTTCTTCGACAATGTGATCGAAGTTAAAAATATGCTTGAATATGTTTGCATGATGAATTAAAAAACTGTTATCATTAAAATTCTTTATAAAATTCGACGCTAACACTTTTATATTCATGCTCACGCATTGTTTTAATCCTAGTACTAAAGAAGTTGTCGATATTAAAATACATTAACATATATTATACATACACATATTAATATTTGCCTAAATGTCCCTGAGCACTACGTTCTGTAATTTACAATATTATTTAGTAATAATTATTCCGACATACTTCATTTAAAGGAATAAAAGAACTTACTGAGTTCTTGTCTAAAAAAAATGGGAAAAAATCGTGTTGAATTCATTTTAGTCGGGCTCGATCAACAGAAAATATCGATAGCAACTGGAAGTGGGTGTCGTGACCTCATTCACGAATTTGCAAATGGCGACTATTTTCTCGCCGATGACCCACCTCCCGAAATAACATATTCGTATTTTTATGTGATTTGTGATTATAGCATCGATACATTATCAGGATAAGGTAATACGAAAATACACAATAATGAGTCTGTTTGGTTTTATAATATTGCATTCGATCAAAAGCGATAGTAATTTACATTACAACATTTAAAATAAATTGTTGATAAGTTCATTTCCATTCATTGCATCCACTTTAGTGAGCGTTTTTGAAGTAAAGTTGTGTTGAAGATTGAAGGAAAAGATAGTTTCATTCAACTTCCCTCCGCAGTTTTGTGCTTAACGAGAAGCTCTTTGGCAGACAGAAGTAAAAGTCTGTTTACAGACAGGAAGTGACACCCCCGGCGTGGATCAGAAATGCTATGTTTCGCACCTTATACCAAAATCATACATTTGATTTTGATTATCATAGATAAGGTGTCATAGAAAATGATGTCTTTTACTTGGAGAAATTTTTAAAAATGAAATGAATTTTGGTAATTGAGCATGTTGAGGTGTGGGAGTATGCTGCATTGCAGATTTTGTTGTTATTTCTACAGTCTCCCTGATTTATGCAAAAAAATATATCCCTATACAATCAATTATATAAAGATGTAATACAGGTGTCTACAAAAAAATTAGTAATGTGTTGTGTTTGCTAGTATCCAGAGTTTATTTTGTCTATTGTATGTGCCATATATCATGTATATCATGATATATAAACATGTAACAATCCATTAACTTCCCAAGAACTGGGAATAGGGCAAGACGGCCCTGTTAGGACTCTCAGTCCTGAATTTAGGATAGCAGGAGCTAAAGGACATTCTGATTCAGAAACAATTAACCCAAAGTAACATGTTCTAATGATCAATATTTGACTTAAAAATAGTATTATAAGTGCAGGTTTCATTTGGTAACTTATTGTCAGAATGTCATTGTTGGTTTCACTAAACATGCTAAATGAAAGAAAAAATGCCATTGTGAAAATAGAGCCGAGCTTCAACTCTAATCATCCAGAATCTAAAGCTTTGTGTAAGCAACAATCCCTGACAATTTCTACCTGATCAATGACCAGGATATTGAGTAAATTTGAATATTTGCATGATATTGTCTTTTTATTCACTCTGTACAAAAATTATTATTTTTCATCTTGCTGTTTTGGAGGAAATTTTTTGTGTCTATACATTATTCATTAATGGATCTTTGAAGGCCATGATACATTCTATACTGTATTCTTTTCATTATATTCAATTGAATACAGGGAAAATTTTTCCTCATTTTCATGAAAATAGCAGATGACAGTTTCACTGGCACTCAACAGTCAGTGTGACTCTGACCAAACACCATGTTGCCATAAGGAAAATCTGAGTGCATACTAGTTATATGAAACTTAACCTAGGAAACATAGACGTACTTGTTGAAAGGTTTAGAGTCTATAAAGTCTGAGATTTTAAACAAATCCCAAATTGGAATTCCAATTAAATTAAGACTGTATCTTTCATATTTAGAGCAATTTATTTATTCCATACAAGCTAACGCAAATTTTTGTAAGGTAAAGATTTGTGTATTAAACATAAGATGAATAAATTATGCATTTTACATTATTTTTTCCAGGTCCATATAACAAGGCATCATGCCTGCTGTGAAGGGGGATAACATGCGGGGACTGTTGGTCTTCATCTCCGATATCCGTAATTGTAAGTAATGAGTCTCCATACCAATAGGGAAGATAATGTGGGGAATGTTGGTCTTCATATCCGACATCCGTAATTGTAAGTTATAACTCTCCATACCAATAGGGGAGATAACATATGGGGTCTTCATCTTCGACATCCGTAATTGTAAGTAATGACTCTCCATACCAATAGGGGAGATAATGTGGGGAATGTTGGTCTTCATCTCGGACATAAGGCTTCAAGACCATAAACTGAGAATAGACTTAAGTCAGAATTTTGATTTTTAGTACCTTGATATTTATTTCAGATATGTATTTAAAAATTTGCAGGTTTGAGCATTATTTAAACTTGAACAAACCATGAAAATTTTGTTTGATTTTCAAAAATTATTTAAAAAGTTATAGTGATTTGAAATTCTGTCTTAAGTCTATTATCTTAAAACCAGAGCAGTTACTGTGACTCACTAATGACTCTCAGTACCAATAAGGAAGAGATAAAGATATGCGGACTGTTGACCACTCTAATTAAAAGTAGATGTTCCGAATCCGCTACATCTAATTTTAATTAGATTGCATCTCTGACATCCGTAACTTTAAGTAACATATTTCCAACATCCAGAACTGTAACTAAAGTAAGGGAGATAATTTAGACTTGTCTTTAGAACCAAGGGAGTGAGAGTCATCTTGGCAACAAATTGTATAGATTATCTTCCAGTCAGGGAGGAAAGACTCTTTTACAAATGCACTTAACTTTGCAGTATAATAAACACAAAAATGACAGTGACTTTATAAATACAATATAATGCTTAATTAAGAATAGCAAAGAAGAGATTCAAATATGAAATGTTGAAAATCAATCCATTTATTTCTACACAGAATAATTACACCCTTGGAATGCTTAGTAAATCATGTTTTGAAAAAGGACCATAAGTCTTAGTTGATATGTTAAATATAAAATTGGTAACAGATTTGTAAATAATTCAGGTATAACAATTACTATGAAACATGAGAGAGGTGTGACTATAGTATATAGCGTGATAGTTTCTAACACAGTTTAAAAATTGTCATGTAGAAGGGTGTAGCATCATTTGAGCAAAGTGTCAACAGTTAATAAGGATCAATATGATAAACAGATCATTGAATAATCTGTATGTGGTATTGGTAAACTTTTTGATATTTTCCATTTCATGCATGTATTATGTGGAATATTCTCAAATATCACTGGTTCAGCTTGAGTTGTAATATATGACTCTTAAAATAATAGAATGAAGTTTTTATTTTTAAATTTACTAAATTAAAAATTATTAAGTGATAGATAAATCTTTTGCAGTGCTTTTTCTGTTTTGATTTTCAACTAAATAATGGAGTATTGAAATGTATGTGAACCATTTTTTTCAGTCTTTAAAAGTAAAATATAATACTGCTGAGACCAAATTAATTAAACTATAATACATGTACTGCTAAATAATCAAGTCTTGAAAGTAAGGAGAAGTAATGATTACAACATTTGAATCTCCTTCACATGTAAAGGACATTGTCTGCATTTACCTGTCTATGAGTGCCAGGTAAATAATTAATCAGATGATGATAGCTTTCTATTCTGTATACAGCATCAGATATTGATCAGGTGATGTAACAGGTGCTCATCCTCACACAATGATTATTAAGACATCAAGAAAAGTAATTATGATTAATATGCATATCATGTCCTGTGTCATGTGTATAAAAAAAGAAGTTGGATAAATTTCAATATGTTTTCAGTTAAGAAAGCAAACTGTGTAATAATTTTCTTGGTGACCCTAATACAGTTGTAGATAAGATAAAAATGTAAATGTTATGCACATATGATAGGTTAACAAACAAGGAACATTAGCATATTGTGATATATGTTACAATTTGATGTCTCCCACTCATAAAGTAATAAAATTTAATAAAATCAAAGTGGTTACAAAAAGTGGTTGTTCAGCAAGTTTAATGACATTATGGAAACATTTTCTCTTTATAAATGCTTGATATGGAACACAATACATAAAAGTACTTTAGGCAGTTAATTGATTTCTATTTTGAAATGAACGATTAAGAATGATTCATAATGAAGGTTAAAAATCATTATTAGTGAAATCTTGAGCTATTGAACTCATACACATCTGTATTATAGAAAAGTTAAATAGATTCTTCCTGAAAATAAATATCTTAAGTCTTCAGATTAGTAGCAATCCCATGGAGTGTTTTAAGTGATGAAAACAAATTAAGTTAAGTCTTATCATGCTTATATTGTGTTTAGTTTGATTGCTGGATGTAAGGTAAGCTGGTCCTCTACATTGATTGTACTGAGGCAGTCCTATTGATCTCGCCGTAGGGACAGAGTCGAGATCCTGTGCTATAACTGTGTATTGATTCTTGGGATTGTAGTGCTCAGATTTATGTTAGATATTTAGGATCTAATTGATCATGAGAAACCATTACTGCATGACAGAGTTTTCTCATTTCAAATGAATGCCTTTTTGTGCAGAAATCAAATAGAGTTATTTGTGTTGTATCTCTTGTAATGGGTTCATGATTGTTTAACTTTGTTGATTTTCATTACAATTAATTTGTATGATAGGAGTATTAATGTTCTACAGGAAAGGAAAAAAAATGTATGCTAGAATTAGAGAGGTTTTTCTAAAGTCATTGATTAACATCATTAATACACTGGAAGGGAAGATCATATACACATGTACTCTACTGCCCAGAAATGTTAATTTTCGTTAACCATTGAATGTTAACCCTGCTAATGAAGTTTCATATATTGTCTGTAACCTCTTACCTATGCATAAGGGATAATATTAAAGTTTCTAAAAGAGGTCCATTTCTAAGTGATCATAAGGCCAAAAATGACCAATCTTGACAAATTTGCTGAAGAAGACAAATTTGGGTGCTGAATGCAACTTACGTGTCCATTGTACAGATGAAGAATCAGCATAGTTTTAAAGCTTTTTGAGAAGCTTTGTTCTTTATGTTCTTCAATACTTATTGTTCAAATAATTTCAGGTGTTACATTGAGTCCAGACTCTGAATTAAAATCTAACAAAGCTGAGTGCTGGCATCAAAGTTGTCTTTTTTTGGGTAAAATTATAGGAGATATCATTGAAAATGAGAGTAGACTTAAACCTTGAATTTAAAGGATTTATTTCCTTGCTGAAAGTGAAAAGCATATAGTATTTGTCCAAAGCTATTGTTTGTGGACTTATTACATTTGATTGACATGGATTCAAGGTAAAAATCAGGTCAGGGTCAAAATCCTGTTATAAGGAAATAAGCTGTATGAATATGATAGAGGTTGTTTATCACATCTTGTTGCTTTATGAACAGTTGAAAGATCCCATGGTTACTTGTCAGATAATTAAAAAAAATGAAGCAATTTTGATCCATTCCTTGCATTTGAATTTTGTTTATATTGAGGACCTATTTATAAATTTCCAATTTTGCATTATAAGAGTTTTTTTTAACCCTTAAAGGGAATATTATAAGAAAAAAAGGAGATTTGCATGTTAGAAACTTAGAATACAGAGATAGAGAGAAGTTTTAGTAGCTTTTATCTTGATGTACTTATCAATTATGTTGACAAGGGCATCAATTAAAGTTTTTATGTAGCTTACTAGCATCAAAATGTTGTGGTTTGGTCTGTAGTGCCTTGTTAATGAGGTACTTATGTCACTCAAACAACTCTTTACTTTAATAGATTCTGTTCATTGTGTCATTCTGATTTTTGCAGGCAAAAGTAAAGAGGCTGAAATCAAAAGAATAAACAAGGAGCTTGCCAACATCAGGTCAAAGTTCAAAGGTAAAAAAAGTCAGCTAGGAGATACAAAATATTTTCAAGGTTAAATATATTTAAAACTGTTCACTTTAAGAAAAAGAATTATTTTGTAATTAGAGGGTGAAGTTAAACTCCATTGATCTTAAATACAAATACAGGTGACTTTCGATGGCTCGAACTCCGATCTCTCGAAGTTCTTGATCTCTCGAAGTGAACCTCCGGTCCTGTTTTTTTCCCTCTATATAACTAGGCAAATTTACTCCTGATCTCTTGAACTCCCGATCTCTCGAAGTTCTCCATCTCTCGAACCAAGACCTGGGTCCCGTTATACACATTTCATTGTCTTTTACTCTCTATCTCTCGAAGTTTTGATTGCAAATGTATACACGTCAATCAAGCATAAAATTAATGCAGCTTGGACTTACCTGGATAACAGTGATCGCCTGGGGCTGGGATGGACGTATTTAGTGGGTGTTTACATAGATGATACTACACCTGTGAGTTGTCCAAGTGTTGATATAATTAATTGGTTAATTGGTAAATTATAAACAAATCGCTTCAGAACTTATTTTGACTGGACGAGACGATAATTTGAGAAAATAATTTAGGGACGTAATTTTCCATAGATTATGAACATTAATACATGTATTATTATAGAGTCTACACAATCCCAGTTTGGCAAACATTGCACAAGAAATCCTATCTCAAGACATGAATACCAATTACGAGCAATCTTGTGAAGGAATGATCAAGCCCCACAAATCGACAATTGCTATTCAGGTTTCATGTTATCATGAAATGAGAACAAATTAATATTAATTGAAACTTAAAATAATCATTATATTTATTCAAAACACGACCAATGTTGTTGAATTCAATTGAATTACCCGTAAAATACGAATGAAAATGTGCAATGACATTATCAACATATACTTCCGGTATCTATAAAAGTAGAACGATGATCGGAACTGCAAATTCCGGATTTTATCCACTTTCTATCTCTCGAACCCCTCGATCTCTCGAACTTTTCTTACGGTCCCTTGAGATCGAGAGTCACCTGTATCTAAGATGTAGTTAATTAAGTTTTTTCTGAGGCATTAATTATATTAATGTATTTTGGAAATATGAAGCTAGCTTTTGATAATGTTATCTTTTTACAGGTGACAAGACTTTAGATGGCTACCACAAGAAGAAGTATGTTTGTAAACTTCTCTTTATCTTCCTCTTGGGTCATGATATAGACTTTGGATACATGGAGGCTGTCAATCTTCTTAGCTCCAATAGATACACAGAAAAACAGATCGTAAGTCTACTGATATACAGGGGACACAGAAATGTGGATCAGTTGTCCATTGATAATTCATTTATTTTACTGATAAAGCGCAAAAATCTGAAAAAAGCAGTTCAAGAGCTCTACTGCTCAGACAGTGATTTTGAGAAATTCTGTGTAGTAATAAGATAATTAAGCTGCAATATAACTTGATAAGTAGATATTAGTTACAGTTTTATATAAAGAGAAAATGAAGAAAAATGAATCTAATCTGAGAAAAGAAATATTACTTTAAAACAATATTTATTTCATCCATCATGCATACATGTAAATTCTCATTGTTATACATATATTTAACTGTGTAGGTTCATATAAGATACTGTTGTATTTATCAGGGATACCTGTTCATTTCTGTGATGATTAGTGCCAATAATGATCTGATAAAGCTCGTCATTAAGTCCATTAAAAACGACTTGGCCAGTCCAAACCCTGTCCATGTTAATCTGGCTCTTCAATGCACAGCCAACATTGGGAGTAAGGAAATGGCTGAGGGCCTGGGCAACGAAATCCCCAAACTTCTGGTGACAGGGTAAGGAAAATGTGTACATGACTTAGAGAACTATAGTCTTATATTACTTGTATGTGTTGAAAATGTACATAGATCTCAAATGTTTTGGAACAATGTCTGTTCAACTGCCTACATTTAAGAAAAAATTTAACCAGAGATATCTCAAAGGACCTTATAGAAATATGTGATTTTGTTTTATGATAAGGAATCTACATTGATCTTGACTTAGCTTTGTTTTTCCAGCTCTAAGATAAATGTTTTGTGTTTGTTGCAGTGAAACAATTGATTCTGTCAAACAGAGTGCAGCTCTGACTTTGCTTCGATTGCTGCGGACGTCACCAGAATACATTCAGATTGGAGAGTGGTCATCAAGAGTCATTCACCTACTAAATGACCAGCACCTAGGAGTAGTCACATCAGCAGCAAGTTTAATTGAAGCTCTGGTGAAGAAGAACCCAGAGGAATACAAGGGCTGTGTTTCACTAGCAGTGTCCCGCCTCAGTAGGGTAATTGTCACTTATTCAGAGGACTGTGTTGGTTTATTTGATACCTACTATATTGATTTTCTTGTCAGACATTAAATGTCACAGGCACATGTACAACCTACTCAAGTAAATTTGACATACACAGTATAATATGTCCAAACTGGTCTCTGAGTAATCTGGAATTTGTCCATTTGATCCTCAAAATGAAGTATCACATACTTTTTGATTGCCTCAATGTGAGTGTAGATAAATGGAAATAAGCATTAGCATTATCAATTCAACAATACATTTATTACACTCCCTCCCCCCTTTGTTTTTTTTTTATTTTCAATATATGTGAAGCATTTAAATTTATATCTTTTATTGATACCATGTAAATGGTTCTTATTTTGAATGCTCTTTGTTATTTTTAGACTTGACACATCTATAAGAATTGTGTTATCTGTATAAATCACTGTCTGAAAGCAGATGGGATTTGATAACTTACTTAATGAATGTACATGTACCGTATTTGGCTGAATATAATACACACTTTTTTCCTAAAATAAATTTCTTTGAGAAAGGGGTGCGTATTTTACACCACAATGGGATTTTGATAGGTTTTTCTTTCAGGTGAAACATGGCTATCATACGCACAGACCATGTTATTACCTAGAGACTTATGCAATTTCTTGCTGTTTATCGCCGTATTTAAAACTTCGGAAAGTTATTGTTGGAACGCAGATTTGTTAAAAATGTTATATTTATAACCTTTTGATAGTTAAATTAAATTAAAAAGCAAGTTAAAATTAATTTGAGCTGCATGTTCATTGTCTCCGTGTAGGCCCCATTAACGATGTTATTTATAGATGTTCACACATTCCTTTGCCACGTGCTTCCGTAATCATAGTAAACATGTACCTAATCAGTCAGACACTCGGTCAGAAAAGTAATATGTAATATTTTTAATGAAATACAATGAAATAAAATTTATTTTAGGTTTTAAATAAAACAGTGAAAATTCATTTCAACATAAACACCCCCCTATATACGTCCCAATGAATGGAAGCCAATGTTGTGAACACGTGCGCTTGTCACTTGATAATTATCTCTCAACATCCCTCCAGGCAATTAAATTGTTTACCGACTCCAAAGCATTGTTTTTACAGTTAGAGCACTGATTATTTACTGCCCTTATTAATGGCTTTGATTATTTTCTTTGTTAAAAATCGGAGGTTGGTTTATGATCTTTCGTATGTATAAGCGTGTGTTGATTACGACATTTTAAACAGTTAAACGCTTGTTAAATTTAATTTTACTTTATCTTATATCGGCCTTGTGCTTAAATGATTGAGAGTTAAAAAAGGGAATATGAAGTATGTTAAAACTTAAGTGTTATCATTTACTCGTGCTCTGTAGAAAATAAGATATCCACGAAGATTACCTCGATGTATGAAGACATATATCCCACCTTTGTACATCATTTTCCACAGCTTTGGAGGTGTGTTGATAACTACACTTTACACGCTTGTTAAATTTTGATTTTATTTTTATAAAATCAGCTATTTATTTCATTAATTAATTTCAAGTTCAAAAGAGGAAAATTGTAGTCTATGAATACTTTGATGTTGCAATATCACTTGTCCTGTTAAATGTACATAATTTTCAACATGATTACTTTAAACTAAAAATAAAAATGACAACTGTTAAACTTGCAACAATATCTTGTGCTTTGTTGAAATAAAATTATTTCCACAAAGAATAGTTAGAATATGGCGAGGTATAATTTCAATATCACCGTGTGCTAAAAAAAAAATAAAAAACTCTGTTAATACTTTAATGCAACATTATCTCGTGCTTTGTTAAAATAAATAATTTCCTCCAGATTGCCGCGATATGGAAAGTCAAGATTAAGAAATAAAAACGCATTTGAATAAAATGTCATGTTCTGTAAATTTTTGGCACTTTATCTCCGTGCCGATTTAAATAGCAAATTACCACGATTTTGAAAAGTTCAGAACACCGCTTGGTAAAATCTTCTCTGCGTATAATAGAACCAAACTGTGTTTTTCCCACCAGTTTCAGGCTCAAAAAGGGGGGTGCGTATTTTACACCAATGCGTATTATGTTGGGCCAAATACGATGCATTGTTGGTTGCAAAGCATTTAAAAAAAAAAAATATGTAAATTTTGCTGCAACTTAATCAGTTGAGTTTTACTAAAGTACTCAAGAATTCACAAATGATAAGGAGAAGACCATACAAAAAAAATAGTAAATTAAGGGCAATAACTCATATTTTCCTCTGCCTTCATTTTGGATATTGTCCGTTTACATAGATTTTTTTTTAAGAATCATCCAGTTTGGACATATTAAGCTGTATGATATTTAAACCAAAGTACATAAGCAATAATTTCTGTTATCTTTTTCATTGCTACAACCTAATGAAATACAATTTCAATTAAGATAGTAATATGGATTCTGACCTAATTTTCAGATTGTGACAGCTTCATACACAGACCTTCAGGATTACACCTATTACTTTGTACCAGCTCCTTGGTTATCTGTCAAACTCTTAAGATTGCTACAGAATTATCCTCCTCCAGGTCAGACATTTTATAAAAATTGATTTTTAAAAAAAATTTATTGCAAAATTGAAAAGGACAGGCAAAAGTCTGGATCAATTTATAAATATAATATGTTTTTTAACGTTGTTACTGTAGAGGACCCAGCCGTGAGGACAAGGTTAACAGAGTGCTTAGAAACCATATTAAATAAAGCACAGGAACCTCCCAAATCTAAAAAGATCCAGCATGGTAATGCCAAAAATGCGGTACTTAATGAAGCAATTAACCTAATTATTCATATGGACAGTGATCCTAACCTTCTAGTCAGGGCCTGTAACCAACTTGGCCAATTTCTACAGCACAGGGAAACTAATCTAAGGTATAGCACTGAAGGCAGAAAATGCCTTTCTTTTGCATGCACTTACTTGTTAGATTGTTTATTTCCGAGAAAGATTTTTTTTAATGAAGTTTAGACAAAGGTCTTGGTTAGAATTTATGTATATTGTTATAATTAACATATTAAAAATTTAAAAAAATAAGTATCAATGAAAGGCATGTTTATTTGACTTTTCTTTATTGAAATGGTTCAAAAACTTATTTGATAACCATAGAAGCTCTGCATTTCAGCTGATATAAAGTATTGATGAATAATACCATTCCTTTTGTAACAGATACTTGGCTTTGGAAAGCATGTGTTTGTTAGCAACATCTGAGTTTTCACACGAGGCAGTGAAAAAACACCAAGAAACTGTAGTTAATTCATTAAAGGTAGGTCCAAATACAGGCTAAGTGTGCAATTTATATCTTAGCGTGTGGGAACAGTTAAAAAAATACAATCCTAATGGAAAATTGACATTTGTTTTCCTAAAATTAAGGTAAACATTCCCAAATGAAAAGTTTATTGAATATTGTAGTGCTTTTTATCAGAAATCTGAATTTTTAAATTGTATTAGTTCATAGAAGTGAGTAGAAGAAAGATGTACAATTTGACTGTCTTTATTTTTTTTTGATATTAATTCCCAATTGAAAGAATAAAGGATCCGAGTTATGAAAAGTATTGCAATTACATGTACATAAAAGAAATAATGTTTTTTAATACTAACCCTTTTCTTTATTGACATTATACATTGACAATATTTAAGAACCAAATACTGTTACAAATGCTAGAACATGTAAATTGTTGGTTTAGTTGATTTTGGATGTGACTGTAAACACTTGGGTATACCTATTTTAGACTGAGCGAGATGTCAGTGTGAGACAGAGGGCAGTGGACCTTCTATATGCCATGTGCGACAGAACAAATGCTGAAGAAATTGTAGGGGAAATGTTGGAATATTTAGAAACTGCTGACTACTCAATACGAGAGGAAATGGTATGCTTATGCTCTACACACAACATTATGTATTTATACCCCACGCAACAAGTTGCGTGAGGTATAATGTTTTTGACCCGTCCGTCAGTCAGTCAGTGTGTCAGTCAGTCAGTGTGTCAGTCAGTCAGTGTGTCAGTCAGTCAGTCCGTCAGTCCTGTTTTTTTGTCAGCGCAACTCCTCATAAACCGCTGCACAGAATTTCGTCAAACTTTGCAGATATTTAGGACACAATGTGTAGATGTGCATATTACCAGGAAATTCCGATTCCTTTATTTTTTCTCGGAATTTGGGCACTTTTCAACTTAGATTTTTGGCCATATCTTGAATATGGAGATGAACAGTTTGTCAGCGCAACTCCTCATAAACCAATGCACAGAATTTGGTCAAACTTTGCAGATATTTAGCACACAATGTATAGATGTGCATATTACCAGGAAATTCCGATTCCTTTATATTTTCTTGGAATTTCGGCACTTTTCAACTTAGATTTTTAGCCATATCTTCAATATAAAGATGAACAGTTTGTCTGCGCAACTCCTCTTAAACCGCTGCACAGAATTTGGTCAATCTCTGCAGATATTTAGTACACAATGTGTAGATGTGCATATTACCAGGAAATTCTGATTCCATTATTTTTTCTGGGAATTTCGGCACTTTTCAACTTAGGTTTTTGGCCATATCTTGAATATAGAGATGAACAGTTTGTCAGCACAACTCCTCTTAAACCGCTGCACAGAATTTGGACAAACTTTGCAGATATTTAGTACACAGTGTGTAGATGTGCATATTACCAGGAAATTCCGATTCCATTATTTTTGCCTTAAGAGTTTTGCCTTTTATTGAAGAAACTTTCCAGCTAGGTAATAAGAAACTCCACTGGAATCAGCTTTTTATAATGAAATTCTATGTGAAATATTTTATGACCTTAAAAGACCCCTATTGATTTTGAGATCAAAATATTAATGGTTTAACACAAACACACACTCACACACACACCATCTTCGATAGTTCTCTCCCCCCCCCCCCCCCCCCCCTTCAAATTGGTGTGCTTTGCCTTAAATAATTTCATAAGTACAGTATATAAACAGATTCATATGACTACATCATAATTTTGTTTCCATCAATTATTTAAATGTGTAAACTGTCATGTGTTGGACATGGACTTACACTCATTAACAAATCGAAATCACTGAGGAATTTAAATAACAGTTTGTCAGCATAATTCCGGCACTGAATTTCCTGAAACTTTGTAGGTATTTCAGAATAATGTATAGATTTGTATATTACCAAGAAATTTTGATTCCATTATTTATCTAGAAACTTCAGCCCAGTTAAATTTGTAACATACAAAGATTTGAATGTCCTTATATGCAAGAAGTTTTGATGTGATGATTTTTTGCAAGTAATGCCCCTTTTTTGAATTATACTGTGTATTTAAAATGCACTGTGCCATTCATTACGTGTTGCATTGTCGAGTTTTGGGGAAGCGTGGGGTATGTGAGCTTGCTCACTTTTTCTTTCATTTTTTTAATAATCAATAAATTTTCTGCAGCAGTAATTATTGGGTGATGCTGATGTTGAGACACATTTGATCTCATAGAACAAAAATATGACTGTAAACAAGTGTACATGTACTTTCACTATCTTAAAGCTGAATGAAATGTGAAAATAACACTGGCATGAAATTGATTTGAGTAAGGCATAATGGAATAATACAATTACTTTCAGTACAATGATGAGTAGAAGAGAAGAAATTGTTAATAGTTTTATGTATTTTTACATGTAAAATTGTCAGGTAGTTGCACATTTCTAATCGTGGAATTTATTGAAATAAAAGTATAATGTAATATGAAATTTTGTGGATTTTAAAAAATGTTGTTGTACTACGTATATTACATTTCTGAAATCATTTTGATTTTTTTGAGTAGGTGCTGAAGGTGGCTATTCTGGCAGAGAAGTACGCGGTGGACTACACTTGGTACGTGGACGTCATACTGAATCTGATCCGCATCTCTGGAGATTACGTTAGTGAAGAGGTGGGTGTGATCTTGTTAACATGCTGGAAAACAACTTTACATGAGAAACACTGTGACTTGCCTTTCACTAAGGCATTAAAAGCAGGGTTAAAATAAAATATATTCCTAACCAATCATGCTTACTACATGTATGTACTGTATCAATTGTACCAGAAATTTGTTTTTTCTGTAAAATATGAAGATAACTTAGAAGATGTGTAATAACTGCGTTCTCAATCATGAATAGGTCTGGTACCGAGTCATACAGATTGTGATAAATAGGGATGATGTACAAGGGTATGCAGCGAAGACTGTGTTTGAGGTAGGTCATAGGGATATCAGCCGTCTTTTGTGCCACAAACATGAATTCAGTCGTTTGCTTAATCTGTAATATTAATCTGTAAACTGAATTACTGATACATGTACTGAGTTTTGTTTTCTGTTCAGGCTCTGCAGGCCCCAGCTTGTCATGAGAACATGGTCAAAGTCGGAGGATACATACTAGGGGAGTTTGGCAATCTTATTGCAGGGGATCCTAGATCTAGGTCAGTTGATATACATGTACTTGTATGATTATTTATTTTCCAATGAATGCATTTCTATATATGTGGCAATAAAATGGATGTGTCTCAAGATAGAGATTTCATATTCACAACATATACATGTATGTTATGAAAGCAGATTCTGAGGTGTAAGTGTTAAAATGTCGAGATAACACTGCAGGGCATTTTATGACTTTGTCAATTCTCAAGTTCTCTTTCTGTCCTGCAGTCCACTTGTCTAGTTGTAGCTGCTACATTCTGAGTTCTAAGTGTGGTCAGGTTTTAGTTCTACTTTCTATTTTGATAGTCAACTTATCTAGTACCAGCTGTTATATTATAAGCACCACCTATGTGATCAGTTTTCTAGTTTTAATTTCTGTTTTGACAGTCCACTTGTCCAGTTCCAGCTGTTACATTCTAAGTACCACCTGTGTGGTCCTGCCACCCGTGGATTACTACTGTCTACATACATCAAGTTTGTCAACCTGTTTCCTGAGATTAAGTCAACCATTCAAGATGTAAGCATGACTTCCAGATTTGCCCATTTTATCTTCTGTAGGAAGTCATTATCCCAAGTTTTTACTAAAAAGGCTAGAATGAAATTAAAATATTTAATCATAAAAAAATTTACTCTTTGGCATTTTATTTTTTGCCTACTTGCACTCTATTTTCATTTCAGGTTTTAAAAAGTGACAATAATCTTCGTAATTCAGATGTTGAATTACAACAGAGAAGTGTGGAATATCTACAGTTAAGCACAGTTGCCTCAACTGATGTTTTGGTAAATATCTATCTCTATATCAATTATAGCTATATTTCATTGAACGTATATGAGATACAATAGCATTTTTTTAAACACCATAGGAAATAAGCATTGTGCATGTACGTAACATTCAGACAACAGATAATACCAAGGTTAAAATTGTTGGGGACATCATGCTCCTGTTGCTATTGATTATTGTAGGCAACAGTTTTGGAAGAAATGCCACCATTCCCAGAGAGAGAATCATCAATTTTGGCTAAATTGAAAAAGAAGAAACCCACAGTGACAGAACAAACAGAGAACAAGGAGCCAAAACAACCAATGCCCCAGGCACAGATGAGCAACAGTGTCAACACCCATGCCACCCCCACACCTCCTCCCGTGAGTTAATATTGTACCCCCCGCAAACAAAATTTAGGGGGGCATATTGGAATCAGAATGTCTGTCTAGCTGTCCGTCTGTCTGTAGACATGATTTTGTCCAAACCTGTTCTCGGAGACTTGTGTGGATTTGTCTGAAAAGAGCTAGGTTCACTTTATGCATAAAATGGCCCTGTGGATATACCAATTTATTGACAATAACCCTATGTCCCATTTTCAACATCAATATAAAGTAGAGACTTAGTGCTTTAAGTTTGTATAACAAAGTTTCCTGTAAATAGCCCAGGTATTGATAAATGGGTTGTGTGAAATTGCAACGTTCTTGAATTTTGCAGAAAACAGGTGTATTTGAGAACCTTCAGCAAAGAATTAAGATGTGAGCACACCCCTTGATCCAAAAATTAAAATATGATTTATAATATTCATAAGCAGTTCTTTCATTATCATAAGCAGGTCTTTCATTACATATTTGTATAATTTTGGATCAGAGGTTGTGCTGTATACAAAATATTGAAAAATAGCATCATCTTTTGGCCATTTTTGAAGAAATATTCAGGACACGTGAATAATCACATCAGTTCAGGAAAAAACCCATCATTTGAATATTTTTTATTTTAATAAGTGAAAACATTAATTTTAATTCTTATACAGATATTTTTTCTGTATTACAGCTGTCTACAGTGTCCAATCCCAGTACGGTCTCGGATGACCTGCTTGGCCTGAATTCCCCCGCCCCCACACAGACGGGTCCCTCAGCAGGAAGTTTCCTGGTTGATGTATTTGACACAGTGGGTTCAGGTCCATCTACCAATGGAGTGGATGAGAACGGTCTGACAGTTGGGGCTGAAGACAGCTTTAAAAAGTAAGGCATTTTGTGGTTTACAGAGAAATGTTTGAGGAAGTTATTATTGAGTATGTCTATAAAAAAAGATTCGTATCTTTACTGTTGCAGTTGCTGGGTAAAATGTCCTTTATTTCATTATTTATCTATAAGTTGATTGTCTTTTTTCTGTGTAAATTTGTAGACTTTATCCTTGACTCAACCATAAGTCAGATCAATTCTGGCTATTTAAAACAACAGTTTCTTTTAGTTTTAAGAGTATGATGATAAAATTGCTACATAGGATTGTAATTAGCAGGTAATAGATTTCAATACTATGGTTTCAGACAGTCTAGGCGATACTAAAAATACATTTCTCTAAATGATATGATGTTAAACTGTCATGTGTGTCATGTAATTACATCACAGATTTAATTTTACAGTGCTCTCTTTTTAAGTAAGGTGATACATGTATTACAGAATAGAGAAAATTTGCTTATTTTTTCCAGATTTATTTGTAAAAATAATGGAGTATTATTTGAAAATGACCTTCTACAAATTGGAGTGAAATCTGAATACCGACAGAACCTTGGGAGACTGGGGATATTCTACGGCAACAAAACATCATACCAGTTCAGTGGATTTAGTGTAGACACACAATGTCCAGGAGAGCTAGGTTCTCATATCCTTTATATAGAAGTTAAATACAAGGAACATAAATATTGATCTGATACAGTCCTAATAGAAAAACAGGAACAGTAATGAGTTCAGAAGTGATCATTCAGACCGTCTAGAATTACAGACACATAGGTATGACTCGGTCCAGGGTCTGTTCAGCCATTTCTATTGGGAAGAAGTCACACTTTCATAAAAAAAGCTTAGAACTCTTTTATTTTTAATCAAATCATCATGAAACTTCATGAAATGATGCATCTCAATAAGACCCAACATTGCATGGAGTGTTAATTGTCACTTCAAGTTCAAAATTGTCTTTTTGACCCCCAAAAATGCTTATATGTTTCTGGAGTGATCTGTATATACCCCTCCCAATGTGTTTTGGATATCCTTGTAAGTGGGCAAATAACTTGAGGAAGGCTTATCAGAGTAATCATATTGATGTTAATTTACTTCCAAATACATGTACAAAGTATTTACATGTATCTTAATTCCTGCTAAAGTAAATAATTTTCATGAGTTTTCTACAATATTCATAAAAACATTGGAATCAGATTTTCATTGTGATCATTCTTCAGCGAAGGTTGTCATTTGATGTAAGATTGAGAAAATGTACTAAGTTATAGAATTTTTAGGAATTAAGTACCTGTATCAATAATTTTGTGTTTAAAGTCAAGGGAAGACAAAGTTTCTTATAGAATGATTTTAGATACATGTAAGTAGGTGCCTTAACAGCAGTTTACAGATCACATGTACACAAAAGCCTGTAGATACCACGATAGATAGTGGAGCTCAGGTCCAACAGGTTATCAATATTGAATGTATTACCGAGTTTGCAGAGGCTCCTATTCTGGCTATCTCCTTCACGTAAGTAAATCGGGCACTCTTCCTCAAAACAGACTCTGTTTTGTGTAAATTGTTGTACCTGAGTGTTTTATACATAAATACTTGTATTAGAATCTGAAGCAGGTTATAGGAAACTATGTATGTGTTTTAGGTGTAATGGTAATTCTCAGAAATTGAAACTAAAGCTTCCAGTAATGTGTAGCAAATTATCGGAGCCCGTTGAAATGGATTCTGCCACATTTTTCTCCAGATGGAAGGCCCTTTCACAGTAGGTTGAATGTCAAATAAATTTAACAGGCTCTATAACTGAACTTCATTTGTCATTTTCTTCTCTGATACAAAGTGAACACTTGAATATTTAAAATGAAAAGATGTTGTGCTTCTCTTTGTAGGCCTAATCAAGAATGTCAGAAAGTGTTTAAAGCCAAATTTCCAATAGACTCTGAACAGAACAAGACTAAAGTAAGCATACAGACTGTGCTTTTATAGTCATTTCAGTCATTTTCTGAGTTTATTTTCATTCATAGTGTTTGCAAATGTGATGTAGATATATTATTGCAATGATTCCATATCTAATGTCTGATTTTTTACACAAATGTAATAGATCTTGGGATTTGGAGTGAGTGTCTTGGAAGGAATTGACCCTAACCCAGAAAACTATGTAGCTGCTGGAATCATTCACACCAGATCAGCCCAGATTGGCTGTCTCATTCGACTAGAACCAAATAAAGCTGCCCAGGTAATGGATTGTTTGCTCAGTTAATCCCTAGACTACTGTATGTGTACATAAATTGATGATTCAAATTCAAAATTTAGCGCAATCACTGGGTATTGAGTGGTTAACGTAATAATGAATTAGCGCTACATAAGTCCGCACTATGTATTATATTTATTAATGATTTATTAAATGTATTCATGAATTAGCGCATTGTTGTACTGTGAGTGTGCTTTAAATAGTTGGCTTCATATTCGAGCGGCTTTGGCGCAAAGCCTAGAATATGAAGCCTGCTATTTAAAGTACACATAAAGCATTTTGCTACAGCTAATTCTTTATGTTATATGGGTCTTTAAAAGTCTGTGCAGTATTTATGCTTAAAATATTCTGATCATGCCAAATACCATTTAATCTGAGTTGACCCCAAAATGCATGCATTTTGTTGTTCATAGATTCAATGTTTGAAGCCATGGGTTCTGTTCCATTTTACAGATGTACAGGTTAACAATACGTGCTAGCAAACCTCCTGTACCAAATATCCTAGCAGATTTACTGGAGCATCAATTTTAGTGCATACCCAGGGGAGCAAACCATGTGATAGACAGAAGACTGTGTAAAGGGAGATAATCTGTACAGGCAAATGAGAGTGAAAGAAGACCGAAATCATTAGGCTGTTGTAATTAGCTTGTGTCTTGTGTTTGGTACTGTGCTAGAGTAGAGGTGATATAGAAAATAATGATGGTCTTCTTTCTGATGATGTGTTAAGTTGTGTAAAAGTTTGTGAGTATGATCAGGAAAAGTATCATGGGTTGTGTGTTTTTACTTTTAAATTCCTAAATTAATACATTAAAAGCATTAAATGTCAGCTTTAGGGAAAAATAATTTGCGAATGTACATGTAAATGTCTTATGTTTGTAATATATATTTTTTTGGCCTCTACATATTCCCCTAGACTCTCAACATAAGTTTTATTTCTCAAAATGCATTACATATTGCTTTTTGTTGATTGTTTTGGGCATTGAATTATAGAATGTGATAAAATGCCATGTGCATACCACACTAAATGGTGATCACTTTCATAATATAGCATAGACTATTTGAGGAGGGGAGGGGGTACTCATGGAATATGCAGCAAAGTATAAAAGGTGGATACAGGTTAAATGAAGTCCTTCAGTTTTTATAGATATATGTAACTGTTGCCATTATTACATTGTCCAAGGTATTATACATTCCATATAACATGCAGATATTTACCTAAATTATTAAGGAAACCTCTTTTTAGCAGATACTTGTGTGAAGAGTGTATACATGTTTAAAACACTGATGGTGCATTCTGCCATGATGAGCTACAGTTGTATGTGTATGAGTTCTAGTTTAGTTCAGTTTGTCAAAGATTTATGGATATTCAAGAGTTTACAATATATAAGAAGTTGAGTTTCACAGATATGAACATGTTCATGTACTGTACATGTATGTGTTGTTTTTTAAATTTTAAGTCAACTCTTTTATTATGGAGTATGGTGACAAATTCTGAAAGAAAAGCATAATGTTTGTTGAAGCAGTTAACTTTAAGAATGAATTTAAACCAAGTAAATGTTAAATTTGTTAAGTAAGATTATTTTTTAGAAAGGTGATTTCTCTTTTTTGTTGTGGCAGATTTTGTTAAGAAATATTTTTTAAAAATGTATTTATCGTGTACAAAAATGAATACTCAGTGTATGAATGGTAAATTTCTCAATCCATAATCAACAATCACTAATGGAAAAGTAATTAGTACATGATAATAGTAGGCTATTTGTGGTTGGGATTATAAATTTAAGGCTTCTTCATGGTGCATTGATTATCATAGTTGATGATAGAAGAGGAAACCATGTGTACATATGTTAATACAGGTGGGGAATAATGTCCACATTAAAACTTTCCTTATTCAGATAACTGCTTTGAAAGGGTGCATTTAATGGATGATGAAAGGAAATACAAGTGGGTGCCAGTCACAAGAACTTGGGTAAAATTATTAAAACTATAATATCATTCTGATCAAAATAAATTAAGTTGATAGTTGTCTTTTCAGTATAGCGTCAAATTCTTAGATTTCCATAAAGCTGTCTTTGGTTTAATCATATTTGACAGGAGCAAGTTATTATATCTAGATGTGATGTTTGGTACCATTACATAGAATATTGTATACAAAGTTAAACCTCATGTGCAATAAACAGTAGAATGCTTGTAACTTAAAAAGGTATTATATTTCATGTGAAGAGAATTATCTTCTTAATCAAAGTTGTAAGTCATAGATGCTAGAATTGTATTAAAAATGCAGAAATAATTTGAAGACCTTCTGTTGTTTAGGGTGCTCTGCATAGATCAAGATGTGTTGGGAATCTGAATAGGTCACATAATTCAAGTCATGTGACAGATGTGATTTAAAGATGACAGCTTTTGATTTATTAATGAACTAGTTGATGGGGAATTATTTATCAATAGACCTCCCTGTGTACATTGTATATTTATATATCATGATGATAATATCAACATCATTATAAACAACTCATTAAAGTGGTTAAATAAAATTTTCCTTTTTTTTTTACTGAGGGAGACAAAATTGATATTGTGTCAGTCAGAGGACTTTAGGAGTTAGAGTCGGGGGGATCTGAGGGCTTCATTACAAAACTGCCAGAAGAACAAATATAAAATGCATTATATGAGTGAAATGAAAAGGACAAGGTTTAAAATCTTGTACATCTACATGTATATAACTGTGTGAGTGGATCAGAAACATTTGGGTAATGAAGTTGTTGCTTATTCAGGTTATGGCTTACTTATAAAAATATGTTATAGAAATTTTTAAGTTATTCAGGCTTTATTTTTGCTAAGTTACATGATGAAAATGAAGTTTTCATCTTCAGACATCCTTATTTTTTGCATTCTTCACAAATTTATGCTTTAATATCTATATTAAAAGTTTTAAAAAATTCAGTTAACCTGAAAATGAATATAAATTTAATTTTACCATGTAAAAAATGATTAAATGAAAATAATGAAATACAAGAAGTTATGATTAAAACACTTCCTAAAGATTTTGATAGTCTTATGACCTAATAAAAAAATCACCACACAAAATCTGTATCGACTATTCATTCATGCCTTTATTAATTTTGAGGAAAATCTTTTACTAACAGGATGCAGTGTTTAAAGCTTCCACTCGTAAAGGAGAATAAATCTTTCACTCATAAAGGAGGAGAAAGCTTTTACTCATTGAGAAGGGTTACACATTCACTCATTGAGGAGGGTAATGCTGGATGGTAATGCTTTCAGTCAATGAGGAGGGTAATGCTGGAATGTTTCCCTTCCACTCATTGAGGAGGATAAGACTTTCACTCATTTAGGATGGTATGGGGGTAATGCTTTCACTCATTGAGGAGGGTATGCTTTTACCCATTGAGGAGGGTAACACTTTCACTCATTGAGGAGGGTAACCTTTTCACTCATTAAGGAGGGTAATGCTTTTACCCATTGAGGAGGGTAACACTTTCACTCATAGAGGAGGGTAATGCTTTCACCCATTGAGGACTAATGCTTTTACCCATGGAGGAGGGTAATTCTTTCACTCATAGAGGAGGGTAACGTTTTCACTCATTTAGGAGGGTATTGCTTTTACCCATTGAGGAGGGTAATGGTTTCACCTATTGAGGAAGGTAACGCTTTCACTCATTGAGGAGGGTAAGGTTTTCACTCATTAAGGAGGGTAATGCTTTCACCCATTGAGGAGGGTAACACTCACTCATTGAGGAAGGTATTGCTTTTACTCATTGAGGAGGGTAATGCTTTTACTCATTGAGGAGGTTATTTACTCCTCACTAAAATATTTACAGAGTAATGGAGAAACTTCAGGAGTACTGTAAAACATTTTTTCGAGAAGTGGTGTAAATCAGATATGGATACTTAAAAACTTCAAGGAACTTGAAGAAAATTTGAAATCACAAAATTTTACCAAAATCAATAACATCAAAAATGTATGACTTTTCAACACTTTATACAACCATTCCCCATAACAAATTAAAGTCCAGGCTTTTTGACATCATTGATAGCTGCTTTGTCAATAAAAATGGAACTCGTAAATTTACATACCTTGTCCTGGTCATTTGCAAAATTATTGAAAAAACATTCTGATTGTACACACATATACTCTGAAGTTGATATTAAAGAGATGCTTGAGTTTCTGATTGACAATATCTATGTAGTTTTTGGAGATAAGGTCTTCCAACAATCTGTTGGAATTCTCATGGGTACCAATTGCACCCAATTATTACAGACCTATTCTTGTATTTATATAAAGCAAAATTTGTTCAAAAACTTCTAAATGAGAAGAAGAAAACACTTGCTGTGGCCTTCAACTCAACATTTCCATATATTGACGTATTATCAATTAACAATAGTTACTTCCATTCATATGTGGACACGATACATGTATATCCCAATGAACCTGAAATAAAATATACCACAGAGTCTGACACACCTGTTTCATATCTGGATATTTTAGGGCCGGTACACACGACAAGGCTTGCCTTATAAGTCACGGAACTTAAGTTCTAGCCTTACCGTGTGTACACCCTTAATACACGTTTTTTCAAGCCTTGCAAGTCTGACTTACGAATAGAGCACTGCTCTATTTCTTAATACAAGACTTAGCTGACATGTTCCTCTCAACCAATGAAATCCACTCACCCAAATTTCAATCTATTTTGATCAAACACGTGGGTAGATTGAAGGGAAGTATATTCGAATAAGATAATGAAAATATCCGCAAATGCTTTTGTTCAACCTCCTCTTTTTTTCAGAAGTGTGAATGCACTGGTCTGTAAAATTATTTCAAAGTCCTAGCTAGTAATCTATACTTCTATTTTAATGATATGCACTGTTTACGGCTCAAAAAAAAAAAAAACCATGGGATTTATGGAAATGTTGTTTATAATCATATAAGTCTTGCCTTAGCGTGTGGACGCCAGAGCCGTATGTCCTGCAAAACGTAAGGTTTTAGACTTGTAAGGCAAGCCTTACCGTGTGTACCGGCCCTTACTAGAAAAAGGACGTTAATGGTAACCTAACAACCAAACTTTATGATAAACTGACTTCAACTTTTCTATCGTCAACTTCTCTTACTTATGTAGCAATATACCCTAGGTTATGACCAAAGTTCACAGGAAATATACATGTGAAATATGAAAACCCTAGCACTAACCATTTTAAGTTATGACAAAGGGTAAAGTTTTTTGAAAGTGTGTCAAACTCCAAGGTCAAGGTGAAAAGGTTAAAAATATTTTACCTAAGAAAAGGTCTTCTCACAGGAATACACATGTGAAGTATGCATGCCCTAGTGCCCATCGTTCAAAAGTTATGGCCAATGTAAAAGTTTGGTAAAATTAAAAAAAAGAGCTGGGTAAAACTCAAAGGTCAAGGTCAAATAAGCTGGTACCCAAAGAAAGGTCTTGTCACAAGGAATACAACTGAAATATGAAAGCTATAGCTCCAACCAATCAAAAGATATTTGCAAGGTTATAGTATTTGCCTTGAACTCAAAATAAAAGACGCCATATTCCAATATAACCTGTATATGGTGTTAATGTCTTCGAACTATTCCATACTGAAAAGCATGATCTTAGTACAATCAAGTTTAAACTGAGGCAGGATAATGACAAAAAAATTATGTTACAGGGATTTCAACAAGCTCGTTTATAGTCAGCATTTGGTAAATGCTATGGTCATATATTGACATTGTTAGCAAATATAACATAAAATTAGATCGCTTTGAGTGACATATTTCGTAACTTTTTTTTATACTAAATTTGAGAAAGGTGAAGATGCTGAACAGTGATCGATCTAAAAAGAATCTACGAAGAATACAAATTTATGAAAAGTGCATTAAAAACGGACCCCCGGAAATTCCAGAGGTGGGATCAGATCCTTAGGATCAGTAAGCATTCCCTGTTGACCGGTCACAACTGTTGTGAGCCTTAGGTATTGATTATTCCGTAGTAAAATTTAGTGTGAAAACAAAGGCCCAACGATTGATATGAAACACGCCAGCTAAAAATACGTCCCATATATTTGTTCACAAGGTCAATATAACGACCATAGAATATTCCATCTATCTGATCAATATATATGGGGCTCACAACTGATGATACTGGTCGACAGGTGTTTACTCCTCCTAGGCACCTGATCCCTCCTCTGAAATTTGTGAGGGTCCGTGTTTTATGCCCTGTTCACAGATGTATATTATCTCCCTCATGCATAGCTTTTATCTTTCGACGTATTTGTCTTCAGTCTTTGGCACCCCTTTATTTAGCTCTTCAAAGATTTTTTTTAATTTGAATATTTCGGATTTCTAACGTTTCGTCATGAGCATCACTGAAGAGACATGATGTCGAAATGCGCATCTGGTGCATCAAAATTGGTACCGTATATGATTTACATTGTTTGTATTTTTTGCTCACCTGAACCGCAGGCTCAAGTAAGCCCTTATAATCAAAATTTGTCCGTTGTCTGTCGTTGATGTCGGAAACTTTTTTACTTTGGTTGAATAGAATGTTGAACGTATTAAACATTGAAATGTGAAATTTCATCCTTAGAAAGTAACCTATGAGTAGAAGATAGTTTCCCAGACATAATGAAATGTGGAGATAACGAACAGTATTCAAGCTCAAAGTCCATTCAAACAATACTAATCGGGAGCAGAGCATATACGGACCTCCAAAAACATCAGAGGTGGGATCAGGTGCCATTGAGGAGTGAGCATCCCCTGCCGACCGGTCACACGAACCGTGTGCCCCTTGTCATGATCGAGAAATAACTGAAAAATCCGTCGACAATTCAATTTGTAAATAATGGCCTAACAATTTGTATGAAAAGCGACAGTCAGCATGACTTAATGATAGATTTGATTGCCGACAAGGTCATTGTATCGACCATAGAACTTACGAAATGATGACTTTAAACGAGACTGTTGATATTCTTGTTTCATCAACTTGTTTGTCAATAATTTACCTCGTTTTAGAAAGTGTTCATAAGTAGAACATGCTCTTGCGTATCGAATTAACTGAGAGATATACACCCCATATGCAGGTGATAATGGTATATTGCTGCCTAGGTAAGGGAAGTCATCACGTTTATCATAAAGCTCAGTTGTTAGATTACCATTAACGTCTTTTTTAGTATATAAGTGAAGCCAAGTTCTCCTTTATTACAGTTATAATAATAAGTCTTAAAAACAAAGATGATATTGTTACAAGCCTCGTCTTTTGGAACAGAGGGGCATGATAAGGGAGAGGAAATGAGGAAGGAAAGTACCTATGCACCCCTTCCAACGAATCCTTTGATAGATAGATTTAAAAAAAATGTCTATTCCCTTTCTCTCGAGCCTTTCTTACCTGATATACCCTTTCTTCTCAACACCCAGTATTGTAACCCCTTACTTACACCTTAAATTACAAAGCTCTTGAAATTCTGACATGTTCTACAGCACGAAGCAAGCAACAAGTACAAATGATAAAGTGATAAATGATAAAGTCAAGATAACGAACAGTGATCATAAAAATCGAAAAACAATACAAATGTGTGAATAGGGCATAAAACACGGACCACTGGAAATTCCAGGCGGAGTAAGCATCCCGTTGACATGTCACCCCCGTCTTGAGCATATTAGACTACACGATCAGTATATATACTGGTCCCAGCTGACATAGCAGGTAACAACATTGTCTTTGTTTGTAAGGCTCATTATTTAAATTATATTTTAGAGGAACTGATTAATTCTGCAAGTGGTAATCCAACTTACACCCATAGCTCCCTTCTCAAGGAGGATATTCTTCAAAACCATACGTCAGTTTTGAATATTTTTCATATTCCCAACAAACAAAATGAATTTGAATTATCATATTTATATTGGATTCTGAAATTTCTTAAAAATCCATATAAACAAAGATACATAGCGGGTTCCAGTAAATGTGCTACCAAGCCTCTTTACTCCTCACTAAAATATTAACAGCAGTGATGCAGAAACTTCAGGAGTACTGTGCAACAATATATTCGAGAAGTGGTGTAAATCAGATGTGGATACTTAAAAATTTCAAGGAACTTTTGGAATAACATCAAATCTTCCAACAATCTGTTGGAATTCCCATGGGTACCAATTGCCCCCCCCCCCCCCATTATTAGCAGACCTAATTTTGTATTCATATGAAGCAGAATTTATTCAAAATCTTATGCATGAGAAAAAGAAAACTCTCGCTTTGGCCTTCAACTCGACATATAGAAGACGTATTGTCAATGAACAATAGTTCTTTCCGTTCATATGTCGACACGATATATCCCAATGAGCTTGAATTCGAAATTAAATATACCAGAGTCTGACACATCTGTTTCTTATTTGGATATTTAACTAGAAAAAGATGGTAATCAAACAACAAAGTTTTATGATAAACGTGATGACTAACTTTTCTATCGTCAACTTCCCTTATTTATGCAGCATTATACCCTCATCACCTGCATATAGGGACAATTTCTAAAACGAAGTAAGTTATTGACAAACACGTTGATGAAACAAGAATATCAACAGTCTCGTTTAAAGTCATCATTACGTAAGTTTTATGGTCGATACAATGACCTTGCCAGCAAATACAATCTATCATTAAGTCAAATGCTGACTGACTTTTTTCATACAATTTTTCATACAAATTGTTAGGCCATTATTTACAAATTGAATTGTCGACAGATTTTTCCGTTATTTCCGGATCATGACAAGGAACACACGGTTCGTGTGACTGGTCGGCAGGGGATTCTCACTCCTCCATAACACATGATCCAACCTCTGATGTTTTAGAGGTTCGTATTTGCTCTGCTCCTGATTATTGTTTGAATGGACTTTTGAGCTTGAATACTGTTCGCTATCTCCATATATTTCATTTTAGCAGACAAATTTTGTATAAAACCAAATTTGTATAAATTGTATAAAACGCGTCAGCCAAAATACACCCAATGATAGGTTATATACGCTAATGTGATCATGATAACGACCATAGAATTTACGAAATGCTGACTTTAAACGAAGTTGCTTAAATACTCGTAACATCAACTTATTTGTCAGTAGTCTGCCTCGATTTAAAAGTTGATCGTACTCAGATCATGCTCCTGAGTATTTGAGTATCAAATAAGTTTTGAAGACATAAACACCATATGTATATGATAGCGGAATATTATTTTATAAATAAAATGAAAAAGCTGAAGTCATCTCGTTTGTCATACAATTTAGTTGGACCTTATCGTCTATAGTCAGTAAAACATCTAATATGAAACAGATGTGAAAGACTCTGGGTGTCTGGTACCCTAAATCACCTTGTCAGAACTTTGATTTAAATTAAAAAAAATCAATTTTACCTACAGATTACGAATATATTGAAAACCAATCGATAAATGATCTAGACCTGCTTATCAACTTTGAAATGCTTACCCGGAAGAAAAGTGCACTACCTAAAATTTGCAGAAAGTATATCAATTTTTCAAGTACGTTGACAGTAAGATATTGCATAACAACAGTCAGAAAAAAGGAAGATTTATAACACCAGGGGAAACATACACAAGGCGACAGTAAAATACAAAGACTTCTGATTTTTCTCAATGTGTTTGGGATAAAATGGTAAGCAAAGTGTAGCTTTATTAAGAATGATATTTTGTTAAAAATTTTATTTAAAATATATCTCTGCAAAGTAAAATACCACTTGTATTTAGTTAATTTTAATTCAAAGATTTTTAAAGTCTTTTTCTGATGAACCGCAGTAAAATGCACGTTTCTATGAAATTTTCAGGACTGACTTCTGATGTTACATTTCTCATATTATTTACGTTGAAATATGGCAATTTAAGGTATTCAATGTATTATGAAGGTATTTTGAACAATTTTGAAGTATTCTTAAACTAGTTAAAAATGCATTGCTAGATAACGATGAAAGTGATATGAACCAAATTCACATGACAGATAACATGTAAGAAACCAGTTAATTTCCACCTTAAAAGTTTTTGATGAGTTATATGCCCATGATGAAAAGAAGAAAATTTTAATTATTTCAAAACATCTATGGTGAGTGATTCATTTTATTTCATATTATAATAAAGAGAGAGTTTATGCATATATTCACCAAGAGATTTGTATGAAATTCAAATTACTTTTTACAATATCTTAATAACACATGCGCTGCCAATAGACTTCAATGTTAACTTCAAGGTACATTTAATTGTAAAATAATTAAAATTTGGTAAATTCCTTTGGTGGAGTATTTTTGTATTTTTGTTTGATAACACCTTCAAAATACTACCATGATTTAAAAATCGGACCATTTATTTATTAGGTACAAAAATGGTCGTTATACATTTTAGAATACCTTAAGGGTATAGTGCTGTCTGTACATAGAAATGCATTCATTACAATATTATGAAGTTTAAATTTTTTTTAAATTTCAGCATACAGTCGACACATAAACATATTTAACATATTTATAAACACGATATTACAGTTATATTCCTTTTTTTGACACAAAAAGAGACTGTATTTTTATATTTATTGTGCAATAGAGACATATACCTAGATTGAAAGAAAATATCTGAATAGTACGAAAAATGGAAGTAGGTGTAAAGACGAATAATGACCCCCGTAGAAAAATGACCGGGGGTCATCGACATATGACCCCCTAGCCGTAGAAAAATGTAATTTTTTGTAGAAAAAGAACCCTAGGGGTCAGTTTTTTACATGTGCAACCTATAAAAAATTGATCCCGTTGAAAAATGACCCCCATCCCAACAGATTGAAACAAAGTTCAAAAGAGATGATTGATGCCAAGGTTTGGGTCTCAACGGGCAATTCTCTTGCGTTTTTCTGATAAACACTATACGAACACTCAATTGAAATTTGTTTAACAACGTTACATGTGTACCATTTTATTAGACCTATTGTGTTCTCATCTCAAAATTAAAATTGCACAATAGATACCTAAAAGTGGTTATTGTTTAATTTAAAAGCTGTTATTATGTCGTCCAGAACGTAAGTCAGGATGATATATTGTTATCTCTAGGCCTATCATTTTGTCCCAACATTTTCTCGGACATGACTTGGATAAATTTAATGAAACGTTTCAGAAAAGACAATTAGCAACTCTAGATGTTCATTAAATATTTTGATTTTCAAAATTGTCATGTCATGTATGGTTGGCTTCTAAAATCTTTGTGAAACTTCACAAATGCATCTACATTTAAGATTTTTAAAACTGTTTCCATTGCTTGTGAAACGATTGGACAAACTTTTTCTCACCACGAATGAGTGAACTAACGTGCTTTCTTTGGTTTTTAGTTCGGGAATTAATGTTGCAGCTGTTGCAGATAAAATACATAACCAGCGTAAGCAACATATTCCCGTACAAACAACCAAAGAAATACATTTTATTATTTATATTTATATCTGTACAAATAATCATTTAAAGTAGAATTAAGAAGATTAAATATTGTATTATGGATATGAACGTCATTGTAAGTTTCATTGATGGAAGAGCCACTGCTCAAGGAATCTGTAGAGGTGATATGCCTGGCGGTATTTACTGACTGATAAACGGCAATGGTTTTCTTAAGAAATAAAGGAAATAATATTCAGTGGATGTAAATATATGTTCATTACGTATAGATCATTGTTTATGTCTATTGTATGAGGCACAGTATTGGTATTTATTGCCATTTAGTGATATCACCTATTCAAATTGGTGATATTACCTTTCTGTTTTGGATTGGTGATATCACCAGTTTGAATTGGTGATTTAAACAATTTGCATTTCTTACAACATTAAACGATGAATGCTCTCTTCCTCAAGACAATCTATGATGACTTCAATGCAAAGTAAAGGATGAAATTTCAAAAGGTTTTCAAAGAGCAATTTCATATATTTCCTTTGCATTGATTCAAAATTGATGAAATTGATTTCATTATTCTTGAAAAAACTATAATAAAGTTTCTATGGACTTTTTGTACTTAATTTGAGCCATAGCCTCTACTATTTCGGCATTGCATTGATCAAATAAACTGTAAATTTGCTGTAAGATCATTGTTTTGGCCCAAGAAGAGGAGAAGTGCACAGTTTGTAAGTTACAGTGTATATATACACAAAAAGACGGTAAAATACCTGGTTTGCATATGAACAACTAGATTTCTATTGACCCTTAGCAAATTTTGGCTGCCCTTTTCCCCTGTGTTATAGTCCAAGACATTTAAAACATCATTTGTTTTCAATCCCTGTGAAGTTTTATATAAATTTCACTTGCAGTCAGTTTTGCTATATTTATTGAACTCTCTCTCTCTCTGTTAAAATTACATATATATGTGAAAAGAGACTGAACTTTTTACTTCATGTATAGAGTAAATGTATTCACTAGAGTCTTGGAAGCAATTGTTTTTTCATGTTTAATTTGAAAAGATGATCGATATCACCTATTTAAATAGGGGATGTCACCGAATCCAAAGCTTTATAGGTGATATCACCAATTGAATAAGTGATCACCTATTCAAATAGGTGATATCACTTATAAGGGCGGTTAATGCTAAAGCGGCCCCTTATACTATTGCTTGCAATACCATGCATTCTAGTCTTAACTTTTTATCATTTGTTTCACATTTCGATATTTTACTGATTATAGATATTTATTGCCAATTAACAAACGGCTTGACTTCAGAAGTCTCTAAAACATCAAGTACCATTCTTTTTATTTAAATTGTAAGGCATGTCCGAAAATTAGATGTATGTACACTGTTTAAATCATTGGCTTAAAATAAAGGCATTCGGGCACAATTAACTGGTAGAAAGACATTGTTAACAACTCTCTCTCTCTCTCTCTCTCTCTCTCTCTCTCTCTCTGTGTGTGTGTGTATGTGTGTGTGTGGATAGTATAAACAAAAATAAAAAGAAATCAATGATACATTTTTCAAATCACAATGGAAGCATTTTCACACAGTGTACATTGATGTCGATTAAAGTTGTCAATTCATCATAAAAGACATTTGAAAGATTTAATGAGAACAACAAATCATTGCTATATCTTCAATTTACCTCAGGTGAGCATTTTGATCCATGGGCGTCTTGATTTATTAATTCTTAATTTTTTCAATCAAAAAAAAAAAAAAAAAAAAAAAAAAAAAAAAAAAAAGAAATATCCCTCATAAAATCTACCAGGGGTCACTATTCTACGGGAGTCATTTTTCTTCACGTAGGGTATGCAGATTTTAAGGGTGATGCCACTTTTTCTACAGGCAAAAGAGTCATTTTTCGACGTCGAAAAATGACCCCCGGTCATTATTCTACGGGGTTCATTATTCGTCTTTACACCGGTATAACTACATTCATATAAGAAATGTATTTTCAGGATACACAAGAAAATACTGTTGAACATGTCCATGACGAAAATGGCCAAAATCATTATACGGTACTTGTTACTGAATCGGTAGGTATTACGTGCTTTAAAGACATGCATGAATACCCTCAGAAAGTTATAGAAATTTGTAAACAGTTTAGACTGTCTTTATTACTGCAAAAACACATATTTATCACACAGTTTACCCAAAGACACCCTTACTTTGCAGTCTCCCCAAAATTGTAAACTATCTATTTTATTGAAATTTAATGCAAATAGGTGGAAAAAATTGAAAATCCCATGACTTTAGAGATTTTATGGACATTTCTGAATATATTTAAAGAATTACTGTCTAGTTTGTTGGGTATGTCAGGGCAGAGATTTTATGGACATTTCTGAATATATTTAAAGAATTACTGTCTAGTTTGTTGGGTATGTCAGGGCATCAACGACGGTAGGAAACGTGGGATAATTTGTATAAATAATATGTATAAATTACATATACACATTGTATATATAATATGCATAAATTATCCCACGTTTCCATCTGTCGTTGATGTCCTATGCATACACAACAAACAAGACAATGATTCCTTATATTTACATTTTTATGTGAAATAAATATGTTAATATATATAAAAAATGCTGTCTAATAGATTAAAAATTACATGAGTTAATATTAATTTCCATAGTCCCCGCCCACTGTCGTCAGACACAAAGACAACCGCACGAGATTGACATGCATATTAGGTTCCTTACCTTTTACTTGGCGAAATTTACAAGTACAATTCTATCAAGAAATCAACGCATCTAACTTTCAAAGATTTATCACAGAAAAAATGTAAATATTTGTTGTTGATCACATAATTTGAAATCCAGTGTTTTCACAGAATAAAAACATTTGATGCTTCAAGTAATTTTTCTTATATACTTTTTCAAATGGTGTAAGGATGGTCTCATAGAAAAACTCCAAGATCAATGTGTATTTTAGCACAAAAAAAAAAAAAAAAAAAAAAAAAAAAAAAAAAAAAAAAAACCATGAAAAAAGAAAAACCTATACAAACTATTTTGTGCCCCGTTTACAAATTTGTTTTGATTTTAAGAAATTTAAGATCGTTCATTATTCGTTATCTTCACGTTTTTCAACTTTTACATTTCCACAGCATATCTTTAAGTATCTACTGTCTGTAAAAGATATTAGTACATATGCAGAGACTGACTAAACTAGCTGCTACTATGACAAGGTGAAGTTAACGAACAGCGATATATTTAATCAAGTTATGTAGATTTGTGCATTTAAAAAAATTGCTTTAAGGAAAATTTCCTCCGGATTAATTCCAATGCAAAAATCTTCTCCCTATGTAAGAAAATGCTATATTGCAAATTTTCTCCCTATGAATGATTGCGAGTTAGATTGAGTATTGAAAATACTGAATAGGAAAAAAAAATTGAAATCATTGCTGTTCATTTAATGGCATATGTGAAATTAGAACCAATAACGTAAAGGTAGGAAGGACTGCAATGCGGAGAATCTTTCTGTATAGCAGAACTTCCCCCATGGGGGATTCATTGCTATATAATAATTAATCCACGGGGACTTGTTGCTATGGGAGAAGTTTTTGCTCTACACCATCAAGCATCTTTTTTATTCATATGCTACTCGCATTTTGTTGAAAACTAATTATTTGAAACGAAGAGAAAACATATCCTATTGTTAATGCAATTTTGTTATAGACGATTTATAACTGTTTTAGCCTGAATTTTCATCATTTTGGCACACAGGTAAAAGTACGAATCAAAGAAGAAATAATATTGTTTCCAACAAAGTTAAAAGATTCACACATTTCAACATATTCTCACATGAATACATACATAAATATTTTCAATGTTCAATACGGCAATTTCTCTTTTAATTCTAGGGCGCTGTTATCTCACAACATACAGGATACAATGTAGGACCTACCCAGAGTCAGGTGACAGTTTTTAAAGCACTTTTTAAAAAAGAAAAAAATTCAACCTAAATTAGATACGATACTAATAGTTTTAAAAATAATATATAAACTGCAATGAACCAAAAGAAAAATCGAATGGTTAAAAATTGTTACAAACTTTTTAAATATATTTTTTGCGATGTAAATTTTGCTTTTCAAGTCTACGTCTTAGAGTGGTGAGACTAATATTTAGTCTAAATCAGTTTAAAAACATCTTGATTTTAAATTTTATCAATTTTTAAATCACCAATTTCTTAAAATATCTATTCTAGGGCAGCAATAGAAACATTGTATTTTGTTTTCGTACTTAATTTCATTTTTGAATTAAATAATCATTAATACTACCAATAAACAAGACAGTTCATCTGAAAGACTAACTGTTATTAATACTTGATTTTAAACAGAAAATTGGCTTTTTTTCAGAAGAAACGCCGAAGATTCATCCCTTTCAAAGTAAGTAAAAGAAATAGAACAAGCAACTGATAAGTAGAGGGAAATCGGGAAATGTATTAATGATTTTGTTTTTTTAATTTCAGTACCATTCAAAAATTTTCAAAGCTTCCAAAAAAGTAAGTAGTACTTATGAAACAGGAGATAACGAACAGTGATCGATCTATAAACAATGCAACTATAACATTCGTTATTTTTAAATGCTGACAAAGAAATGTTATGGAGAACACCTTTTGCTGATCGTTTCTGATGAAAAAAATGGCAAAATTCAAATTCTAAATCACATTTCTTTTCTATCATTTACACGATCAGTACAAAGCTGACAAAGCAGGTAACAACATTGTCTTTGTTTGTAAGGCTCATTGTATAAATTGTATTTTAGAGGAACAAGGATTTAATTCTACAAGTGGTAATCCAACTTATACCCATAGCTCCCTTTCTAAGGAGGAAATTCTTCAAAATCATATGTCAGTTTTGAATATTTTTAATATTTCCAACAACCAAAATGAATTTGAATTACCATATCTATATTGGATTCCGAAACATTCATAAAAATCCTTACAAAAAAGATACATAGCGGGTTCCAGTAAATATTCTACCAAGCCTTTTTCTTTACTCCTCACTAAGATATTAACAGTAGTGAAGGACAAACTTCAAGAGTACTGTGCAACAATATATTTGAGAAGTGATGTAAATCAGATGTGGATACTAAAAAATTCCAAGGAACTTTTGAAATATTTGAAATCACAAAATTTTACCAAAATCAACAACATAAAAACTTAAGACTTTTCAACTTTATATACAACTATTCCCCACGATAAATTAAAGTCCAGACTTTCTGACATCATTGACAGCTGCTTTTTCAATAAAAATTGAACTCGTTAATTTACTTACCTTGTCATTGGTCATTTGCAAAATTACTTTGCTAAAAAACAATCTGTTTGTACACACAAGTACTCTGAAGTTGACATTAAAAAGATGCTCGAGTTTCTGATTGACAATATCTATGTGGTTTTTGGAGATCAGGTCTTCCAACAATCTATTGGAATTTCCAGGGATACCAATTGCGCCCCATTATTAGCAGTCCTATATTTGTATTCATATGAAGCAGAATTTGTTCAAAATCTTTTACGTGAAAAGAAGAAAACACCTACTGTGGCCTTCAAGTCGACATTTAGATACATCGACGACGTGTTGTCAATTAACAAGGGTTATTTCCATTCTTATGTCGACACGATATATCCCAGTGAGCTTGAGATAAAAGATACCAGAGAGTCTGACACATCTGTTTCATATTTGGATATTTTACTTGAAAAAGACGTTAATGGTAATCTAACAACAAAGCTTTATGATAAACGTGATGACTTTAACTTCTTAATCGTCAACCGTCAACTTCCCTCACTTATGCAGCAATATACCCTTATCACCTGCATTGTTTCACTAATTGTTAGGCCATTATTTACACACTGAATTGTCTACGGATTTTTCCGTTATTTCCTGATCATGACAAGGAGCACACGTCGGGAATGACCGGTCGGCAGGGGATGCTTACTCCTCCATGGCATCTGATCCCACCTCTGATGTCTTAGAGGTCTGTGTTTGCTCTGCTCCTATTTTGTAATGTTTAATGGACATTTGAGCTCGAATACTGTTCGTTATCTCCTCATATTTCATTTAATAAGAGAATACCAATGCAACCATATGTGAATTAACTTAAAGAAAGAAAACTTTACAATGAACAATCAATTACACTTTTAACTTTATTAAGAGACCATGTGATGTAATATGTAAAAATACATGAATATAAAATTAAAATAACCCGGTTAAACGTTTTTACATTTCTCGAAGACTATTTTTCGTATTACGTATATCCAAGTAAGAAATTCAAAGAAATACACACTGCATCATTCTAATGATACTAGTACCTCATTTACAAATTCATTTTTCATTAATTTCTTAATTTATCAAAATTGTAAGAGTGATGTAAATCTTATACGGTACCAATTTTGATGCACAAGATGCGCATTTCGACAAATTATTTCTCTTCAGTGATGCTCTTGCCGAAATATTAAAATTTAAAAAAAATTGAAGAGCTGAAAAAAGGGAGTGCCAACGACTGGAGCCAAATACGTCAAAGGATCAGAGCTATGTATGAGGGAGATAATCCTTAACTTTGAAATATTTTTTTTTAATTTTACGACAACAATTAGTCGCCCGCGTGGCGCAGTGGTTAGAGCGTCTGCTCTAGAGTCGCGGAGTAAGGAGTTGATCCTTACGTCGCGGGTTCGAATCCCACTGTGGGACGTGGAGACCGGTCCTTCGGATGAGACCGTATAAACCGAGGTCCCGTGTCGCAGTAGGTGCTGGCACGAAAAAGATCCCTCAATGCCCAATGGCTGTAAGTGCCGAGTATAGGACAAAATTTGCAGCTCTCCACCGGCAAGTGGTGGCGTCTCCATATGAGTGAAAAATTCTCGAGAGGAACGTTAAACAACATACAAACAAACAAACAAACGACAACAATTAAATGTATATCCGTATTTTCAAGCTGGTACCGAAGTACTTAGCTACCGGAAATATTACCATTTGCAGTTTTGTATATAGAACAACAGTAACCCATATAACTTTTGGAATTTTTTCACACACACACACACACACAAAAGAATTAGTCATTTTGAAAGTGAGAGGGTCATTTTTTAGCTTTATATCTTGAAAAAGATAAATATTCAGACCAACACATCTCATTTCAAAACGGGAAATAAATTAAAATGTAGTTTGGCAACCTTGCAAGACCAAACATTACATGGAAATAAAAATAATGTATAAAAATGAAGCTAGTAACATTTTTAGAAATTTCTTTCAGATATGAATCCGATTAAAACATATTTCACATGGCACAAAAGTGTGGTTGTCCAGCAAGTTAAACCTAAATGTCGAAGCGTTAAATATGGATATTTAAGGTTTTTGATAGATCTTTAATATGTCTACCATTGAGCACTAATTGTGCTCCTTTTTAGCCGACCTATTTCTATATTCCAAAGAAAATTAATTCAAAACTTCTACATGAGAAGAAGGAAACACTTGTTGTGGCCTTTAACTCAAACTTCAGATATACTGAGACGTTTTATCAATTGACAATTGTTATTTTCATTCAAATGTCAACTCGATATATCCCAGTGAACTCGAAATAAAAGACACCACAAAGTCTGCCACATCTGCTTCATATCTGGAAGGACGATATATAAACGATAAGGGTCAACTAACAACTATGAACAGAGTCTGTTTAATATTTGGATATTTTACTAGAAAAAGACGTTAATGGTAATCTGCAACAAAGCTTTATGATAAATGTGTTGACTTTAACTTTCCAATTGTCAACTTCCCTTACTTATGCAGCCATGTACCCTTATCACCTGCATATGGGGTGTTTGTCTTTCAGTTGATTCGATACGCAAGAGCATGCTCTACATATGAGCAATTTCTAAAACGAGGTAAGTTATTGACAAATAAGTTGATGAAACAAGATTATCAATAGTCTCGTTTAAAATCATCATTTCGTAAGTTCTATGGTCGATACAATGACCTTGTCAGCAAGTACGATTTATCATTAATTAAGGCATAAGCTGGCTGACGTTTTTCATACTAATTGTTAGGCCATTATTTACACCTGAATTGTCTACGGATTTTCCCGTTATTTCCGATCATGACAAGGAGCACACGGTGAGTGTGACTGGTTGGCTGGGGATGCTCACTCCTTCATGGCACCAGATCCCACCTTTGATGTTTTTTGGAGGTCTGTCTTTGCTCTTCCCCCGATTTGTATTGTTTTAATAGACTTTTGAGCTTGAATACTGTTCGTTATCTCCAAATATTTAAATTTAACCACCGAACATGTATCTCTGCTGGTGTACAGTCTGTCCCCGAGGATACTTGTCGTGCGGTTCTTATTCATTCATGAGTACACAGAAAAACAAAATGATACCGGTAGACACGTCGCCCAGTATATATTAACTGTATGACAAACGAGATGACTCCAGCTTTATTTTTGTAGTAATATTCTACTATCACCTACATACGGTGTTTTCGTCTCCCAGCTTATTCGATACTGTTCTGAGTATGATCAATTTTTAACCGAGGCAGACAACTGACAGATAAGTTGAAGTACAGGGATTTCGACAAACTCATTTAAAGTCAGCATGTCCTAAATTTTATGGTTTTATAATGACATTGTTAGCGAATATAACCTGTAACTGGGTCATATTTCGGCTAACTTGTTTCATAACTATTGGTAGGTCTTTGTTTTAAAATTTGATTATTGAATATTCCTCCCACTTGACCAACACATACGGCTCACGGTGGTTGTGACCGGTCGACAGGGAATGCTTACTCCTCCTAGGAACCTAATCCCACTTTTAGAATATCCAGTGACCGTGTTTTATGCTCTGGTCAAAGATATGTATCGTTTAAGAGTTTTTGAGATTGATCATTGTTTGTTACCTTTTTTCATTACCAACAAGCTGTTGCAATGTGTCACTCCGATATAAGATATAGTTTTTTCTGAGAAAGTAATTTCTATACGAATTGGAACAATTTTTTCTGCTTAAATCACACCTCCAAAATATTCGACGTTTGGAAACGTATCATTTTTTGAATCCCTTAACATAAATAGTAAGAGAAAAGCAGATCAAAAGAAGTGCGAAAATGCTGAAGGCGTCATGTGTTCCTCCATACTATTTATAATTTACTCGACATATTTTTTTTCATGAGCGATATTGTAATTTGATGGATTAAGAGAAAAGCACATAAAAAAATGCGAAAATGCTGAAGGCGTCATGTGTTCCTCCATTCTATTTATAATTTTCTCGACACATTTTTTTCATGAGCGATATTGTAATTTGATGGATTTCCTCTCGTGTTGTAGAAACGCCTGGAGGACGATCGCAGAGTTAGCACAAATAGCACTAACAGCAGTAGCTATGCGAGTTGTAAGGTAAGTTTTATAATAAGCAACACCATAACCGTGTTTGTTTTGGATATGTGCTACCTTTTTTTATATGAAACTTTGAATAGGAGGGATTAGCAAAATAATATATGGCTGTGACAAGAGGATAAAATATGCATATTTAAAATATCTTCCATAGTTTTTTTTATTTGTAGTTCAAACAACAGAAAGACAATGAATAGAATGGTAGCATGAAATGAGGGATATCTATTTTTTATCTTTTTTTTGTATTTTAGACCTATAAGAAAGACTCTGCTAAAAGCAACGCTTCTTCTCATACGTACCTGGACATTGATCAGGTATGAGTCTTTAATGAGCTAGACAGTAGTTCTAGTGGTTTGTACTAAAATTAGAGAGAATAAATTGCACCTTAACTTAAAATAATTTTTAGCTTTACATTTTCTAAACCCATACCGGGTATTATTGTAGTCAAAACCATATTGTAAATGGAGAAGCATGTTGAAGTAATTTCAAACACCATTCTTTTTAGTTACTATGGTAACATTATTCAATCTGAAAAAAAAGAAAAGAATTAAAAGCCTTAGCATTGTCTCCCAGCGTACCAATTCTATTTGAAATCACATTAAAATTGTAGAAGGAGTAGCGATTTGAAAAATAATTCCTCTTTTAATTTCTATAGCAATATTGTTCATTGAAATTTTAAACTGACAGAACTTTTTAAATATCTAGAGGTAGTTTGTATGTACTAATTTTTTATTGAAACTTTAAGATAACTGAAGGAGTAGCGTGTTGAAAACATTTCACAGAAATAGAAATTGTTGATATCCGTGGAAATGCCCTTCATCAAAATTGAAAACCAAGAAATTCAGAACTATGAATGAGACAGTGCCTATGCTATAGGAGGAGTATTGTTTGGTAAAGTCTACAGACAGACAAAATGACAATGGACATTTTATTTTCGCATAAGCTTTATTTTCTTTGACCAATAGAGCCAAACATATCCAACGCACTTTGTTGTCATGAACGTAATGTACTGAAAAGTCCTATGAAAATATCTGGGATTTTGCACTGTTTATTTTTTTGTTTTTGTTAACACAAATCCATCAAAATGGCATCATAGTACAAAAATTCCGTGACGCCCGAGAGAGTCATAAGAACAACTGGTCAACAAATCAACCAGTCAAGCAAAAATTATTTCTCCGTATTTCACGACTTTAAATAAATTATAGTAATATAGTAAAGAAATAATAAGATCAAGGAATCTTCTGCATACTTCATGTACTAAGAATAGTAATGCAATATATAATATTTTGATACTATTTTTGCACTTTTTACTTTTCTTCCATGTTTTAATCTTCGAGCAATAATAAGATAATGGCACCTTTCTATTTTCGTTCACATTTCAGTGTATCCATCGTATCGAACTTGAAAGATGCAACAGCATTGCTACAGAAGCTTCTTTTTCCGACGGAGCTCATCGGAGGGTAACAATTTAATTGCTATCAATAATTAATTTGATAACACAAAACTTTAAAAACTAAAACACAAACTCTAAAGACGTAATCTTCATTATTTAAATTCTAAATATGTTTCGCTACATATAGATATTTAATTGAGTGTAAGCTTTTAGAAACATATACATATATAGTGGTAAATCGTAGATCTATCATGTATCCATTAAATTATATTTTTCTGAATATATATGTATTAATGACTGAGTGACCACGGTTTCATAAATGGGAATATTACGTTAACTCAGTATCTAACTTTGCGTATTCATCACTTCAGTTTTGAAATAATGTCATCTGATCAACAAATTATTGTAGACTGAGGACACAGATGTACAAGGAATTCGAAAAGAAAGTGCAAACACTGTTCCAATAATACAATACCAGGTACGCTGTCATTACATATTTTAATGAGAAAAAAAGAAAAACCTGGAATTTCGTTCTAAGAAACAATTCCAATAATCTTGAAAAATGAAATAAAAATATTCTTGTTTTTATCATTTAAAGATGGAACTTCCTAAAAAGACAGGTCGACACGCAAAGAAGTACATGGTCATATTCTGTATGATCTTGGTATGTGCTATTTTATCAGCAGCCATTGCAAGTGTTTTCAGCACAAAATCTCTAAGAAATAGTCTGCCCTCTGATGTTGAAGAACAATTAAGTAGCGGAAACTTCCTACCGCAAGCTCTCTTCAACGTTAGCAACGAGAGAGTGATGGCACGTATAGATGGATTACAAACTAGTAAGATAAAATACATGCATAATATAGATGTAGGGATGAAGTTAAAGCATATAACTGAAATGTTATATTAAACAGAGGAATGAATCTTAGGAATGAATCACAATTACAGAGGCAAGATTTTTCGTTACAAAAAGCCGGCAAAAATATGCAACTGTGAAATAACTTTTTTAAAATTGTATTCCTGGTATCTTTAAAATATAAGCGCCCTTTTTCCATAGTGTTTTTGCATATTTATATAGACAAATATGATATTAATTTATACGAAGAATGTATGACTATGATTAAAAAAAATTATAAAAATCATATAAATTTGATACTGAATTAACTTTTGACGATTTTTTTAACATATTAAATTAGAGGTTCAAAGATTTGCCAACGACACAAAAATTACCAATCAAAACCACTTTGAAAGTTTTCCAAATAAGAAAGGTAAATAACAGTGTAAAACAATTGCAATGATTACCAAGTAAAAGAAGATGGTACTTAATTTTGGAATTCTTGCTCAATTACCTTTGTAAATTGTAAATTCAATTAAATATGTTCAAACCAAATCATAAGAAAGTTATCTATACATCTGGGTGCTTACGTTTTCAAAAATAATCTTGATTTTGTTTAAATCCAAGTAAGTATTTACGACCATTTGTCACTGTCTACATGTACCTTGTTTGAATTTTATTTAATTGATTTTATGTTTTTCTCCTATCAATGAAAACAGATATGGAAGATTTTTCAAATAAGACAAAGATGAGCATCGATTTGCTCCTACAAACTTTACCAAACAAAACAGGTAAATATAGATTTCTTTTGTCATCATGTTCAACATATGTTATTTAAGTGTAAAACTAACCACGCCAAACGTTTGCAGATATTGATGTGTGGAAAGAGGAAAGCAAGGGAAACTCCTACAGAATAATTCATGCAATTAGTAAGTTCAAATATTTTTTAATGTGTGAAAAGCCCCAAATACTTTAATATATATATTTCAGAAAGTTTCATTGATCTAATACACACATCTCTCCATTTTTATTTTCCTCTGTACTTAAAAATTTCTAAATTCAATACGTGAGAATGCAATTAAACAATTAAGATTGGGAGTAATGATTTTTTTAATTTACATTTTCCATCGTATATACACATATAAATGATTGCAAACACAATAGATTTTTTCTAATACTGTCACATTCATTCATACATCTACTCATTGGAAGAGCCTGAAATTAACAGAAGAAATATAAAGGTTGCTAAAAGAGGAAAATACACTACATGTACATCAGATTGTTCGCCAATTAAAATATGCAATGATGAAAATAGATATAAACAATTATATTGAATAAAAAGGACTGATGATTGATTTTTACATTCTAATATCTATTTGACAGGATGTAAAACTGATTGCCGTAATGAACGCAATGGAGATTACCAGTCATGTTACACATGTGAGGGGTTTATAAAATGCACAAACGGTGATTTGGTAAATATGATCTGTCCCGAATCTTATAAAAACAAGACACTCCTGTGGGATGATTTTAAAAAATGCTGCCTCTACAGTTCAAACACCTGTGATCCGTTGTATACCTTACATGGAGAAGGAAATAATAACACCCTATTCACTTCATCAGTAATCACAAAAAACTAATTTTTGAACTATTTGAGTAATAATGTAACTATGCGACAATGACTTGCATTTTATAACTATCGGTATAATATTCATTCCACTCCTTCGACTGCAAAGATCACTGGATTGGTTAAAACACTATAATTGTATTTAACTTTTTTTGTAGTCTTTCATATATGTTTAGGGCAATGTAGTGACCTGTAGTTAAGTAATGGGTTACGTACAATAATTCAGATAATCAAGAAGCTCAATTAGTGTCCATCGGAATTTCAATAGATTTCAGAAGATCTGGTCTCCAAAGACTGCACATAACCAAGTGTCAAATTTTTGATATAAATCAATCCCTTTGAAAGACCTTTTGCAGGCTTTTCGACAAAGTATCACATCGCTAAAATAAATATCGGCTTGTCGTTCAAAAGAACCCCCCCCCCCTCATTTACTCCTCTCATATATACCTCTATCGTCAACTTCCCGTACTTATGTAGCAATATACCCTTATCACCTGCATATGGGGTTTATATCTTCCAGTTGATTTGATACGCAAGAGCGTGCTCCACGAACGAACAATTTCTGAAACGAGACAAGCTATTGACAAACAAGTTAATGAAAACAAGGGTATCAACAGTCTCGTTTAAAGTCATCATTTCTCAAGTTCTATGGTCGATGCAATTGCAATTAAGTGGAATGCTGACTGACGTTTTTCATATTAATTGTTAGGGCATTACTGAATTTATGGATTTTCCCGTTTGCTCAATCATGACAATGAGCACACGACGGGTGTGACCGGTCGACAGGGGATGATTACTCCTCGAGCCAAGGTACCTGATCCCACCTCTGATGTTTTAAGAGGTCTGTGTTTGCTCTGCTCCCGATTTGTATTGTTTCGTGGGCTTCTGAGTTTGTTTACAGTTCGTTATCTCCATATTCCATACAGTATATCTATGTAACTGCAGTTGCCCCATTTTTGCTAGGTGTACTTTTGTGTAGAAACAAAATGCTTCTTAACAAAATAAGTTTGAGTATGACCAATGACAAGGTAGGGGCATATTCTACGTATGAAAAATTTCTGAAACGAAATAAGCTACTATCCATAATAAAAATGAACGAATAAAAAAAAAGATTTTATTGTATTCAAAGCAATACATTAAAAAAGTTCAACCATCTTTCTCTTTTATTACTTGTAGAATATATAAAAACGAAATGAATTGTCTAATTGGTAACATAGAAGGAATTGAACACTTAAATTTCATTATGATCGAGAACTCGCTGCAGGAAAGATCAGTCACCCTATACAACATATAACCGGAAGGTAATATAGATGGACATAAGTTTTGAAAGGGTATACCTCCGGTTGAATGTGAGTGGTGTTTTTATTCTTAGTAATTATCTTTTGTGCTTTCATTGTCATTGTCAGCATTGATATTTCGTCATTGCATTACTATTTCGTATAAAAATAACTACTACCATAATAAATGAACATCATGTTCCTTACAAATAATCAAAGATTTTCATGTATTTGTAAAATAACGAATGACTGAAATTGTAATGGATACTAATCAGCTATAAATATTATACATGTAGATATTTTCATATATGTTTGAGAATATTAAATTATATTTTTCTCAATATTTTCTCAATAAAATGGATAAAATAGACAACAACAACAACAAAAACATATTCATTGCTTTCTTATCAGTAAATATTATCTCAGTTCGAATGTTAAGGTTTTTTCAACAGTTATGAACCGAAAATTTTATTAAGTTTATCACCTCAATGAATCTTTTCTTATACTTTTGTCAATGCAAAATCCCCCTCGTAGAAAAAAAAGAATACACAATCTAGTTATATATTAAACCTATAGCCTCGATATTAGAAAAAAAAATGCACGACTCTTTTGTCAATGCAAAATCCCCTGCCTTAGAAAAGAAAAAAATACACGATCTAGTTAGATATTAAAATGATGGCATCGATATTAGAAAAAAAATGCACGACTCTCCTAGTTGTTCTTGTATTGACGTTTTCTTTAAATTAAGTCATTACCTTATTAACCATCTAGAAACTTGTACGAATTAAATTGTGGTACACTACACTAACTTCATTGTCAGCATATTTTAACTATAAAAAATGTTTCTATCGGAGTGATATATTGAATGGAAAATGACACAAAGAGTGTTATCTAAACCCGAGTGATACGTGCGATATCTATGTAAGCCCATACTTTTAGAGACAAACTTCCAAGAAGGCAGACATGGCATTGATTTAAAACTTATTCATACGTTCTATATTTACTGTGCATTGGTCTAATATTGTTGAAGTTTATGGTTTAAGGTCATACGACGCGTTCCTCAATAAAAGATAATTTTTCCCAAGAATTTGTCATTCAAGTATTGCTGCTTAAACAAGTTTGCTCAGAAAAAAGTAGGATACATTACCAGACATTTGTACAAGATACCAGGGATGTTTTTTACTTTATTATCCTTTCGGAAATCACTAGCATTGGTAATATCACAAACTTTTGGTGTCTTTATTTACTTAGACAATTTAAAAACAGTTTAGAAATCACAAGATAATGATAATTTTGATTAATTTATTGTATATCATGAAAAAAATACTGAACAGATATTCGAGTAACGTGTTGTCAGACCTTAAACAAACCTTGTCATGCATAAATGTCTTTCCTCCCTTCCCCCGACAAAAACGAAAAAAAAAACTGTAGATAACAGATATTCAAATTATACAATGTTTAAGATGATTCATACATGTAAAATGTTAATATGTAGAACAATGATCAGTCTCATAAATCATTAATCGATGTAAATTGTAGAACAGGGAAAAACCCTGAAAACACCAGACTTGACTAATCATTCTCTTTCGATTGGTTTGAACCTCCTGTATTGATCAGTTTATTCCCTCTTATCTTTTTAAGTATTAAGAAACCAAATCCTTATATATATATAAATGTTTTAGATTTATGTGTTCGGTATTGCAAAATTTCATAGATAAGCATTAAATTACACCCCCAGAGAGTACAGTATCAGACGGTAGAATTCACTGGAATTTTTTACAATTTAATATCATGGTGGGTATGTTATATTCTTCGTTAATGACGTTATATTAATGGAAGTAATGTTTTAAATATTCCACAGTACGAAAAATTCCGGTAAATAATTTCATATGAATTTATTTGGATTGATTCTTTTTGCTTTAAGTAAATGAAACCATTTTTTCTTCTTTCTATAGAAAGCGTATGTAAATTTAGCATTAAATTCTAACAGCATGAGGCTTCAGAACTGAAAAAAAGAGAAGTATATGCCTAGAAATACAAAAGAGGAATTGAGGCAATATTTAATTGATTTCTCTGTGGGGTACCCGCATTTTCAGAGACATAATATTTTTATTCACATTTCGTCTACTGATTCTGTGATATAACTTCTGCAAGAGTCGTTTACGCTTTATTTACATGAAAATAACAATCAAAACTTAGTCCTGGCGATTAATAAAAGCCAGTTTGAGTTTCGATCCTTATAAGTATCGATGTCGCTAAATTAAAAAAAAAATTATGAAAAGTAATTGACTTTTTGTCAAATTTGTTTTTGTGTGTAGTTAATGAGAAAATTTGAACACAGAAAAAAACATTTAAAAAATTCTTTTGGTACCAACAGATGTAGATTAAAACAAATATTAAAAAAAGAGTACTATTCATTATTACTTAATTTATTTATCAAGTTGAAGTAAAAAACAAAAACATTAAGAAACATTTGTCTTTTTTACGAAACCCATTAAAAGCACAAATTAAAGAGCACAATCAAAACACCTTTGTGGATATGTTTTCTGAATCGGTGGGTTGAGTTTTTCAAAATAAACAGATATATTTATAATTGAACATTATATTTTGTTAACGATTTTAAAGGGGGATGTTTTGACCCTGAGATCGACTCGACGATATATTATTGCCTACCTGTTTTTCTTGTGTATGATTTCTTGTACAACTGCAACTTAAACCTTGCACTTAAATTTTAAGTTTAAAATTAAAATTAAAAGTCTAGGAGATACTTTATCTTTAGCTAACAAATAAATGTAATCCTTGACTTCACAATTAGCAAGACCTTGAAAGAAGATCATTTGATCAAGACACAGGTCACAGAAATTGGAAGTGTTAAAATACAGTAATGGCATAATTTTTGGAAAGGTTTATGTGGCCTTAACTCCAACCATAGATTGCAAGGGCAAGAGGAACAATAGATTATAACTACAAGGCATGTCAGTACCCTGATTATTAAGTGCCCTCTTAACATTATCATAGAAACAAAAATCTTTCAAGTGGAATTTATTTTTTGCCTCATTTGTTACACCGGTATATGCTTCACGTCTCTATATGAGTGAAAAATTCTTGAATGGGACGTAAAATAACATACAATCATTTGTTACACACATTGGTTAAACAAGTAAAATATCTGTCGACGTTTTGTTACATGTTTTAATTTATTAACAATGTTTGCGCCTTTTACAGATCTTTTAATTAATGTAAAGTTACATCAAGATACACAATCACATGACATTGTATAGTTTTTGAATTATTATTGGTGAGTGGAGTTAGTAATGTAATAATGTATATATAAAATAAGATTTTGAATCACATTCCAAGTTCTCAAATTTGATGGAAAAAATATATAATTTTAAAAGTAGCACTGATATGTTAAAAGAAAATAGAAAAAGTTTTTTTTCTTGGCCAAGATTTGGCATATGGATTAAATTTACACAAATGAAGCTTTAATCCAAATATGCTTTTGAACTACAAGGCACCGATGCACATTTACATTTGCATAATAGAACATTTCTTTTATTTCATAGAAAAAACTCCCTAAAAAGACAGGTGGGCATTCTAAGAAGTACATGGGTTTATTCTTTTTGATGGTGGGATGTGTCATTATATCAGTATGCATAGCTAGTGTTCTCAGCACGAAGTATTTACTACAGAATCTACCCTCTGCAGTTGAGGAAAAATTAAGAAACGGAGCGTTCCTCAAGCTAAAATTCGTAAACGTTTCCAGTGGGGAACTGAAGAACCATATAGAAAGTTTAAGAAGTGGTAAGGTTTAGTTTAAATAATGTGTATAAAATAGAACTTAGATTAGGAAGTTAAAACTGAAAAGAACTGCCATATTAAGCCCAGAGAAAAAAAAATTGAAGGAAAAAGGGCGTGCCTCTATTCATAGGGCAAAACATACAAATTTGGAATAACTGACATTTAAAACATATCTATCTATATCTTGGAAGATATGAGCAGCGTTTCCAGTAGATAGATATTTGTTCACATATTTTACGTATCTATGATGAATTTTTTTAATAATGAAATACCACAAAGTAAGAAAATGGCCTACTTGAGAAGCAAAATCTCTTCAAAGTCATAAAATAAGACTTTCAAAAAGTGCCTATGATGTAATAATTATAATTATTACATTTTCAACAGTGAAAAACTGGAATTTACTTCTTGAATAAAAGTGATATTCTGACACAGTGTGAAAAGATACCAAAGTGATATTCTGTCATAGTGTGAAAGGATATCAAAGTAAGTAAATAGAGGATATTCAATGTTTTGTAATTGGATATGGAATTTATTTCACGAGTGGGGCAGGATTTTTTTTATTTTCACGATTGCGAAGCACGAGTGAAAATATTAAAAACTCCTGACTCACGAGTGAAATAAATTCCATATCTAACTACAAAACATTGAATTTTCTGTTTATTACAATTTCTTTGATTTCTCTTTGTAGAATTTTAAATTTGCATCTGTCTTTTCTTAACACAGTTTCATAGGCTGTGACGTCATAGTTTAGCAGTTCAGACGTCATAACTTTGCAATTGTGAGATCGAAAACATCGTAAAGTGGATTTTAGCAATATATTTGGGAAGAAATTAGCAGTTTAAGTCTATATCATGATGGTTTAGTTACTATCTCCATCGTATGACAGGCCAGAAATTATTTTATTTACTTTGATATCCATTCACATTGTGACAGAATATCACTTTGGTCTCCTTTCACACTGTACCAAAATATCACTTTTATTCAATAAATAAATCACAGTTTTTCACTGTTGTAAATGTAATAAAAATAATTCTGTCCTGTCATGTGTAATTTAAATAAGACAAAGATACCTATCGAACTGCTTCTACAAGCTTAACCAAATAAAGCAGGTAGATTTTGATCATTTACAATATGTCTTGTCATTCGTAATAAGATATAAAACTTATATTGTCAAATATTTGCAGACTTCAATGTGTGGAAAGAAGACAACAAGGAAAATTTTTATAGATTAATTCAAGCAAGGAGTAAGTTAATGATTGGAGAGTCATGGATATTAAAATCATTATAATAAAAAGTTACTCATATTCCATAATTTTTTTCCATAATACAAGTATATATAAAATAATTACAATTAAGCAATATAAAAGATAGAACAAACAATTACTAATTAAAAAAAAAGATTTTCTATACATTTTCAGGATGTTTGACCAACTGTTCTGACCACACGGATGGGGACTATCAATCATGTTTTACCTGTGAGGGATATATTTCATGTGTAAATGGTGTTTTGTTAATAAGAAAGTGCGTTCCATCTTATGCGAACCATAGTCTTTACTGGGATGATTTTAAAAAACTGTGCCGTTTTACCTCAAGGACCTGTAATCCATCGTATACTCTTTCTGCGGAAGAAAATAATTAGATGCCCACTTGATTAAAAAAGTCAATGCAAATTTATTTCAGAACACACAATGATTAGAGAAATAAAAATCTACTTAAATTCTGAGAATATACAATTATATAAATAGTGCATTCTCTCAGTGATCTAAGGGCAGTTAAACAATGATAAAAATGGTACTCCAGCAAAATTAAGCACATCTAAGATACATGTTAGCGTGCCAATCTTAATGTGTTACATTCATTTTACTTATCCACTTATTGCGGTTAATATATATATATATATATATATATATATATATATATATATATATATATATATATATATATATATATATATATATATATATATATATATATATATATATATATATATATATATATATATATATATATATAGTTATGCAATATTTAATATACGCTATCACCATTAAAACGAATTTCAGAATCCTTAACATTTACGAAGTAATAAATATATATACATGTATCTAATGTACATGGTGTATTTGATTTCAAATATACTAATTTATCTAAATGCAGGATATCAAACGCTTGCATTTGTCCTTTCTTTTCAAAGTGCTAGTACATGTACGCGTTAATATTGAATCCTGTGACTGATTAACAATTTTAGCGTTCCTCTTATAAAAAACAGAGCTTGCGATAAATTTTAATTATGTGATTTTGTGCAAATAATCAATACAATGTTGAATTGACTGCATGATTTCTATATTAGAAAGAAACACCATTTAATTACGCTTGTAACTGTCCTCCAATTTACATGTACAGGTTATTTACCTTTGTAACAGCTATTCAATTATTCTTTATCAGTGGCGGATCCAGGAATTTCATAACGGGGAGGGGGGGCAGTAGAAGGCAGGGGGTCTGGGGGACTGCATCGAAGCCCCCAGCGATTCCAGGGAAAGCTCTGATGGGGGTCCGGGGAACTGGCGAATTTTAACAAACAAGAGGTGTTTTCTCTTGATTTTAGGATAATACAAACATAATTTTAAGAAAAAAATTCAAACGGGGGGGGGGGCGCATGCCCGGCGCGCCGGCGCTGGATCCGCCTTTGTTTATGAATAGTTGCATTACGCGAGATCTTATTGAATTGAAGGTTGAAACTTTATAATTTGGATCTACTAAACGTAACAATTCTTGAAAGCCCTCTCCATTAACAACAGTAAAAGATGGCCATGGACAATCCTTGATAATCATGTTTGTGATAGCAACATTTTTTTCCGGTGTAAAGATGAATAATGACCCCCGTAGAATAATGACCGCGGTTGTTTTTCGACGTCGAAAAATGACCCTTTTGCCCGTATAGAAAAAGTGACATCACTCTTTTAAAAATCTATCCTATGACCCCTGTAGATTAAAGATTCCCTGAAGGTTTTGTTAGGGATATACATGTATTTTTCTTTTTGATTAAAATGATTAAAAATTATAAATCAAAAGGCCCGTGGACCGAAATGCTCACCTGAGGTATAATTAAAATAAGGATACAGAGATAATATGATGATGTCATTAAATCATTCGAATAAAATGAACTGTCTTTTATGATCAATTGACAACATTAATCGACTTCAATCTACACTATATGGAAATGCTTCTATTTTGATTTAAAAAATATACATATTCCACAGAGAGAGAGAGAGAGAGAGAGAGAGAGAGAGAGAGAGAGAGAGAATTGTTTATAATGTCTATCTATCTGTTCATCAAGTTGCATTTGAGTGCATGTATTTTTAAGTCAGTGATTTTAAATAACAGTAAACATACATGTAATTTTCGGACATATAGCAAAAGTATTTTATAATTTAAATAAGAAAATTTGTGTAATGTTTTAGACACTTTTGGTACATTTTCATTAAAACCGATAGAAAAATGCATTAATTACCTATCCATTGTAAATAGCAAATAAAAGTGGAGATGCAAGAAATTTTAACCTACACTGCAAGTAAAACTTCCATGAAACCCAGAAACAGGAACGGAATGGAGTCAATAAAATAAAACTTGTTATTGCAAATATCCATATCTTGTCCCCAAAGTGCAATTAATCCATGTGCTTAATACATGTACCGTTTTCGATTTTCTGCATGCGCTCCTTTCTAAGTGGAATGATAAATCTTGTGTAATGAAATATGGAGATAAAAAACAGTATTCAAGCTCAAAAGTCCATTGAAACAATACCAATCGGGAGCACGGACTTCCAAAACAGAGGTGGGATCAGATGCCATGGAGGAGCGTCCCCTGTCGATTAGTCAGAGACGTCGTGTGCTCCATTTCATGATCGGGCAAACGGACAAATCCGTAGACAATTCAGTGTAAATAATGGTCTAACAATAGGTATGAAGAACGTCAGTCAGCATTCGACTTCATGAGAGATTATACTTGCTGACAAGGTCATCTATCGACCATAGAACATCAACTCGTTTGTCAATAGCTTGCTAATTTGTCCACCAAAATATCTCGTTCGTCCGAACGAAGAACAAACTTGTCATAATTATTATCTGATTTGTCAGAACATTTTAGTCCAAACAATTATATATTTTTTGTTTGCTTCATTTGCACCATACTATTGTATTATATCCCTTATTTATAAAAATAAATATGGCTTTCATGGATTTTTGTAAATTTGTAAAAGCTATTAAGATTCTAAAATTACAAAGTGTACAACCTTACAAAATTAAAAAAAATGGAAAATAAATGTATCATGATTTTCGAAATGCTTACTTTGTTTGAGAATGTTGAAAGCCCTGATACATATACATTATTATAACAGTAACTTGATCCGAAGAGTCGTATCACGTCGAGTTGACAGGCGCGGATCATCAGATCAAACGAGACGCGAAGCGTCGAGTTTGATCTGATGATCCGCGCCTGTCAACGAGACGTGATACGGCTCTTCGGATCAAGTTACTGTTATAATGATAAATTTATTATATACCCTCCCTTACAACTAGCAAAATATAGTTTTAAAAAAACTTTTGAGATCAATTATATAAGATTTTTCCATTAAACAAAGCATTTTTCAAGGAACTTTTTGATGCGCATGAAAAATAACGTCATGTTTCTGTGTACTACGTCATCAGTTTCAGAGAGGGTTGATATGGATTCAGAAAACCACAGTGTGGTGATCCGGAAAGTCGGATCACACCGTCACGTGATTGTACGAAATCTACAGTAAAATTGAGTGATACACACTTGGGTATATAATAAATTATCGTATTTGTCAGTATCCTGCCTATTTAAAAGTTGACCGTATACAGAGCATGCGTACCGAATATGTTAGGAGACTTACACACCATATGCAGGCGACAGTAGAATTTTACTACATAAATACGTAGAGTTAAGTTGTTAGTTGGCAATATGTGTTTATAACTAATAAATTATCCAAAAATGAAATGGATGAAAAAGAAAGATGAAGATAACAGTTTTAAGTTTTAACCAATAGTCTTGTGACGACCTATTGTGCAATTGTTATTGTGTGCTGAAAACTCTATTGGTGAAATATGCAGATAATGACCAGTAATCAATCTCAAAAGTCCACTGGAACATTACACTGGAGAAGAGCAAACACGGACCTTTAAAAAACATCAGAGGTGGGGTCAGGTGCCATGGAGGGGTAAGCAATCCCTGTCGACCGGTAACTCCCGCTAGTTCTCCTTGTTATGATCGGGCAAACGGAAAAGTTCGTAGACAATTCAGTGCAAAAATAATTGCCTAACAGCATTCGACTTAACGATGCCTAACAGCATTCGACTTAACGATGTGTTGCATATGCTTATAAGGTCATTGCATCGAACACAAAATTTACGAAATGTTGACAAAATGAAACTGTTGATACCCTTGTATTATCAACGTATTTGTCAATAGCTTGCCTAGTTTACGATATTGTTCGTAAGTAGTACATGCTCTCGCGTATCGAATCGTTAGGGAGACAAAAACTCCATATTCAGGCGATAATGGTATATACTGCTACATAAATAAGGGATGTTGACGATAGAAAAGTTGAAGTCGCGTTTATTATAGGTTTTTGTTAGTTTGCCATTAGTGTCTTTCTCTAGTAAAATATCCAAAAAGGTATAATAGATCCAAACACATGTAATGCAGTTATATTACATTTTAATTGCGTGTTCTTCCTATGTTCGTCAGAAAAATACAAGAGAATTAAACGTTAAGAAGCAAACCTTCTCTTTTAAACGTTTTATCACTAATTTGGGTGGGGAGGGCCATTATTCAACGGGGGTCAATTTTTTATAGGTTGCATATGTAGAAGATTGACCCCAAGTGTTCTTTTTCTACAAAAAATTACATTTTTCAACGGCTAGGAGGTCATTTTTCAACGTCGAAAAATGACCCCCGGTCATTTTTCTACGGGGGTATTTGTTCGTCTTTACACCGGTTCTGCACTTTGGCATTTTCACGGAGAATTTACTAGGAAAGTTTCACTTGAAGATTTCGATATGTTAGACGGATTCGGCATATACGTGTTATATGATACATCACATTTGATGTTCCACTGCAGAATGCTAGCTCAGTTTCACATTACAGTGATAATGTACATTTATCTGTGTTTCCATCCTGACATCTTTTAAAGTATGTCAAAAACTGTAGATTTTGGAGGCATGTTTGTCAAACAAATTGACACTCAAATAATTTCCTTCGAATAACCGATTAAAAAAAAAATTTAGTCGATAGTCGGTATGATCGAATGATAGTCGAGTACTCGAATATTCGTTGACATCCCTTATATATAAAGAAAGGTAAGAACAAACCCAAAAATGAATTAATTTAGGAATGACTCTAATTCTTGGCCAAATTATTCGAGTATAACCTGGTTTGGGTCAGTTTACGCTTTATAATCCGCTTCGCGGTTATTGGCGACTTTGAAAAATTGGTAGCTATCAAGCACCAATCTTCGCCTTAAATTACCACAAAAGTGACGATTAACTAGCATATGGCTTTATTACCCCCCTTTTCCTTTTTAAAATCATTAAAATCTATCAGAAAGGTCTGAAAACACGTTTTTCAAGTATTTAAAAGAAACAGATCATAGAATTTCTTGTTTACTACCAATTTTATTTACAAAACCGGTTCTACCCTATAACCTTTGAATGGGTCAACCAAGACCACGTGTCTTGAATTTAAATCACAATAACGTTAGCAGGGGTGAAGCGTCGTTGATATACTCTTTACAAATTTAGAAGAAATTCTGCTTTATAAGAACACAATATGGCTAATAGGAGTACCACTGGAATCGCAACATATATATTGTTGGAAGACCTGGTATTCTGGAAGAGCATTTACTTAAATGAAGTGATTTTCATGTATCCATTTAAAAATCTGTTTGTAGATCATGTGTTGAATTCATGTCAAATTGATTTCGAAATTTCATAATATCTTCAACACTCACAGATAGCAGGACCCCTTGACAATAAGTTATAGCATTTGTTCAAATGCTGCTTCCCTACCAAAAATACAATAGTAAACTACTTTACTAGATTAAAATATAGTTTACACTGATGAATTCAAATTATCAAAATATTAAATATAGTAAATCAAAGTTTTCACTATAGTTAATCAAAGTATCAATGTGTTTTTTTTAATAGTAAATCAAAGTATAAAGAATTGAAGTCATGATTTTTTATGTTCTGAATTTTGGAAAAAATTTATCATTTCAATTTTTCGAGAAATTCTTCGCATTTTAAGTATGTGTATCTGATTAACACCAATATTTTGAATATTTTGTTGCACTGTACTCCGAATCTTTTTCATCACTGCTGCTTGTATTTTTGCGAGGAGTAGAACATTTACCACACTGCTATTTATCTTTGTATCTAACTGACGTTTTTCATACTAAATGTTAGGCCATTATTTATTCACTGAATTGTCGACGGCTTTTTCCGTTATTTCCCGATCATGACAAGGAGCACACGGCGGGAGTGACTGGTTGTCAGAGGATGCTCACTCCTCCATGGCATCTGATCCCACCTCTGATGTTTTGGAGGTCGGTGTTTGCTTTGCTCCTATTTTGTATTGTTTAATGGACTTTTGAGCTTGAATACTGTTCGTTATCTCCATATATTTCATGGTAGTTCGTAATGGTTTATGAAAATCTACAAGGTCACTGTATCGACCATAGAACTTACGAAATGATGGCTTTAAACGAGACAGCTGATATTCTTGTTTCATCAACTTGTTTGTCAATAGTTTACCTCGTTTTAGAAATTGTACATATGTAGAACATGCTCTTGCGTATCGAATCAACTGAGAGATATAACGCCGTATGCAGGTGATGAAGGTATATTGCTGCATAAGTAAGGGAAGTTGACGATTGAAAAGTTAAAGTCATCACGTTTATCATAAAGCTTGGTTGTTAGATTACCATTAACGTCTTTTTCAAGTAAAATATCCAAATATGAAACAGATGTGTCAGACTCTGTGGTATATTTTATCTCAAGCTCACCGGGATATATCGTATAGACATAAGAATGGAAATAAGCATTGTTAATTGACAATACGTCGTCGATATATCTGAATGTCGAGTTGAAGGCCACAGCAAGTGTTTTCGTCTTTTCACATATAAGATTTTGGACAAATTCTGCTTCATATGAATACAAAAAAAGGTCTGCTAATAACGGGGCGCAATTGGTACCCATGGAAATTCCAATAGATTGTTGGAAGACCTGGTCTCCAAAAACCACATAGATATTGTCAATCGGAAACTCAAGCATCTTGTTAATGTCAGCTTCAGAGTACTTGTGTGTACAATCAGAATGTTTTTTAACAAAATAATTTTGCAAATGACCATTGACAAGGTAAGTAAATTTACGAGTTCCATTTTTATTGAAAAAGCAGCTGTCAATGATATCAAAAAGCCTGGACTTTAATTTATAGTGGGGAATGGTTGTGTATAAAGTTGAAAATTCGTAAATTTTTAAGCTGTTGATTTTTGTAAAATCTGATAATCATACAATATACCAACTGCATTGAATGTTTTTAAAATCTGATTAAAATCTGATTTAAATTATCAGATTTTACCAAAATCAACGGCTTAAAAACTTACGAATTTTCAACTTTATACACAACCACACAACCATGCAATTGAACGCCACAGCAAGTGTTTTCTTCTTTTCACGTACAAGATTTTGGACAAATTCTGCTTCATATGAATACAAAAAAAGGTCTGCTAATAACGGGGCGCAATTGGTACCCATAGGAATTCCAATAGATTGTTGGAAGACCTGGTCTCCAAAAACCACATAGATATTGTCAATCAGAATCTGATAATCTGATAATCATACAATATACCAACTGCATTAACAAATTATAGACGTCATGATCTGTCCTGACCAAACCAGATGCAAGGAAGGACGTTCCCAAAGAAATGTGTCATGTGATCATTTCACGCGGAAAATTGTCACGTCTTGGGGGCTTTTAAGATCCTTTCATATGTTTACACAAAACTTTATGATATAAACCATTGCAACAAGGCTTCGTCTAACAGTTTATTGATCAAGTGCAAATTGATCATTATCATGTATCTTGTATCATTTATTATCTGATCTGCTACGATGACCTTGACTTTTATTGATTGACCTTGAATTCAACACATTTAGTAAATGAAACATGTCTAATGGATGATGTATTTGGGGGTAATGATTGACAATAAACACAAGCCACAGGCTGAACAAGAAAAAAAAATAATAGTATATATTTTTTAAACTAACCAAATGAAATATATGGAGATAACGAACAGTATTCAAGCTCAGAAGTCCATTATACAATACAAAATAGGAGCAGAGCAAACACGGACCTCCAAACATCAGAGGTGGGATCAGGTGCCATGGAGGAGTGAGCATCCCCTGCCGACCGGTCACACCCGCCGTGTGCTCCTTGTCATGATCGGGAAATAACGGAAAAATCCGTCGACAATTCAGTGTGTAAATAATGGCCTAACAATTAGTATGAAAAACGTCAGTCAGCATTTGACTCAATGATAAATTGTATTTGCTGACAAGGTCATTGTATTGACCATAGAACTTACGAAATGATGACTTTAAACGAGACAGCTGATATTCTTGTTTCATCAACTTATTTGTCAATAATTTACCTCGTTTTAGAAATTGAACATATGTAGAACATGCTCTTGCGTATCGAATCAACTGAGAGATATATACCCCGTATGCAGGTGATGAAGGTATATTGCTGCATAAGTAAGGGAAGTTGACGATTGAAAAGTTAAAGTCATCACGTTTATCATAAAACTTGGTTGTTAAATTACCATTAACGTCTTTTTCAAGTAAAATATCCAAATATGAAACAGATGTGTCAGACTCTGTGGTATATTTTATCTCAAGTTCACCAGGATATATGGTATCGACATAAGAATGGAAATAAGCATTGTTAATTGACAATACGTCGTCGATATATCTAAATGTCAAGTTGAAGGCCACAGCAAGTGTTTTCTTCTTTTCACGAACAAGATTTTGGACAAATTCTGCTTCATATGAATACAAAAAAAGGTCTGCTAATAACGGGGCGCAATTGGTACCCATGGAAATTCCAATAGATTGTTGGAAGACCTGGTCTCCAAAAACCACATAGATATTGTCAATCAGAAACTCAAGCATCTTTTTAATGTCAACTTCAGAGTACTTGTGTGTACAATCAGAATGTTTTTTAGCAAAAATAATTTTGCAAATGACCAATGACAAGGTAAGTATATTTACGAGTTCCATTTTTATTGAAAAAGCAGCTGTCAATGATATCAAAAAGCCTGGACTTTAATTTATCGTGGGGAATGGTTGTGTATAAAGTTGAAAAGTCGTAAGTTTTTAAGCTGTTGATTTTGGTAAAATCTTGTGATTTCAAATTTTCCAAAAGTTCCTTGGAATTTTTAAGTATCCACATCTGATTTACACCACTTCTCGAATATATTGTTGCACAGTACTCTTGAAGTTTCTCCTTCACCACTGTTAATATCTTAGTGAGGAGTAAAGAAAGAGGCTTGGTTGAACATTTACTGGAACCCGCTATGTATCTTTGTTTGTAAGGACTTTTATGAAGTTTCGGAATCCAATATAAATATGGTAATTCTAATTCATTTTGGTTGTTTGGAATATCAAAAATATTCAAAACTGACATATGATTTTGAAGAATTTCTTCCTTAGAAAGGGTACTATGAGTATAAGTTGGATTACCACTTGTAGAATTGAATCCAAGTTCCTCTAAAATACATTTAATATAATGAGCCTTACAAACAAAGACAACGTTGTTACCTGCTTTGTCAGCAGGGACCAGTACGTACTGATCATGTAATCTATCTAATTCTTTTTTCACTTCTGGATTATATTGAATATAGAAGGATAGATGGTTTTCATATTGCCTCTCAATTTTTTAATGCGCGATTTTAACATACATCTGATACATTTAATCCATTCTGACAAAGTGTCAAGGTCTTCTTTTTCATGTCTGGCCCATCGCCTGGCGTAGTCCTCTACAGAATCCATGATATTTATGAAATTCTTACGCCAGTTGAAGGATCTGGGTTCCCTAAATTTAGGACCTTTTAAAATTAGTGATCTAAGGTCCTCATTATTAACTATATTTACGTCACCAGTAATAACGTGTCCAGCAGGACTATAGTTATAGGGCGAAGAAGAACATAAACACGATGGAGGATTATGTTTCAGATATTCGATATCCAGGCCCTGTAAAGTTTTCTTGTAATTGAAAAGTTTGGAAGCAATAGTCGATGTATATTTTTAGGAAATACAAGATGTAGTCTTTAACTTGAAATATGGTGGAATACAAGACTGGACCCTTTTGTGATTAAGGATATTACTTATATTAACCGCGTCAATTCCTTTGTTGGCATATTGAAGTTTAATGAAAAAACGGATTGTTTTAGCTGCATTTTCTTCAGTAAAACGCGGGGGTTTAAAAAGCCTATGATTGGCAATATCCATAACTACAGATCCGAGCCTATATTCTGGTGTCGAGGAATCCAAAAATGGACTTTCCTTGACCTTTTCAAGAAGACTATTTAAAAGTTTCAAAGGGACAGAGTAAAGTTTGGTGCGAATATGATGTAGACCTAACTGTTGATTTACGTAAGGTAGTAATTAATCAAAAGAGACATCGTGTATTAAAGGTTTATTGTAAGACCGATGCCCATGACTACGCTTACGTCTCTGTGTATGGTTAAAAAGTCCCATCACATTTACATTGTTACACTGTGGACTGGAAAGATTTCCAACACTATCGACATTGTCATTACATCCATAGGGAAAGGCTGTCCCTAGCTTTCTTATCCAAAATTCTTCTCGTTGTCAACGGAAAGAGATTCTGTTCTTTCTTTTACTTTAGCAGTGAAGAACTTACCGATTTTAAAGGAAGGGAAAACCCCGCATCATTTAGATATCTATGAAATCGATAACCTTTTAAGTTAAACGAAAAGCTCACACGACCCTCACTCGAATTCCCGGTGCGGTAATTTTTTTTAGTTTCATTTGTCATTTAGAATTACATATATTGGCAAGTTCTTTGAAAGAAAACCATTGTGGAAACATTTTTAAAGCTAAATCATGGTACCTGAGATTACTTTGATAGTCAGCATTTTTGATAAGATCAGATCAATAACTGGTCGGCGATGACTCAACCCGTATTACCTGTTCGTTAACCAGGAAGATGTTCTGTGTCTACCTTGTAAGGAAAATTCCTGTTCACCCTGAACTGAATTATTTTAAAACATAATAAGAAATATTAAAGATATAATAAAAATTAAAATACGAGAAGAATACACAATTGATTTATTGATACTGAACTTGGTATGAAAATCCATTCAACATTTACAGAGCTACTGTATTGGAGGTTTCCTTTCCAAAAAGAAATACGTCGTGTCAAATTAGTTTACGTATAAACGACCACTTTGTTCTACACTGCTTAGTGAAATTCTCTCCTTTGAAAGACCTCCATTCCCTTCCCCCAACATCACCGAAAAAACTAAAATCTAAAACGGTGTATGCATTGTGATAAAACAGATCGTACACCAAAGCATTTACTGGCAAAGGAATAATTCTTAATAATTTAAATCACTGATATAACATCTTGTCCAAAAAATAGCATCACCCCAACCACTTGAACCCCCATCCCCTTGAGAAATGAATCCCTTAGTAATAAATGTAATCTATAGATAAAAGAAAGTTATATTACAAAGTTCAAGGTGAAACACAACTATGCCACATGTTATTTTTTGACTATGGATGAACCAAAGCTTTGTACAAATAAGTAAGGTATTACATAACCACGTTGATAAGATTTTATATATATATAAAAAAAAACTCCAGGACACAAAAAAAAGCAGACAGAGGAATATACAGGATTTGCGATTTGCATTTTATGCATTGTGATAAAATGGTAAGTGTACATTGTAATTATCCCATTAATGCCATGCAATCATTGACATTGTTGTTATATCATTTCAATTTAGTCATATATGAAGTCTTTTGAAATATATTGAAGTAAGATAAATTTATAAAGAGATATTTTTTTGAAATGAAATTAATTGTATTCGACAAAACGATGGGCAAATTTTATCTACTTTTTGTGAAATTTTTTTCCTTTTGATTTATATTTTTTTTTCAAAGGACACATAATTTTAAATAAATGAAATGGAATAAGAAATCACAACATTTTTGGGAATTAACAGTAGACAGAGAAAGTATTTGGTATGGGTGATTTGTTTTGTTAATGTTCTTGTTTTGTTTTTTGTTTTTGGTTTGTTTTGTTTTTTTGTTTTTTTTTTTTGGATGAATTTTTTATTCTTTGGAGGGTGGGGGGTGGGGTAACCTTCGATTATACTCAGGAGATAGAATTCTCCCTTACATTCTATATTTAATATTTTTTTGTGCTGTCATTACAGATTTCAAATGAAATTTTGTGTGATATATATCCAATACATATAGTTGGAGTTTTGTTTCTTATCGAAGTTATTACACTTGAATTTAAAAAATCTCGCACAGTCCATATTTATTTGCACTATCTTTACAAAGTCTGTAGATAATGGACTAAATCTGGTGTCTAGCTGAGTGAAAATTTTTTACTTTTGTCATATATTTTGTCAGAAATATTGCCTTTGAGCAAGAAAGATTATTTGATCAGGAAAGGCACTTTCTTGTAGTGTAGACAAAGTCTTGTCTTCAACTAGATTTTTGTCTTAAATCTTGGCACCTGGAAATGCTTATAAAAACACATTAATAAACTTGTGTTTAATATAATTATATTAATATATCCTATCTACATACATTTGAAAAATTTGTTTGTTAAATGTTTGAGCCAAAAATAGCTGCATTCTTTAAACATCCTTTTTAGGAGGCACAAGAAGAACATACAGATAAGCAGAACACCTATGTCGATCTGGTTTTGGAATCGGTAGGCTGTGTATTTTAGACTATGAAGATCCGTTGAGTCAGTGATGTATTTTAGAGATTCATAGAAACTTAACATTTATTGCCCTGCGTTTGAAGATTCGATGTCATTTTTATCATTGTATGATCATTCGCCAATCTGCAGAGTTAACCCTGATCTATTAAGAATATTTTATTGTACAATTTGCTTAGATTATGATCCTATAAAATTTTCAAAAAGGTTATATATAAAAAAAAAGATCAAGGTCACAGGTTTTGGAAAGGATTCACAACTTATTTGGCGCAAAGGTAACATGACCAGGAGATGTATTTTGATGTTAGATAAATTTCCTTTCCGATCTATGACAACATTTTTGAAAATGTTTCTTTGTTGTTAAACGTCCCTCTCGAGAATTTTTCACTCATATGGAGACACCACCACTCGCAGGTGGAGGACTGCAAATTCATACCTATAATCGGCACTCCGGGCCATTGAGTAGTGAGGGATCTTTTTGGTGCCAACACCTACTCTGATACGGGGCCTTGATTTATACGGTCTCATCCGAAGGACAGGTCTTCACGTCGCAGGCCCGTAGGAAGCAATTTCACTTTGAGGGGGCACAACCATACATTTTCAGTTGAGGGGGCACTATCAACTACCAAAATTCCTTAACAAAAAAAAAACAACAAAAAAAAAACAAAAAAGAAAAAAAAAAGAACAAAAAAAAAAAACAAACAAAAAAAAAAAACAACCAAAAAACAAAAAACAAATGGGGGTTTAGAGGTTATTATTGAGGGGGCACAAGCATGTAGTAGCTATGTTTTCTATAATATTCTATATATCTGCAAAATTATTGGCGGAGAGGGGGACGGCCCCCCGTGCCCCCCCCCCCCCCCGGTTCCTACGGCCATGCGTCCCACAGTGGATTCGAACCAACGATGACTCCACTGCGCCACGCGGGCGACTTATTTTTGAAAATGTGTATTATATACAAGGGGAAAAATGAAACAGTTTATAATTAAATGTTAAACAAAAACATAAAAAAGTATTCTTTAATCAATCTTTATTCTTAAAAAACTTCAATGATGTCACCCATTGTTATTTCCAATGCACATAAAAATAATTACTTCGAATTTGTCACGCTGTTAGAATGCACGAGGAATTAATCACTTCGCATTTTCACATTATTAGAATCGAGTTAAAAATATACTTCCAATGTTCACAAAAATTACAATTCCTCCGAATTTTGCACACTATTAGACTCTTGTCGTCAATAAAATATCCAATACTTATCCCATGGTACTTGTATTTTAACAGAATGTTTCCGGTCTTAAATTTTGAAAGCATAACTTTTTGACACGCTTATAAATACATTTTCACCTTGAACCTTAAACCACATCACTTCCTGTTGGTCCGTTATCGGATTTTTTGAGGTTCATCTCTGTTCTCATACTTTTCCAGCGTACTTCCCAAAACAATTTAATAACTGATAGCCCATCTATTTTTGTCACCTTTTTTTTAATTGCAGATCTTGATATGGAATATTTTTTAAAGCAGGTTCCGCATAACACCGACAACCTTTTCATCTGTTTAAGCACTACTAGAAATATTGTCCGAATGGAACTCCATAAGGTTCCAACACTTTTCCTCAACAAATCATCATCTTATATGTACTGATAGATTACCAACCTTTTATCAAAATTCTGTAATTTTCTTCTGTTTTCAGGTCAAAAATATTCAAAACACTATCTTAACCTCTCTAAATTTTCTTTGGATTTAAGGACCCTCTATACACTGATGAAATATGTTTTTTGGACTTTGAGAAAATTACATAGTGTAGAGGGGGATATTCTGAATTTAACTCACTCATTTTTAATATAGGTAGCGTGTCTTTTTTATGCGGGAAAAATCTTCAAAGACAATGAAGTAATGATAAAGAAAAATCGCTCTTGCTTACTGAAGTGGAGAACATACATGCAAATACAGTTTTCAATTATATTATCTAGGTCTAATAAATGGTTTAGAACACTTGGATTTATTTTAAATTATGTCACACAGTGATGACTACAATTTATTCCATGGTTTGTCAAATGGTGGGTCAGTCCAACTACACAAAAGTACCCTTAAATTAGGGTGCAGTGTAGAGAGGGTCCTTAAGACTATTCTTCATCTGATTTCATGACTGTTCAGAACAATGGAAAGATTTGAAATGACATTAATTAGCACCATGCAGTTTCATGCTCACTAGTCCATGAATATAAGGGGTGTTCGATTAGGCTATTATATTGGGTCACTGTTAGAATTCTAAATGGGCTTGATCCCATTGTATTACAGCAAAGTTGGATATATGAATGGGTAAATATTTCTTTGGGGTCCAAAGTGGGGGAGTTTTTTAAGTAAGATAAATAACTCGATAGCCCCCGGAGAGAATGTTTTCTCTAAACCATTCAACACCAACAACGTGTTGTTCACAGCTAAACGTGAATGTGCTACCCTGGCCTGAGATGTCACCATATAAATCACATATGGAACATGTTTGAGATGAAATGGGACGATGTCTTTCGACGTCTACATTATATATCTGTGCAAATGGCGTACATAAACACTATTAAACTTGCGAAACATTTTTGCATCCCCCTTTATATTCAGTGGCTGTTCGTATCAACCATAATGGGCATAATCCTTGATTTGATGTTTAAATTCAAAGACAATGTATTATATAAAATAATGATATACATAATGCAACATAATGCATGTATTTTGTATATGAATCTAAAAATAAGGTTACTAAACTACACAGTCTCTTTTTCCCGCTAGTATATTTATAATCAGAGGGCATGCCAGTACCGTGACCTTATGTCATCGACATGGTCAAGAGCACATAGTTATGATAGGTAAATGTATGTCTATTTCTCATTGGCATGTTTCATGATCCTAATTTCAGAATTGTTGATTTCGCAAAGATTTTTAAATTTTGAGTAATTATGAGATGCCCCCACAGGAAGTAAAATTTCAGCTGGCAGACTTCTAATCTGGGCAAATTGATCCTTATAACATAAAATATAAATCACAGAGTCAGTATCAAAAGTTTCACTGACAGTTTTAACTTTCTTCGAATTTTCTAAAGTATGTTAATTTGACCAAATTATCTTATTTAACCTCTATTTGGCAAGTGAAAGTACAATTATGGTTAACAGCTCTATAAGTTCATTAACTCACTAATAAAAAACTTTTACAACGATGTGTGAATTAAAAATCATGAACATAAAGCGATGGCTTTCAACTGTTGATTATAGTAAATTATTATTTATGTCATATAGGTTAATTATTCAATTAATTGCAACCTTATTTGAAATGAAATGTATGAAAATACATGTAAATACAAGCACTTAACATGAGATTTTTTTACTAGTATACAGTGCACTAAAAACAGAAAATTACATCATTATCAAGAAGTTATTTATTAGCTAATTAAGACTTTTTGTAGCTTTCTTGAACGTCAGTCTACATATTGTTTTGCACAAGACTGTGAATTAATAGTGATAGATATATATATATAGTTTATCATTTACATATGGGGAAATGTTTTGCTTATTTTTATAAAATACCTTGACATGCATATGCACTTTCAATGCTTTTCTTCTTTGTTTTAAATTTAGCATGATGCAAACACTCAGCAGACAATTTGCCCTGCAGAACATACGAAAAGTCAGGTGACTGAAATTAAAGTTCTTCTGGTCAAAAAGAGCTAATGCATTAGTTATAATTTCTGTCATCTCTTTGTGTTTGTTAAAGCCATTTATTTGTTGAGAATATATATATATATATATATATATATATATATATATATATATATATATATATATATATATATATATATATATATATATATATATATATATATATACACCACGAGTCTGTTGACAAATAAGCTAATAGTACATCAACAATCTCATTTGAAAGTCAACATTTCGCAAATTTTATGGTCTATACAATGACCTTACCTTGTTCGCAAATACAATCTATCGGTTAGTCAAATATTGACTGACTTTTAATACAATTTGTTAGAGCATCATTTTCATACTTTTTCCTGTTTACCCGATCATAAAAGGGATCACACGGTGGGTGTGACCAGTGTGTGCTTACAGATCTATGGCATATGATCCAACCTCTGTTTTAAAAGACTGTGTTGCTTCTGCTCAAAACTTACTTTTTGAGTATGATGACTGTTCTTTATCTTCAAATCACATGCTTCTTTGAAACAGTTTGTGTCAATGAAAATTAGCAAGTGTAGACAAACAGGATACATAACTCTGTTTATTTTTTTTTATTACTGTTTTTACTGTAATTAAATACTTAACAAGCTATGAAACCTAAAAACCTGTCATTGATTAAAAAATTAATTAATGAATCATTAATCTATCAAGCTATGAAACCTAAAAACTTGTCATTGATTAAAAACTTAATTAATGAATCATTAAACAACACAAATGAAGGATATTGTTGGTATGTTTAATGATAACCGTCCTTCTTGACTCCACTTTTACAAATAGTTACATGAATTTGGGCTATATTATCATCGTCTTATTTTTAAAAAAAAATTAAAAAAAATTACTCATATTAGCATCACAGCTACTAAACTTCATTTTTGGATAAAACTTATATGAGTGCATCAGACGTGTTTCCTGTCTGGCCTATGTACATCTCACCAATCGATATACTCGTATTAACAGCACCCTCTGACGTCATGAAAACCAAATAAGTACACAAAGAAATTCTTCACACGGGTTGAATGTAATAATGTTCACTTGGTATTTCCAAGGTTTCACTGCATTACTGACACAACATTGCCAAATGTAATTATCTGTATATTTTATATTGTTGACGTACTATTGACTGCATATGGAATCTATTTCTAATCTAGATAAATACAAGAAAAATATAAATGCTGGAATTATTGTAGGAAATTTAAAAAATGTTTAATCATAATATAATTTAGATTAAAGTGTCATTTTTAATAGTGCAATTTTGCTTTCCAATAATAACATTTTGTAGGATATTTTAGCAAAATATTTATTTTGCAGAAGAAACGTCGAAGGTTTATTCCATTTAAAGTAAGTATGGGATATAAAGTTACCGACTATTTCAATGAGAGAGACGTTTAATTTCATTACATATACTTATTTTCGTATTTTGAACTTTCACATATACTTATTTTCGTATTTTGAACTTTCACATATACTTATTTTCGTATTTTGAAATTATTGAAAATCACAATGGAAGAAACACAAGTTTTTAAAAAGTATTTTATTGTATTCCAGTACCATTCAAAAATATTCAAGGCTTCCAAAAAAGTAAGTAAGGTACTCTTTCATCCAACTTTTTCAGTATAACATCCAAATATGAAACAGAGACAGACTATAGTTTCTTTTATTTCAAGTTCACTAGGATGTATCGAGTAGACTTATCAGTCATTCTCAATAAAATGATGCAAATGATGTCGTTGGGGTGTTAAGCGTAAGAAATAATGAGATGAAAGAGAAAATAGTCTTTAAATGAATCCCTTCATATTTAAACTATTAGGCAAATATACAAAAATGGAATGAAAAACAACATTGAGATATTTATTTAGCATTAGCATTTAGCATTTAGCAACTCTGATAAATTACATTTTGTGTTTTTTTTTAAATAAAAATAACAGTCGGGTCTTTGATAAGTTAGCATATATCTTTAAAACAGTCATTTGTGGTGTGTTGTAAATAAATTATAGAGCATAATCACATTACATTACCAAACTTTAATTTAATATCCCCATGTCGTCAGATATAGAATAAAATCAGACTGTGACTCTCAATAAGGTCCTGTAAAATATAATATAATAATAATAATAATATCCTGTATTGTATGTCCGTAAGGTTGGAATTTTTTTACTCAAGAAAATTCTTTGCAAATCCTAAATAAATAGTACAAAGGATTGTATCTGTTACCATAACTTCGAAATTGCATCCCAGCTTCCTATTTCACATGTGTCTCAATAGGCATGGAACGCTAAATGAAGTATAACGATATCATGGTTATATATATATGATACTTTTTCTAATGTCCATGAGCAGAATTCCTTACACCAACATAATTTGAATATATCTTATTATTAGCTTAATATTTAGCAGAAAATAATTAAATGAAACAACAGTTATCGATACACTAGATAACAAAGCTCTTTAAAAATGATTTACACATTCAAGCATCTTCAAAACATTCATGTGGTCAAATATTTTGCGCCACACGATACAATTTTTGCATCCGGAGCACGTGCTACATTCTTATACCTTTTTAAAGTCAAGAGAGTGTTCGTAATTTTGTTTTTTTAGAGTGAATTAGTATATATCTGTTAATATATCTGTCACGAAGGACAACAACGATGCAGCCATGTCATTATACACCTGAAAGTCTTCTGTTACTCTTGAGAAGTATTGAAACATTCGTTATCGTAGTAAGTAAAGTGTGTTACGTTTTTCTTTTACCAAATCAAACATAGAAATTGCCAACAATATTTACATGACCAACTGTTCGAAAGTAAACTTTACTGGTGGATTTGTATCATTTTAAGCTTAATAAAAATTGCATAAATTTTATTTAAAAAGTGATTTCTAGAGACGCATTATAGAACACAATAATTCTGAAGTAAAACAAGATGCGTTTGTGAAACTTTGATACTCCCGTATGGCAGCTCATGGCAAATGTTAAAGTTTCTCAACTGCAAGTCAAACTCCAAAGGTCAAGATAAACATATCAAAATTCTTGGTACCCAAGGGAAGGTTTTGTCACATGACATACATGTAAAATATGAAAGTCCTATAATCAATTGTTCAAAAGTCATTACAAGGTTAAAGTTTTTTCGAAAATAGGTCAAACTCCAAGGTAAAGGTCAAAGTGTAAAAATTGTTGATACCCAAGAGAAGGACTTGTCACAAAGAATACACCTGTAAAATATGAAAGCCCTAGGATCGACTGTTAAATGTTGTCAAAAGTGGGCCAAACTCCAACGTCAAGGTCAACAGGTCAAACACATTAGTACCCGAAGTAAGGTCCTGTAGAAGAAATATACATGTACATGTTAAATATGAAAGCCATAGCTCCAAGCCATAGCCATATGAAAGCCATATAGCTCCACATAATCAAAATGTATTGCCAAGATTAAGGATTTTGAAGACAAACAGTCAAAGAAACCGACAGTCAAAAACTATATGCCCCCGAATCTTTCATTACGGGGACATAAGAATATCAAGATCTAAAATTATTTTGAAGGGCATTTTTAGTTTTAATCATGTGATATAAGGTAAAAAAAGGCTTGGGTTTTTATTCTGAATCATGTTTTTTTTTTAATTTTTCTTTTATAATTTCGTTATTGTTAAACTCATATTCTATGTTAAGTAACGAGGGGTTATCAAAAAATTCGAAGACTGCCATATATTTAAATCCGCTTAAGGTACTACAGTACATCAATGAATTTTTACAAATTTTGTGAACATCATCTTTTCTATTTATAGAATAAACTATAAATCATACATTTTATTTTTAAGTAAATTGGCGATGATTTTGTAAGCATTGATGTGACCACGCGGTGCAACCTCAAAATGGTGAGTGTATGGGGAAAATCGTTACGAAGCTGTGTAGTGAAATTTACAATTTTTATCTCCTCTTGTCAATTCTACGAGATTTTATCGAAAATTTAAGAGAGAGAGAGAGAGTTAAAAACTTTTTGTTTAAAAAAAGGGGGGTTGCCGCAATCTATAGTTCCACTTTTGAAAATCTGATATACATGCAGACTTTTAAAAAATGTTAGAACAGGTCGTAGAGAGACAAAATTAGTCCAGATTACCTATTTTTTTTAACGACACAAAAGATTCAAAGATAGGAAAGATATTTTTAATGCCTATTCCTGGTCTGCGAATCCAAAGTCAGGCACGTCAGCAAGTAACGTTGATTGCGTGTGTAAGATACTGAACACCAACGAGTGGATTACGATGCCAAAGTCAACCGAAGATTTTTGTCTCAAACGACAACTCTGGGTATTCATTTAATGTCTTTTATATTCAACGATAAATAAGCATATTATCAACTTATCAAACTAAAATTTTCAACATTTCTAAAACTTTTGTAGTTTTATGTTCCTGATAAATTTTGTAAGCACAACCTGTATAGTATTAATTTTATTGCATCAGTCCACGAACTTTTAATTCGTATCAGCTTTGTATGGCATTCACCCGAACAGTAATACAAAGGACGTCTCCACTGATGTTAAAATGAATGGAAGCAAAGTGTCATCAGAAAAAATGTTGTTTACAGTAAATGTATTTCCGTTCTATTAAAACGTCTTTACAGAAAAGTTAACATATATTTTTTTTTATCTGTTTGTACATATAGTACAGTTTTAGGAAAAAAAGATCCGATGATACATATGCATATATATGATGCAGCTCAAATTATGTTTTATTTTGAATTATCAGTAGCATTGCACAAATAACACGGAAATAACATCTCATGAACTGACCCATTCTGTTCGAATATAAAACAGTAAATATTGATTCTCATGAAACATTCGCTGGAAATTGTGATTTTTATTTGTGGCATATTTGAAATATAACAATTAAGATATAGGTCAAATTCATATTTTGTCTTATCACGAAAGTACATAGATTTTATCGCTCTTGTCGTTGAGGATTTATTACAATCTATTTTATTTCATCCAAAAATCTTAAATTAAAACTTCTATTTGACCTTTGTTCCCAGCGCAAAATATTCAACAATACACTTTTAATTCATTCAAATGTCGGCTCGATATTTCCAAGTGAACTTGAGATCAAAGATATATGTAACACATATGTTTCATATTTGGATATTTTACTAGAAAAAGACGTTAATGGTAACCTAACAAGATAACTTAATGATAGACGTGATGACTTCAACTTTTCTATCGTCAGCGTCTTCACGTATGGAGCATTATACCCTTATCACCTGCATATGGGGTCTATATTTCCCAGTTGATTCGATACACAAGAGCATGCCTACCTACGAACAATTTCTAAAACTAAGCAAGCTTTTGACAAACAAGTCGATGAAACAAAGATATCAACAGTCTCGTTTTATGTCATCATTTTGCTACCTGGAAAAATGTATATAATAATCCATATATCGGTTATTTTTCGTGTAAATCAACATCACAACTTGATTTTATCCGCCATGTTTACTGGCCTTGATCGATTATATTTTGGGACAGCCAATGAGAATTCGGGATCTAGGGAGCGGGTCTACATGTATTTAGGAATTAGCTTATTTCAAGCATAAATATCACTGTTTATGAAAAATATTTCATATAGAATGCTTTTATTTATCGATGTTTAGTGATACATACAACACAAACATTTATATCAACACCGACATTTACTTTATCAAGACTTTTAAAATTTCAAGCGCACGTCTCAGTCCATCACGCGAGAACTGTCATGGCGGCTGAGGAAGACAATTGGTAACCACACAGATTTATTTTATACCTTGTTTTAGATTAAAAAGGCTAGGTTGTTCGTAATGAATAAAGAATCAATCACATTTGAAGGAAGTTAGCAGATGGATAATCAGAAGTCGATTTTTGAAGAATAATATTTTGAATTGCACCAATTTATTGAATTTTAGTGATATATTATAATAGTAACAACTGTTAATTGAAAAAAATATAAAGATACTGCGAAATCAGAAATTTTCATGGGGGTTGAATTTTCGTTGTTTTCGAGGTATGAAAAGACATTTGAATTTGTCCTCCATGAAATGTAAATTTTCAAATATATAACAACAAAGCTATTTCTCGACCTCAAAATTAAATACCCACGAACAATTATTTTTTCCTCAAGCCATGTAAATTTGAACCCACGAAAATATGTGATTTCACAGTATTTTTAGTGGAAGGCCACAGCAAATGATTATCAGTTCCCATCGGATTTCTAACAGATTGTTGGAAGACCTGGTATCCAAAGATTACATACATATTGTCAATTAGGAACTCCAGCATCTTTTTAATATCATCTTCAGAGTATTTGTATGTAGAATTTGAATGATTTTTGATAAAGTAATTACGTAGATGACCAATCACAAGATATGAAAATAAACGAGTTCAATTCTTATTGCAGAGGCAGTTTGACTATTTTGTCAAAAAGATATGCTCTTTATCATGAAGAATGTTCTATAAAGCGTAGAAAAATTGTATGTTTTGATGATACTTATGTTTAAATAGTTTTGAAATTATAAATTTAAAAAAAATGGAGATTTTAGAAAAATAAGTTAAAAATTATATTAACCTCCAGCTATTATAGAATACAAATAAATGAAATATTATGCAATTGATGAAATATATTAATCTATTTTCACATTTTCTAACTCTGCTATTTATCAGAAAGAAGATGGGCGTGTTTGGCGTGTGATCTGCAGGAATAAAGCGTACGAAACATTTATAGTTTAAATGTCTACGATTTGGTCGGCTGACCACAGCTGTACAAGTATACTTTACAAAGTCACGCAGATGGGAAAATGTTACATTAAGTTTGAAATACTTTGTCAAATTTCATGTATCAGTCCGCTTGTCTTAATAATTACTACATGTAAAACTTAGTAACGCTTCACATAAATAATAAACACCTATAGGGTATAGTTAAATGCAATTACAAGTACATGTATATATTTAAGTATCAGTAGGTTAGAAGAATTGCTTTCACTTTCGGTGCAACAGAACCTGAATTTATCTATTTGAAAATAAATCAGTACATTAAATTAAACTGAACCCCCCTCCCCCCCCCCCCCAATGATTTTTTACCCCCCCCCCCCCAAAAAAAATTATTAACGCTCCATGCGAAGATCGAACCAAAAATATTTCTTTTTCATTGTACTGGACAAGTAACGCGTACTACTGAGCTATCATCGCTACACACACTTTATGGTTTTTAAAGCAGCAATGAAGCACCGTATTTACAGATTGGATTTTTTTTTTGGAAAAAGTTCATTTTCAATCGTCTCTAGGCCTTCTCTCCATTTTTTTTTTACAAATGTTTGTTAGTTTCTTTGAATTAAAATGCACACAAATAACGTTTCAAAATCATGGAGAGATGACCCAGAGGTAGCAAATTTTTAGAAAAACGTGTTTGAAAATGTAACATTTTGTACCAACTGACTCATCTAGTCAATTTTCAAGTTCTTTTTTTAGCAAATCAAAATAGAATATCGGGAAAATATTTCCCTTTCCTGTTTCACAGGAACCCGATACATCAAAAGAATGCTAAAATTTCATGTGACAGACCAATGAAATTTTCACTTTTCAAGTGTGCCCAGATTCCTGCCGAATGCCAATCCAAAGCGCCCTCGTTCTTTGTGATAACTGAATACATTCATTTTAGGAAATAGTTATAAAAGTATATTTGTATTTATGATATTCAAGATGAACTTATTAATTGCCAAAAAACCCCCAAACTTTTACATGTCATTACAAAGTATATTCATGGATAATGGCATAGAAACTCTTATTTGGTTTTTTACAGAAACACCATGTAGACGATCACCGAATTAGCACTAACAGTAGTAGCTATGCTAGTTGCAGGGTAAGGTATAGAAGTAATTCGAATTCATTATGCTTAGTCTTTAAAGTTGTTATTTTTAAGTAGATATGGTCCTTAATATTGCATTTATTTGAATATAGTTAAATACTGAAATTACTAGTATGTTGATTTAGATGATTGCAGACTGCAGAGTTTCAAAATTCTAAACTTAAGAACTCACGGAATAGAAAGAAATTTATCAATGCTGCTAGACGGCTCTCAAAAGCTCTAACTATATAAATCAATATTTGAGCACGAGTAGAACACTGTAACTGAAAAAAATTACATCTTAAAAGACATTTGAAAAGTGTTCTGTTTGGCTTAGCTGAGAAATGATTGATTGATTAATTGACTGATTGTTAAAAGAATTTCTCCAAATTGTGTCATATATATCAATTCGAGGTTTTGATAGATTTTTTCTTAAGGAAGCCATTATCAAACTTCTATGAATTATAATTTTAACTAAGATCACTAATTTAAAAATATGCAAAATTACTGGCCATGTGAGGCATCACCAAGAAAAGAAAGTAGCTGTTTGCATTCTTCGCGACTATAATCAATTGAAACTTAACTTTGTAAAGATCTTTTTATGTCATTTATTACCGAAGAATAATAGTTGGAAACAATTATTAATGTTTAACTGTTAATCTATTGTAGACTTTTAAGAAAGATTCAAGCAAAAGCAATGTTTCGTCCAATACTTATCTGGAAATTGAGGTAATAATTAATAGCTAGACATCGTTTATAAATGTGCAACGGTATGATAGAATATAATGTTTTTGCACAAAGACAGAAATATACCTAATTTTGAAATCTATTTTGAAAATCATTCAAACAGATTTAGACAACTGGACCACGAAATCTAGACGATGTTTATTATATATCAAAGTTTATCATGCTTTAAATGATTATTTCAGAACACATATGTGTCTTTGATCAATTGACAGTATATAAATGAGCTTGATCTACAAAGATATGTCATCGTTTAAGCTGAAACTTCAGAAGTTCCTTATAAGTAACATCTTATTTTGTTAGTGTCTCCATGGAGCCGAATTAGCTAGATGCAATAGTATTGCCTCCAAGTCTCCGATTTCCGATGAAGCAGATCAGATGGTAACACTTGTGAACCTATAACAATGTTGAGTGGAAATAAACATCTTAACACAGACAAATTAAAGTAGTCATAATTCAGTAATCTCTACCTAAGTTTTGAATTAATTTTTTTTATATATTGAAATGTTTTGCATCTTTTAAAATTTGAAATTAGGTATCTTTTAATATTTCAAAGATATGCTATCATGTTAATTTATCGTATATTCATGAAATTAAAATTAAACAATGTTCACCAGTTTCAAACGTTACTGATATTTTAGTGTTTTTTGGTGAGAACCCAAGCACCTAATCAGATCAGTTTTAAATTAAACAAAACCTCAGTGCACTATTATCTACAAAATATTTTAGACTTTTATGGCAGATGAACATGGAATCATGAAAGCAGCTTTAACCAATACCCCCATGAACAGGAACGCTCAGATACATTATCAGGTAAGCTGTCATTAATTCAAATTCTTAAAGTAATTCTAATAAAGATTATTTCTTTATCAAAATGTGTTAAATGATCTGAAAAGAAACATTTTTAATGAACATAAAATGGTATCAATTTCTTTCTCCTCCTTTCGCTCTTATTTAATAGATGGAATTACCGAAAAAAACGGGTCGTCATGCAAAAAAGTACATGGGCATATTTGGTATGATATTGGTATGTGCTGTTATATCGGCAGCTATTGCAAGTGTTTTCAGCACAAAATCCTTAAGAGAGAACATCCCCAAGGACGTTAAACAAGCACTTAGTAACGTACAGTTCCTGATGCCAACTAGTTCGAATATTAGCCACGAGGAAGTGGAGAACCATATAGATGTCTTAAGAAGTGGTGAGATAAAATGATTTATATAAATGTGAGTTTGAACTGATAAGTCATGACTACGCTTATGAAAGATTGGCTGATTGTATGTTGTTTTACGTCCCGTTCGAGATTTTTTTTACTCATAATTATAGAGACGTCACCTTATATCGGTGACATTTTTGACCTTTACTCGGCACTCAGGGCCATAGAGCAATGTGGGTTCTTTATTGTGCCAACGCCTACCGTGACACGGGGCCTCGGTCTTAAAGGTGTCAACCGAAGGACCCGCAACTTTCACTTCAAAGTGCCGAGCGCTTGGCAAAAAAAAAAAAAAAAAAATCACAACAAAAAACAATTGCCACCTATTTTATATCGACGTAGGTCAGTCCCATCCGTGATTCCAACACACGACCTTCCGATCACGGAGCGAGTGCCCTACCGACTGAGCTACCGTGACGGTAAAGCTTATGAAAGAAAGAAGTCGTCTCTTTATCCTTGAGGCGAAAATATACTTTATGTAAATCTGAGATGGCTTCAGTTACATTCACAAGATTTTACCAAAATCAACAGCTTAAAAACTTACGACTTTTCAACTTTATACACACCCATTCCCCACGATAAATTAAAGTCCAGGCTTTTTGATATCATTGACAGTTGCTTTTTCAATAAAAATGGAACTCGTAAATTTACTTACCTTGTCATTGGTCATTTACAAAATTATTTTGTTAAAAACTATTGTGATTGTTCACACAAGTACTCTGAAGTTGACATTAAAAAGATGCTCGAGTTTCTGATTGACAATATCTATGTGGTTTTTGGAGACCAGGTCTTCCAACAATCTATTCGGATTCCCATGGGTAACAATTGCGCCCCGTTATTAGCAGACCTTTTTTGTATTCATATGAAGCAGAATTTGTCCAAAATCTTATACGTGAAAAGAAGAAAACACTTGCTGTTGCCTTCAACTCGAAATTTAGATATATCGACAACGTATTGTCAATTAACAATGGGTATATCCATTCTTATGTCGATACGTTATATCCCGGTGAGTTTGAGATAAAAGATACCACAGAGTCTGACACATCTGTTTCATATTTGGAGATTTAACTTGAAAAAGACGTCAATGGTAATCTAACAACCAAACTTTATGATAAACGTGATGACTTTAACTTTTCAATCGTCAACTTCCCTGACTTATGCAGCAATATACCTTCATCAACTGCATTCGGGGTTTATATCTCTCACTTGATTCGATACGCAAGAGCATGCTCTACGTATGTACAATTTCTACAACGAGGTAAATTATTGACAAACAAGTTGATGAAACAAGAATATCAGCAGTCTCGTTTAAAGCATAGACCTTAGGCAAAGGGATCGCCGACTTATGACGTCACAATCATATTTTCTTTACATGATCTCCTTGCGATTGCAGCGCCCTCACCGGGATGTATAGAAAACTTCCAACATCATAAACATGACGTTTTTTCCATCTACATTGTCGAGATATTATAGCCTTTGATGAATTGAACTATCGCCGAATTTACCAAAAGTTTTTACAAATACATTAAAGAATTCCTTGAGCAGCTGTTGAAGTATTTATTGTTTCGTAATGTGTAAAATAATAAACTCAAAAGTAATTTATAACATGATCACAGAACAGCTGTATTATGTCAGCTAGGTTGCTCAAGGTGCAGCTCGTTAAGAAAAGCGTTCACGTTTAAGAAACAAATATTTATTTCGTGTAACTTTTAAATCACAAAGATCATATGATTTATACAACAAGCCTTGCACATCACATCATGGCATTCTATCATGGTACAGTAACACGAATAAGGCGGGGGAAATTGATAACTTACAAGAATATTCTTTGACAAGCAAAAATAATAAATAAATAAAAAAAAAAATAATGAGAATTGACTAAATACGAAAACCATCTATTTCAAAGATGGGGGGGGGGGGTTACAGTTTTTATTAATCAAGAAATACTTCATTGTCGCAAACCACGGCCAAAATGTACATACTGGCCGTGGTAGGAGAGAGCCATATGCGGACTCCAGACCGTGGCTTGAGACGATGGAAATACTTCAACATTGGAAAATTTTACTATATCAAGCTGCAGGAAAAATGGGGTGGGAGGTTAACCTGCCTTTGAATGAACATTATCAACTCGATGCTCTAAATGCTAAATTTACAATAAATGATTGTGTTTGTAAAAATAAGGGAATAACACCCCCTCCCCCATTTTTGTATCCATACTGTTTACTGTTGATTACATTGATCCTTAGAAGGCCGAAAAAAAAATTACAATCAATCTCAAATCCAGTTCTAAGGTTATACCTGAGAGAAAATTGCTTACCAAAAGTTAGTTCGATATAATTATATTTATGCACACAAATTTTACATGTATCATTATTTAATTTTTTAAAAAGAAGAAGAAGAAGAAAAAAAAACTCATATCCCAATTGAGTATGATTATTTTAATGAAAAAATAGTTTCCCTACCTAAATAAATAGGTATAGGAGGTATAGTCTTCATTGAGTAAAAAAAAAAAAAAAAGGTGCTTGCGGTTTTTTTTTGAGATATAGTAATTAAAACTATTTATTCATTCTATTTTAAGGCAGTCGGTTTAAGATCAAACAGTAATAATAGGAGTTAAACTTGTATATAAATAATTTTTTGTATTTTAAAGCTTCGGGTAAGATGCTCAATAGATCATCATTTTGTACTTTGCAGTTGTGATTTATTGCATTTTAAACAATTTATTTAGAAAAGACAATATGTCATACATCTAGAGCAGTGCTCGCCAAGTAGATGCTCACTAGAAAAAGTTGTTAAACTGTAAAATGAAGTTTTTCTCATTCACAAGTTTATACAATTATACTAAAACCATGCATAATTATGATGTCAATTAGCAGTGCTTTAAACTGAATGACTTCACTCTTTGAATCAATAAAAAAAAGTGGAAAAGTCTTTTATATACAACAATAATTTTAATGTTTCATTACATTCATATTTAAATTATTTAACATTTATATGTAATTGATGCAGTTTGTCTATGACTTATAATATACAAAAGTTATATTAATAATCTGGATATAGTTGAAAAGATTGGAGTTCCAAACATGTATTATTGCAATGAAATCCAGTCACGAGTTAACTCATCCATGCATACACCACTTTTGTTGATTTTATCCTGTGCAGGTTTGTAACCAGTTCTATCACATCACCACTTAGTGCCAGGATGATCAGAATGTCAGTGTTTTTTTTAACTTCCACATAACTTATCATACCAGATAGTACTTGGAATGCTACATGTTATCAACATTTTCCATAGGGTTTGGTGTCGTGCAAGGCAGACCCATTCCACAAAATCTTTGAAAAAAGAAAAGAAAAACCCTAGAAATTCTATTAATCACTGATTATTCTGTATTCTTAGATAAATTAATCTTTTGAGAGTTATAATTGTTCTTTAAATATATCGTCAATGAGACATCTCAAGTTGTTTGAAATAGGCTAGCTAATCTTTAGAAACGGCAGTTTACGATGTATTAATTTATGTAAATTTACAATTCAGCATAGATCTGATATTGATCGTTGTTTAAATATTGGCAGATAATAAATTGTGTCATTATTTTGTAAAATAAATAATAAGATAATCGAGTACTACCATAGAAAATAGCAGGCAGCTTTCAAGAGATGTCATGTCATAGTCAGCTGATGTCTGTATTTAAAATGTTTCATCGACTGCACAGCGTAAAGCTATAACCCCCAAAGTAGTAAACCGAGATCATTTCGTCGAAGGAAGTTTAGAGAAATGATTGACTGCTCCAAGTTTTTGTTTTTCTCCTCGAAGAATGCAACAATACTGATTTCATCACAGGAAGTTTGTTTCTATACATCCCGGTGAAGGCGCTGTAATCGCAAGGAGATCGCTACTATGACGTCATAAGTCGGCGATCCCTTTGCTTTAGATCTATGTTTAAAGTCATTTTTTCGTAAGTTTTATTGTCGATACAATGACCTTGTCAGCAAATACAATTTATCATTGAGTCAAATGCTGACTGACGTTTTTTCATGCTAATTGTTAGGCAATTATTTACACACTGAATTGTCGACGGATTTTTCCGTTATTTCCCGATCATGACAAGGAGCACACGGCGGGTGTGACCGGTCGGCATGGGATGCTCACTCCTCAATGGCACCTGATCCCACCTCTGATGTTTTGGAGGTCCGTGTTTGCTCTGCTCCTATTTTGTAATTTTAATGGACTTTTGAGCTTGAATACATATACATTATTCTAACAGTAACTGATATAATGATAAATTTATTATATACCCCCCTTACAACTAGCAAAATAAAGGTTTTAAAAAACTTTTGAGATCAATTATATAAGATTTTTCCATTAAACAAAGCATTTTGTCAAGGAACTTTTTGATGCGCATGAAAAATAACGTCATGTTTCTGTGTACTACGTCATCAATTTCAGAGAGGGGTGATATGGATTCAGAAAACCATGGTGGTGATCCGGTATGTCGGATCACACCGTCACGTGATTGTAAGAAATCTACAGTAAAAATTATGTGATACACACTTGGGTATATAATAATGTTCGTTATCTCCATATATTTCATTATATTGATTTCGGAGAATTTTTTGAAAGATAAGATGTTCTTTTCAAGGCTGTGATACACAAATATCATATAGTTCACATAACTTGTAAAACCAAACTATAGATAGTACGCAAAAAACTGAAATTAAATTTACACATTATTTTCAAAATATGAACTTAGAAGTTCACAACTTTGCCCCCCCCCCCCCCCCGAAAAAAAAACCTAAAAATCACTTTGACAGTTTACCAACTAAAAGAGGTAATGAAGTATTTGAGTAAATCAATAACTATCTTGTTACCGTCTAAATATATATTTATCATTTTGCATTGCCAACATTCATATCGATTTCTAAAATCGTTACTCTATCTTATTTTTGATCCACGAGAAAAGATATGGAAATAGTATCAAATAAAGTAAAGATAAACATGGGATTGCTTCTTCAAACTTTGCCAAACAGAGCAGGTAAATATGAATCATATTTAATATATATATATATATATATATATATATATATATATATATATATATATATATATATATATATATATATATATATATATATATATATATATATATATATATATATATATATATATATATATATAATATATAAGTTATTTTTTGTGATCATGTTCAATATTCTATGTCATTTATATTAAAGTGTAATGCTAGTCATACAATTTGTATTTATAAAGAAAGTTATTTATTTTAGCATTTTCCACATTTCATATGAAGACACTATTATCAATTTGATATATATAGGATCTCCCATGACTTGTGGTTGGGTATGATTTTTATCCAACAAGTTTTGTGTTTTTATACCCGAACCTTGGCGAAGGGATAATAACACAGCAAGAATTTGGCTCAAAAACCATAGCTTACCACAAACCACGATTGATTTTTTTTTAATCACATGTTTTACACACTGCTATTTTATGATTTACGCTGTTTTATATATATGTTAATCCAAAAACCATTGTTACACGTGATAAAACATGTAATAAGAATTCTCTTATCTTTCTATTTAACCATGAGAAAAGATATAGAAAAATTATCAAATAAGACCAAGGAAAACATGGAATTGCTTCTACAAACTTTGCCAAACAGAACAGGTAAATATGATCATTTTCAATACTGTCTGGAAATTTGAGGAAAACAAACAGTAATCAAACTCAAAAGTTAAACTAACCAGTACAAATTTAGACCAGCAATTAGAGACCCCTGAAAACATCAGAGGTCAAGTGCCTGTCATTCTGTTAATCTTGATTAAGCCACAATATTTCCACAATTAAATTGATATGGCATAAATATTACTATTGATGAAATAAAATTTTGCATTCCGACCTTGTTAACATTTAATAAAAAATACTTTTATTTCCCTTTTTTGATCATGATGAAAAGTTATGGAAGAATTATCAAATAAGACAAAGGAGAACATGGAATTGCTTCTACAAGCTTTACCAAACAGAACAGGTAAATATATACTAATCAAGACTTCTAACCTGCCAGTCTAATGGACAAACACATGCACCAATGTAGTCTTGCATTCAGTGATGTTACGAACAGTCACATCTAAAAATTGTTTTAAAACAACTCATTTGGAATTCTTATCTATTATATATGATTTATTTCTAGGGATGTCAATTTTGTCAATAATTCATATCCAAATATCCAATGAAAGTATTCGAATATATTCGAATATTCGATAAAATACTCAGTAAATAAAATTTGGTTTATTTAAAATATTCAGCATCCTACTCTCATAAAAGGTTTGTTTTGCGTAGGTATTCTTATATTGGAAGTAAAATTGTATGAAGACTTTTGTAGTTGTACAATAAGGAATTCCATTTGAAATTTGTCAATATTTAAACTAAATAATTGATTTAAATGTAGAAGAGTATAATTTTAACAAATGATACAAGTGTATTTATAGTAGCTCCTACTGAGGAACCAGTCATCTTATAGCAAAGGCAAGGTAGTCATATACTGTTCAGATTTCAATACGTGTAATTAGTTACAAGTCTAGCATGAGATTTGATTACAATCTTTGATACAATGTTTTAAATATGTAAACAAATATTTCTATAGACAATTTCCCTAGGTAATTAACTAATTTCCCAATAATGAATATAATATTCAGGATTATGTACAACCCTAGGTAATCAAGTATTTTACAAATTTATTCTGAAATTGAGCCCTTAACAATATTAATTACAGCCTAATTCTATCGGACATTTATTTAATGATCAATTAAATTTATTTTGATACGTATACATGTACTCATTCTAAGAAGGTTTTCATTTTGTTGTCCTCGATTCTAGATCCGATCGTATTTAACTAATAAAAACTATGAAAGTGCTTTTTGTGTTATATATAAAGAATTATTGTTTAATTCTTTAACACCTTACTCAAAACAAAATAATTTAGCGGATCTATAAAATAAGAAAGTAGCAAAAGAAATCAGGCGATCGATATTGATCGCTAGTAAATTAATTCCTACACTTTTCTTATCAAAATTTATTAATCACAGTACTCCTTTTTTATGAAAACTGAAAACATCGAATATTCGAATCTTAAATTCATATTCGAATACTCATCGAATGGATATTCGAATGTTCGAATATTCGTTGACATCCCTATTTATTTCATTATTAACACGATTAATTGATTTTGGCTGAACTACTGATAAAATTAATACAACAGCCTTATTCCACATATAACCACAATTAGGTGTTTAACATAATGTAGATCCAGATTTCTTTAATCCGAAATCATCATGTAAGGATCTTGACGAGCAGTAGTTGTCAGCATCACTTCCTGTTACTCGGCGATGATGTAATTATATAGAAACATGGGGATATTTTTTCTTTGTTTGCAACAATACATGTAGGATCAAAAATTAAAACTTCTCATGTTAATAAGAATATCGATAAAAGCAGATACTAGTAATATTACAGAAACTGGCCTTTTTATGCTGCAACCACTTTATCATTCTCTATTAACCGTTCACGGTAGCTCAGTCGGTAGAGCGCTCGCTCCGTGATCGGGAGGTCGTGAGTTCGAATCTCGGCCGCGACTGACCTAAGTCGATAAAAAATGGGTAGCAACTGTTCCTTCGCCATGCGCTCGGCACTTTGAAGTGAAAGTTGCGGGTCCTTCGGATGAGACCTTAAAAACCGAGGCCCCGTGTCACGGCAGGCGTTGGCACGATAAAGATCCCTCACTGCTCAATGGCCCTGAGTGCCGAGTAAAGGTCAAAATTTGAAGCCCTTCACCTGTATATGGTGACGTCTCTATATGAGTGGAAAATCCTCGAATGGGACGTAAAACAGCATACAATCAATCAATCAATCAATTATTCTCTATTCAGAGTTGTCTTCGCTATGCTCCCAACACCACTGTCAACGCTTGTTGTACAAGATTCTTGCACAAGTTTTAATCAATGAAAATTTAAAAATTAAAATCATAAAAATTAATTTTATCATTAATAAAGATAATATTCTAAACTATCATCATTAAAACCATTTATTTTGCGGATTATTAAGGAAATATTTTGCTGAGTAAAAATTAAAAACAGAGATCTCATCGATCGTTTATTTACAGAACTACAACATATCGTTGTTATTAAAATCAACGTTTACAAATGGCGTTCAACGTGGGGCGACACCACCATTGACCACTAACAGTTGCGTATCAAGGGCGGGAAAGTAGTCATCCTGTTGGATCCGCCAAGACTAGGATTGGTGTCGCATATCATCGTGTTCGGACTGCAGAATATTCCAACCATCATGGCTTCCATCTAAACATGTGTCGGTAAAATTGTTTTAATTTCTACGTGCAGCGTGGAACTTGACTGTGAATTAACTTTGAGAAAGATATTTTCTGAACATTCAACTACGGTGATATCGATCACTTTTGTGAATTGAACAATTAATATTAATTTGACATTTAATTGAATTATTTTGTGCATTGTCAATCAGCTGATCTCTTGACAGTCTTGTAAATCTTTTACACTTGTGCTTGTCTTGATATATGCTATTTATTCATATGTTTATTTATTTATTTTGCATTGGCATTACCTCTTTCATCACCATCATTGTGTGTACCTCCATTTTTTGACACTGATTGAGAATATCCTTGAAGAAAGAGTCACAGGTCAGGGAATGTGAGAGATTTCAGATTAACAAGAGGTTAAGGTAAAATATTAACCACTAAACTTTATTAATTGACAAAACCTTGATGACAGTAAGACCTACCACGCTTATCTGATCAAAATGTTTGTTGTTGTCAGTTGGTATTGAGACTTTGAGTCTGTGGTTAAAGTTAGTCATATTTTCATCTGATCAAAAGAATTGTCTGTAGTTAAAAGGTCCAGGTACATTATTGCAGAGGTTTATCTGTAATTGATTGTTTCTTCAAACCACTTGATTCAGATTGAATATACAGGTGTGAACCATTGAGCATTACTGAATTTGAAAATATTTTTGATCCCATATTATTATTTGACATTTGCTATTTATATTGTTTGCACTTCGCGTTATTTCTTGCATTTTGACGTTGCTATCTGAAGACTACAGCTACAGCTAAAGAGGTTTGATATTTAGTTTAGAAATTCTTAGTTAAGAGATTTGATTTGAAGTATGTAGTTAAATTAGAATTTAAATCACACATATTTTTTTTTTCAGGTGTAGTTAAGTTAGTTTATTAGATATTTAATTATCATTTGTACTGTAGTTAGTTTAGCAATTAGAGTTAGATTATAAGTTTATTTAAGTAATCTACAAGAAAATCAACAAACATGTCGGATGATTTAACAACAGAGGAACTCGAAAATATTGCAAAAGCATTCAAGGAATTAAAGGTCATACCTAAAGCAGACACTACTCAGGACTTTACAGATTGGATGAGAGAATTCGTTGCAAGTATGCCTGTGAAAACAGAATCAGATAGTAACACCACAAGCTCAACAACAACATCTACCACCAAAACAACAACTATTCAGAATTCAAATTTTGTTCCAAAAATATCAGTGTTCATGGGAGATGGAAGGAAAGAGGACAACTATGACATATGGCACTATGAGGTGGAGTGTTTGATTAAATCGCAAAATAGTGAAGCAACGATAGGACATGCCATAAGGCGCTCACTCAGAAGTGAAGCTAGTAAAGCCATTATGCAGCTTGGTCCAGATGCTACAGTTCAACAGATGTTACACAAGTTAGACAACATTTTTGGAAGTGTCGAAAAAGGAGAAAATATCATGGAGGAGTTTTATAAAACAAGTCAAAAGAAAGGAGAAGATAGCATAGTATGGAGCTGTAGATTAGAGGAAATATTCAGGAAAGCTTTGATGAAAGGAATAGTTAAGGAAAGTGAAAGGAATGAGAAACTCAGGTCAAGATTTTGGCATGGTTTACAACAATGGTTGAAGGATACAAGTATGATACCATTAATGATTTTGATGATCTAAGAAAGGAAGTTCGACTTATAGAAAAGGAACATGAGAGTAGTAAATCAACACCAACAATGGCTATAGCTGCGAATTATCAAGATCAAGACAATCATGAGGATGAAAGTGAATCAGACCTTAAGGGATTAGTTCATCAGATGAATGTAAGATTAAAGAAGATAGAGATGCAGAAGAAAGATTATACTGGAAACGGAAGAGACATACAAAGGAACACAGGTACAAACAGAAGTGGAGACAGAAAGAGATATGAGGATGAACAAACCAAACAGTATGGAGATAGATATGAACAACGACAAAATTATCAGCATCAAGGAAGAGGTCAACGGAAATCGGATATACAATGCTTTAGATGTGGACAGTATGGACATGTAGCACATGGTTGTAGAGTGCGTATTGACCATCGCCGGAGTTTAAACTTCAGCAGACTGCCAATAAGGGGCACACGTCCGGTCTACCGTCGAGGAGCCGCGTACGAGAGACCTATCTAGTTGGAGAAACAACAGAGGTTGAGATACAGATTGAGAATGAAATAACTAAAGCACTCTTAGATACTGGATCTACCGTGTCGACAATTAGTGAAACATTCTATAGAGAACATTTGGGACATTTACAACTGCATCCTATATCAGATTTTATTTCCGTAGATTGTGCTAATGGAGAACAGCTCCCATACAATGGATATATAGAAGTAAACATTTCAGCAAAAGGACTACCACATTCTAACAACTTTGTATATTTCCCTTTGCTCGTAGTCCCAGACAACAACTACAACAGAGCAGTTCCTGTATTACTTGGCACCAACATTCTACAATATCTATTAGATGATTTACAGAAACAACATGGTGAAAATTTTCTTCAGAGAGCTCGACTTTACACACCATGGTACTTAACATTCAGGAGCATGGTTTTACTTCAGAAAAATTTAAAGAGAGAACAGAACTGGCATCATCAAATCAGCAGAAAACAAATGTATTCTCATCCCTCCAAATACAAGCATGACTTTGATAGGCTACGTTGACAAGGCAATGTTTCATACAGCAGCCTTGCTACAACCTACGAAAACATCAGTAATTCGATCAGACTTAGAAATTGCACCAACTATCATCAACTACCAATATCCGATGAAGAATCTGGTAAAGGTCTACATTGACCACATAACAACGTACAGTCAGTGTTCAACCAAAGTCGGTATTATGTGAACTGCAACCAGTGACTATTGAGAATGAACAAAATTGTTTTTCTACCAAAACCACAGATGACAATGAATGGACAGAGATGTTCAACATTGATGAAAATAATTTAACTAGGAATCAAATTCGAGAAGGTCAGAAATTAATCAACAAATATTCAGACATCTTTTCAAAATCTGACACAGATATTGGCCATACAACATTAGTCACACATCAAATTGAACTTTTGGATCCAGAACCATTTAAACAGAAAGCTCGTCGAATTCCACCATTAATGTTCAAAGAAGTGAGACAACATTTAGACCAATTACTTACAGCTGGAATTATAAGAAGATCCAAGTCTCCATGGTCCAGTAATGATGTGTTGTGTAGGTAAAAGAACGGCCTGTTGCGCATGTGATTATCGCCAACTTAATCTCAAGACCAAGAAAGATTCTTATGCACTGCCAAGAACTGAAGAAATTCTAGATGCATTAGCTGGTAATAAGTACTTCACCATTCTGGATATGAAAAGCGGATATCATCAGATCGAACTATTCGAACAACATAAAGAAAGGACAGCTTTTACTGTAGGTCCGCTTGGATTTTTTGAATTTAATGGACTCCAGTTCGGCCTTGTAAATGCACCAGCGACATATCAACGATTAATGGAAGACTGTTTTGAGGGATTACACCTAGACATTTGCTTCATCTACTTGGATGATTTGATTATCTTTTCCAAAACTTATGAAGAACACCTTGAGAGATAAGAAAAAGTATTCAAAAGACTAAGGGAGGTAAACCTGAAATTAACCACCAAGAAATGTGAATTTTTAGAAGCAAACTAAAGTACATAGGAAACATCATATCAGAAATTGGAATAGAGCCAGACCCTGACAAGATGAAGAAAGTAATAGACTGGCCAACACCACAAAACCCAGATCAAGTGCGACAATTCTTAGGATTCGTAGGGTACTATAGAAGACTTATAGAAGGATTCTCAAGAATAGCAAAACCCCTGATAGACCTCATGCCAGAAGGAAACAGAAAAGCTAAAAGAAAAGGAACATCACCAGAACTACCTGTTAAATGGAAATGGGATAAAGATCAAGAAAAGTCATTTATAACCCTGAAACAGAAATTAACATCTTACTCAATTCTAGGTTACCCCGACTTCTCATTACCGTTCGAATTACACACTGATGCGTCAACTACCAGTTTAGGTGCTGTGCTATACCAAACTCAAGACAACACCAAGAGAGTAATTGCTTATGCCAGCAGAGGATTATCAAAATCGGAAAGGAATTATCCAGTACATAAACTTGAATTTTTAGCTGTTAAATGGGCCATCAACGAGAAATGTTATGACTATCTTTACGGGAATAAATTCATCGTGATAACTGACAATAATCCATTAACCTATGTGTTGTCATCAGCTAAACTGGATGCCAAGCAACAGCAATGCAGAGACACAGTCATCAGATTTTGGTACAATCATGTAAGAAATCAGACCAAACCACAAAGATTCCAACTTCCTATGTCAAACTATAAAGATCATCTGTTTTTCCACAGAAATTTTGAAAAACTCAAGATCCAAGATGGCATTTTAGTCAAACAAACAACTTAAAACAACAGGAAGAAAGTACAAACTATTTTACCTCACTCGTGCACCAGACTGGCATTGAAATTACTGCATACTAATATGGGTCATCCAGGCAGAGACAAGACCAATGTTCTAATAAGGGACAGATTTTACTGGAGAAGTATGGGAAATGACATTGAGAATAACATTAAGAAATTTAAAAGATGCATTTTAAGAAAATCAACAACAGAGAGAGCACCACTTGTGAATATAACATCACAAATCCCATTAGAAATTCTGTGCATGGATTATCTTACCCTAGAAACATCAAAAGGAGGATACAATAGCATACTCGTAATTACTGACCACTTCACCAAATTTGCTCAAGCCATTCCGACCAAAAATCAAACTGCCAAAACTACTGCAGAGACTTTATTTAGAAACTTCATACTTCATTACGGAATTCCACACAAAATTCTTAGCGACCAGGGACCTCAATTCGAATCTCAAATCATTTCGGAACTTTGTAAAATTCTGGACATCAAGAAAAGCAGGACAACACCATATCATCCAATAGGGAACGGTGTATGCGAACATTTCAACAGGACTTTACTGAAAATGTTAGGAACCCTGGAAACAACTCAAAAAGCAGACTGGAAAACTTACATCTCAACAATAGTACATGCCTACAATTCAACAAGACTCTACAGGGTTTTCACTATTCTATTTAATGTTTGGCAGAGAACCAAAATTACCAGCAGATATTATTTTTGGCCTACCAGAAACACAAGAAAACACAATGGATCAGTATATCGAAAACCTAAAAGCTAATTTAAAAGAATCATATAGAGTTGCTGAGGAGTTCATCGAAAAGTCTCAACAGAAACAGAAACATCAATATGACTTAAAGGCCAGACACACAGAAATAAGACAGATAAAGTTTTAGTGAAGAAAGTAGCATTTGAAGGGAAGCATAAACTATCAGATAAATGGGAGGAAACACCATTTGATGTTATAGAACAACCTAATCCAGGCATTCCGGTATTCATTGTAAGTAATAGCGAAAGAAAAAGAACATTACATAGAAACTTACTGTTACCATTCCAGAACATCGACACCACAGAGCAGGATTTGTCGAAGCCGAAACCAGCACCGGGTCGAATCAAAACCAGAGCTTTTAAACAACAGAAATAACAAACAGAGAGTGACAGCAGTGAGTCAGAAGATGAATTTGTGACGGAATCAGTAGTGGTTGTAAATCACACCACCAGTACAACTGATATCCAGGAAACACAAAGAGACCAGAGAACAGACAGTTCTACTGCAGAAAGAAAACAAAGACAAGATCACATGTCAAAAGATACAGAAAGAGTACAGCTCGAGCATAGTACAGTTCAGGAAGACAGAATACAAGAGATTGAAGGTACCACTGATCAGACAGACCAAGGAGAAGTTCATCATACTGAACCAAAAGAGACACTACCGGTAGTGACCAATAAATGAGAAATACAGAAAACACAGAGACTGAAGGAACAGAAGGCGCAACTGCACCTACTATACCACCAAGACCACTGAGACCCAGGAAAAGACCAAGGTGGATTACCACCGGAAAATTTACCATCAATAATCAAGTAACAAAAAACAGCCAACAACCAGAATTGAAGAACAAAATAGACACTTTATTAGCACTGGCAAATACAAAATATTTGAAGGAATTGACAAGAAGGATCTATCTCAAGTCATGATAAATGTCATATTAGATAAGTAATCGGTCAGCGTCCGTAATAGTTATAGTTTTATGCTTGAATTACAATAATATTTCATTCTGATTTTATGACTAAATACATTCTTTCTTTGTAGTTAACCGATTGGGGACAACACTGGGGACAACATTTTTCGCAGCGGGGAAGAATGTGACCGCGTGTTTTTATCAATAAAGTTATTATCTAATAAAAATACAGCATTGACTTATTGTTTTAATTTTTGTCCATATTGTATTTCCATACTTTAATTAGTATTAAGTAAGAGTGTTTGTATATATTTATTACACAAAGGTTTTTCCATAGTGTGTCTCATTAAGTCAAGCATTCTATTCATGCATGGGTGAACCCAGGTATTTGATTGGCTACTCTGGTGGGAAGCTCACTATTGTAGTACAGTAAAACGTGTCTAATCCGGCGACCAGTGGTTCCAAAATTTTTGGCCGGATTAGACAACATCCGGACTGGATAAAATTGAACCGTTATAGCAAGTTAAAAATTACATAGATATAAACAAAGAGTGGTAAATAAATACTTGATCAAATCCCTCATTTTTTTTACGTTTCGCTTGAAAAAAAATCGTCTATTTCCGTTTGTTTTGAACTCTGTTTTTCAGAATTTTCATTTCTGTTTAAGTTTTTTATTCAGTATCGAAATATAATATCTCTTGGTCATTTATCAAATTTGAAAATCGTTAAATGTTTTAAATACACTCCTAAACCTCATCGTAGCTTTAAATATTATTTTGTTGTTTGTTTGTTTGTATGTTGTTTAACGTCCCTCTCGAGAATTTTTCACTCATATGGAGACGCCACCACTTGCCGGTGGAGAGCTGCAGATTTTGTCCTACACTCGGCACTTACGGCCATTTAGCAGTGAGGGATCTTTTCGTGCCATCTCCTACTGCGACACGGGACCTCGGTTTATTCGGTCTCATCCGAAGGACCGGTCTCCACGTCCCGCAGTGGGATTTGAACCCGCGACGTAAGGATCAACTCCTTACTTCGCGACTCTAGAGCAGACGCTCTAACCACTGCGCCACGCGGGCGACTATTATTTTGTTAGGTACAGATTCCTAATTAATTAATTTATTTTAGAATTAATATGTTTGAATATTTAGACACTGTATTTGTTAATTTCAAATGTTAAACATGTAATGAATATTGCACCAAAATCTTCTGTCGCTATGGTCGTTGCAAACTAGTGACACAAAGGGAAGTATTCGAATTGCACGTCGTGCACGCAAAACGAAAGTAGAAATGAGGTCATGAATAGTATAAGTCTCCAAGTTTGTCTACAGACATGCTACACGCAACCATCACTATCACTCATTCTTTTGCGAGTTTCCTCGCCTTACTTGAGCCGTTAATGATTTTTTTTTATCACGCTTGTTGAAATCTGTCGATACAGGATAGATCATTAATGGGACAATAATTACCCCACGCGAGACTTCTCTAATGACCAGCGGGCACAGGCAAAAATAAGTGGCCGGATTAGAGGAGATAATTTGTACTAATTATGAGCAGTTAGTTCTTTAAATAGCGGCCGGTTTACAGAATAGACAAGATCCGAATTGAACAACATTTATTTAACATAAATTATAAAGAAAATTCAAGGGACTAAAATATTACGCCTGACTGAACAACATGCCGGAATGCACAGCATCCGGATTTAACAAGTTTTACTGTAATTTTTTAGACATTCAAAAAAGATCCTTTGTATTGAGAAGTGTATTTTTACTGACTCTAAAATTCCTAAATAATTTACTGACAATTTGTATACCAGACATAATGGACTTATGGACAATATACTAAACAGGTCAGTTTATTAACATTTTAACATTATTACTTATGAGCATGATCTGTGAAATTTATGTGAATGAGATTTCTGTAAACAGAAATCATTAAAACCATTTATTTTGCGGTTTATTAAGGAAACATTTTGCTGAGTAAAAATTAAAAACAGAGATAAACAAAATGTGATTGTTAAACACTGATGCCCTCATAGGACAGCTCTTGGCGAAGGTTAATGTTTCTAAAATGCAAGTCAAACCCCAAGATCAATGTCAAGAGATAAAAAATATTGGTGTAAGAAATGAATTATATTTTTGAGAATTCATGAGAAACTACGACGCTTTCTTTATTGGTCACTACCGGTAGTGTCTCTTTTGGTTCAGTATGATGAACTTCTCCTGGGTCTGTCTGATCAGTGGTACCTTCAATCTCTTGTATTCTGTCTTCCTGAACTGTACTATGCTCGAGCTGTACTCTTTCTGTATCTTTTGACATGTGATCTTGTCTTTGTTTTCTTTCTGCAGTAGAACTGTCTGTTCTCTGGTCTCTTTGTGTTTCCTGGATATCAGTTGTACTGGTGGTGTGATTTACAACCACTACTGATTCCGTCACAAATTCATCTTCTGACTCACTGCTGTCACTCTCTGTTATTTCTGTTGTTTAAAAGCTCTGGTTTTGATTCGACCCGGTGCTGGTTTCGGCTTCGACAAATCCTGCTCTGTGGTGTCGATGTTCTGGAATGGTAACAGTAAGTTTCTATGTAATGTTCTTTTTCTTTCGCTATTACTTACAATGAATACCGGAATGCCTGGATTATGTTGTTCTATAACATCAAATGGTGTTTCCTCCCATTTATCTGATAGTTTATGCTTCCCTTCAAATGCTACTTTCTTCACTAAAACTTTATCTGTCTTATTTCTGTGTGTCTGGCCTTTAAGTCATATTGATGTTTCTGTTTCTGTTGAGACTTTTCGATGAACTCCTCAGCAACTCTATATGATTCTTTTAAATTAGCTTTTAGGTTTTCGATATACTGATCCATTGTGTTTTCTTGTGTTTCTGGTAGGCCAAAAATAATATCTGCTGGTAATTTTGGTTCTCTGCCAAACATTAAATAGAATAGTGAAAACCCTGTAGAGTCTTGTTGAATTGTAGGCATGTACTATTGTTGAGATGTAAGTTTTCCAGTCTGCTTTTTGAGTTGTTTCCAGGGTTCCTAACATTTTCAGTAAAGTCCTGTTGAAATGTTCGCATACACCGTTCCCTATTGGATGATATGGTGTTGTCCTGCTTTTCTTGATGTCCAGAACTTTACAAAGTTCCGAAATGATTTGAGATTCGAATTGAGGTCCCTGGTCGCTAAGAATTTTGTGTGGAATTCCGTAATGAAGTATGAAGTTTCTAAATAAAGTCTCTGCAGTAGTTTTGGCAGTTTGATTTTTGGTCGGAATGGCTTGAGCAAATTTGGTGAAGTGGTCAGTAATTACGAGTATGCTATTGTATCCTCCTTTTGATGTTTCTAGGGTAAGATAATCCATGCACAGAATTTCTAATGGGATTTGTGATGTTATATTCACAAGTGGTGCTCTCTCTGTTGTTGATTTTCTTAAAATGCATCTTTTAAATTTCTTAATGTTATTCTCAATGTCATTTCCCATACTTCTCCAGTAAAATCTGTCCCTTATTAGAACATTGGTCTTGTCTCTGCCTGGATGACCCATATTAGTATGCAGTAATTTCAATGCCAGTCTGGTGCACGAGTGAGGTAAAATAGTTTGTACTTTCTTCCTGTTGTTTTAAGTTGTTTGTTTGACTAAAATGCCATCTTGGATCTTGAGTTTTTCAAAATTTCTGTGGAAAAACAGATGATCTTTATAGTTTGACATAGGAAGTTGGAATCTTTGTGGTTTGGTCTGATTTCTTACATGATTGTACCAAAATCTGATGACTGTGTCTCTGCATTGCTGTTGCTTGGCATCCAGTTTAGCTGATGACAACACATAGGTTAATGGATTATTGTCAGTAATCACGATGAATTTATTCCCGTAAAGATAGTCATAACATTTCTCGTTGATGGCCCATTTAACAGCTAAAAATTCAAGTTTATGTACTGGATAATTCCTTTCCGATTTTGATAATCCTCTGCTGGCATAAGCAATTACTCTCTTGGTGTTGTCTTGAGTTTGGTATAGCACAGCACCTAAACTGGTAGTTGACGCATCAGTGTGTAATTCGAACGGTAATGAGAAGTCGGGGTAACCTAGAATTGGGTAAGATGTTAATTTCTGTTTCAGGGTTATAAATGACTTTTCTTGATCTTTATCCCATTTCCATTTAACAGGTAGTTCTGGTGATGTTCCTTTTCTTTTAGCTTTTCTGTTTCCTTCTGGCATGAGGTCTATCAGGGGTTTTGCTATTCTTGAGAATCCTTCTATAAGTCTTCTATAGTACCCTACGAATCCTAAGAATTGTCGCACTTGATCTGGGTTTTGTGGTGTTGGCCAGTCTATTACTTTCTTCATCTTGTCAGGGTCTGGCTCTATTCCAATTTCTGATATGATGTTTCCTATGTACTTTAGTTTGCTTCTAAAAATTCACATTTCTTGGTGGTTAATTTCAGGTTTACCTCCCTTAGTCTTTTGAATACTTTTTCTTATCTCTCAAGGTGTTCTTCATAAGTTTTGGAAAAGATAATCAAATCATCCAAGTAGATGAAGCAAATGTCTAGGTGTAATCCCTCAAAACAGTCTTCCATTAATCGTTGATATGTCGCTGGTGCATTTACAAGGCCGAACTGGAGTCCATTAAATTCAAAAAATCCAAGTGGACCTACAGTAAAAGCTGTCCTTTCTTTATGTTGTTCGAATAGTTCGATCTGATGATATCCGCTTTTCATATCCAGAATGGTGAAGTACTTATTACCAGCTAATGCATCTAGAATTTCTTCAGTTCTTGGCAGTGCATAAGAATCTTTCTTGGTCTTGAGATTAAGTTGGCGATAATCACATGCGCAATTGGCCGTTCTTTTTCCTACACAACACATCATTACTGGACCATGGAGACTTGGATCTTCTTATAATTCCAGCTGTAAGTAATTGGTCTAAATGTTGTCTCACTTCTTTGAACATTAATGGTGGAATTCGACGAGCTTTCTGTTTAAATGGTTCTGGATCCAAAAGTTCAATTTGATGTGTGACTAATGTTGTATGGCCAATATCTGTGTCAGATTTTGAAAAGATGTCTGAATATTTGTTGATTAATTTCTGACCTTCTAGAATTTGATTCCTAGTTAAATTATTTCCATCAATGTTGAGCATCTCTGTCCATTCATTGTCATCTGTGGTTTTGGTAGAAAAACAATTTTGTTCATTCTCAATAGTCACTGGTTGCAGTTCACATAATACCGACTTTGGTTGAACACTGACTGTACGTTGTTATGTGGTCAATGTAGACCTTTACCAGATTCTTCATCGGATATTGGTAGTTGATGATAGTTGGTGCAATTTCTAAGTCTGATCGAATTACTGATGTTTTCGTAGGTTGTAGCAAGGCTGCTGTATGAAACATTGCCTTGTCAACGTAGCCTATCAAAGTCATGCTGGTATTTGGAGGGATGAGAATACATTTGTTTTCTGCTGATTTGATGATGCCAGTTCTGTTCTCTCTTTAAATTTTTCTGAAGTAAAACCATGCTCCTGAATGTTAAGTACCATGGTGTGTAAAGTCGAGCTCTCTGAAGAAAATTTTCACCATGTTGTTTCTGTAAATCATCTAATAGATATTGTAGAATGTTGGTGCCAAGTAATACAGGAACTGCTCTGTTGTAGTTGTTGTCTGGGACTACGAGCAAAGGGAAATATACAAAGTTGTTAGAATGTGGTAGTCCTTTTGCTGAAATGTTTACTTCTATATATCCATTGTATGGGAGCTGTTCTCCATTAGCACAATCTACGGAAATAAAATCTGATATAGGATGCAGTTGTAAATGTCCCAAATGTTCTCTATAGAATGTTTCACTAATTGTCGACACGGTAGATCCAGTATCTAAGAGTGCTTTAGTTATTTCATTCTCAATCTGTATCTCAACCTTTGTTGTTTCTCCAACTAGATAGGTCTCTCGTACGCGGCTCCTCGACGGTAGACCGGACGTGTGCCCCTTATTGGCAGTCTGCTGAAGTTTAAACTCCGGCGATGGTCAATACGCACTCTACAACCATGTGCTACATGTCCATACTGTCCACATCTAAAGCATTGTATATCCGATCTCCGTTGACCTCTTCCTTGATGCTGATAATTTTGTCGTTGTTCATATCTATCTCCATACTGTTTGGTTTGTTCATCCTCATATCTCTTTCTGTCTCCACTTCTGTTTGTATCTGTGTTCCTTTGTATGTCTCTTCCGTTTCCGGTATAATCTTTCTTCTGCATCTCTATCTTCTTTAATCTTACATTCATCTGATGAACTAATCCCTTAAGGTCTGATTCACTTTCATCCTCATGATTGTCTTGATCTTGATAATTCGCAGCTATAGCCATTGTTGGTGTTGATTTACTACTCTCATGTTCCTTTTCTATAAGTCGAACTTCCTTTCTTAGATCATCAAAATCATTAATGTTATCATACTTGTACCCTGTTATGTCCTTCACCATGCCAAAATCTTGACCTGAGTTTCTCATTCCTTTCACTTTCCTTAACTATTCCTTTCATCAAAGCTTTCCTGAATATTTCCTCTAATCTACAGCTCCATACTATGTTTTCTTCTTCTTTCTTTTGACTTGTTTTATAAAACTCCTCCATGATGTTTTCTCCTCTCTCGACACTTCCAAAAATGTTGTCTAACTTGTGTAACATCTGTTGAACTGTAGCATCTGGACCAAGCTGCATAATGGCTTTACTAGCTTCACTTCTGAGTGAGCGTTTTATGGCATGCCCTATCGTTGCTTCACTATATTGCGATTTAATCAAACACTCCATCTCATAGTGCCATATGTCATAGTTGTCCTCTTTCCTTCCATCTCCAATGAACACTGATATTTTTGGAACAAAATTTGAATTCTGAATAGTTGTTGTTTTGGTGGTAGATGTTGTTGTTGAGCTTGTGGTGTTACTATCTGATTCTGTTTTCACAGGCATACTTGCAACGAATTCTCTCATCCAATCTGTAAAGTCCTGAGTAGTGTCTGCTTTAGGTATGACCGTTAATTCCTTGAATGCTTTTGCAATATTTTCGAGTTCCTCTGTTGTTAAATCATCCGACATGTTTGTTGATTTTCTTGTAGATTACTTAAATAAACTTATAATCTAACTCTAATTGCTAAACTAACTACAGTACAAATGATAATTAAATATCTAATAAACTAACTTAACTACACCTGAAAAAAAAATATGTGTGATTTAAATTCTAATTTAACTACATACTTCAAATCAAATCTCTTAACTAAGAATTTCTAAACTAAATATCAAACCTCTTTAGCTGTAGCTGTAGTCTTCAGATAGCAACGTCAAAATGCAAGGAATAACGCGAAGTGCAAACCATATAAATAGCAAATGTCAAATAATAATATGGGATCAAAAATATTTTCAAATTCAGTAATGCTCAATGGTTCACACCTGTATATTCAATCTGAATCAAGTGGTTTGAAGAAACAATCAATTACAGATAAACCTCTGCAATAATGTACCTGGACCTTTTAACTACAGACAATTCTTTTGATCAGATGAAAATATGACTAACTTTAACCACAGACTCAAAGTCTCAATACCAACTGACAACAACAAACATTTTGATCAGATAAGCGCGGTAGGTCTTACTGTCATCAAGGTTTTGTCAATTAATAAAGTTTAGTGGTTAATATTTTACCTTAACCTCTTGTTAATCTGAAATCTCTCACACTCCCTGACCTGTGACTCTTTCTTCAAGGATGTTCTCAATCAGTGTCAAAAAATGGAGGTACACACAATGATGGTGATGAATGAGGTGATGCCAATGCAAAATAAATAAATAAACATATGAATAAATAGCATGTATCAAGACAAGCACAAGTGTAAAAGATTTACAAGACTGTCAAGAGATCAGCTGATTGACAATGCACAAAATAATTCAATTAAATGTCAAATAAATATTAATTGTTCAATTCACAAAAGTGATCGATATCACCGTAGTTGAATGTTCAGAAAATGTCTTTCTCAAAGTTAATTCACAGTCAAGTTCCTCGCTGCACGTAGAAATTAAAACAATTTTACCGACACATGTTTACATGAAAGCCATGATGGTTGGAATATTCTGCAGTCCTAACCCGATGATATGCGACACAAATCTTGGTCTTGGCGGATCCAACAGGCATGTGACTACTTTCCCGCCCTTGATACGCAACTGTTAGTGGTTAATGGTGGTGTCGTCCCACGTTGGGCGCCATTCGTAAACGTTGATTTTAATAACAACGAAGAATTAAAGTCTGGGTTCAATTAATATATTGTATATTCCTTCATATGTACAGGTCATGTCATGTAGTTCTGTAAATAAAATATTTAACAAATTATTCACAAACAAACATACACAAAAATCACATAAAACACTGAATTTTCTGGCTAAGGGAAATAACACCATTTTCCTCATAACTTTAAGGATCATCATAAAATAATCATTTCAAGCATTATATTATGCAACTTCATTATCATAAAATACTTTACTTTTCACTATAAACATTTTCATTCATAGTATGCAAATGAAATTCTATTTACAACACAAATAGACATCACAATATACACAAACTTCACTAAACACCAATCTTACCAAATATATGGTATATGAACCTGATCTTTCCTGATCCTTTCTCAGTCAGTCATAACTATAATAAATTATCACAAAGTAAGTCTGACTGATTATCGGCAAAATATATTTAAAACTCATATAAAAATAATATTTTACAGAAATCTCATTCACATAACTTTCACACATCATGCTCATAATTAATAATGTTAAAATGTTAATAAACTGACCTGTTTAGTATATTTTCCATAAGTCCATTATGTCTGGTACACAAATTGTTAGTAAATTAGTTAGGAATTTTGGAGTCTGTAAAAATACACTTCTCACTACAAATGATCTTTTTTGAATGTCTAAAAAATTATTACAATAGTGAGCTTCTCACCAGGGTAGCCAATCAAATACCTGGGTTCACCCATGCATGAATAGAATGCTTGACTTAATGGGACACACTATGGAAAAGCCTTAGTGTAAGAGATATATACAAACACTCTTACTTAATACTAATTAAAGTATGGAAATACATTATGGACAAAAATTAAAACAATAAGTCAATGCTGTATTTTTATTAGATAATAACTTTATTGATAAAAACACGCGGTCACACTATCATCATTAAAACCATTTATTTTGCGGATTATTAAGGAAATATTTTACTGAGTAAAAATTAAAAACAGAGATAAACAAAATGTGATTGTGAAACACTGATGCCCCCATAGGACAGCTCTTGGCGAAGGTTAAAATTTCTAAAATGCAAGTCAAACCCCAAGATCAAGGTCAAGAGATAAAAAATATTGGTGTAAGAAATGAATTATTTTTTTGAGAATTCATGAGAAACTACGACCCTTCACGCCGGTATATTTCATGAAGCAGGCGTGAAGCGCCGTCGTTCATATGCCTCATAAATTCTCAAAAATTAAATTCATTTCTTATATTTACATTATTTCTCTGACGACTTGCCACAAATTTATGTCATTCAACGATCACAAAACAGTTTGCACTATAGTTTTACGTCAAGTACGGTATTGTGACGTCACAATGGAGATATTCTTGCTCATCCATGGTACTTCATGAGAAATGAACAGGTCTCTAATTTGCAAAGAATCTTAAGGAGAAATATTTGAAAATGTAAATATACTCAAATAAAAGACATGACACAAGGAATACATCAGTGAAAATGAACGCCCTAGCACCAACTGTTCAAAAATTATGGCCAAAGTTGAAGTTAAAGTTTGTTAAACTTCTGCAAAAATCGATCAAACTCCAATGTCAAAAGGTCAAATATGTAGATACCTAAAGAAAGGTCTTGTCGCAAGGAATAAACATATGAAATATGAAAGCCATAGCTTTAACAAATCAAAAGTTATGGGCAAAATTAAAGTTTTTGCTGACAAACAGACAGGACAAAAACTATATGCTCCAAAATCTTCGATTACGGAACATGTAAGGAGATGATAGGTTAAAAAGAAGTCCTTTTGTTAGTAATGATATGATTAAAGTCTATTTTTGATATAATTTTTTCACCATTTTTCCAAGAATCTTGAATACCAAGTGTAAATCCTTACAATGAAATATATGGAGATAACGAACAATATTTAAGCTCAAAAGTCCATTAAACAATACAAATTAGGAGCAGAGCAAACACGGACCTCCAAAACATCAGAGGTGGGATCAGGTGCCATGGAAGAGTGAGCATCCCCTGCCGACCGGTCACACCCGCCTTGTGCTCCTTGTCATGATCGGGAAATAACGGGAAAATCCGTCGACAATTCAGTGTGTAAATAATGGTCTAACAATTAGTATGAAAAACGTCAGTCAGCATTTGACTCAATGATAAATTTTATTTGCTGACAAGGTCATTGTATCGAACTTACGAAATGATGACTTTAAACGAGACTGCTGATATCCTTGTTTCATCAACTTGTTTGTCAGTTATTATTACCTCGTTTTAGAAATTGTACATAAGTAGAGCATGCTCTTGCCTATCGAATCAATTGAGAGATATAAACCCCGTATGCAGGTGATGAGGGTATATTGCTGCATAAGTAAGGGAAGCTGACGATTGAAAAGTTAAAGTTATCACGTTTATCATAAAGCTTGGTTGTTAGATTACCATTAAGCTCTGAGCAACAATGAAATACTATAGTTAACTTTAATTAACTATAGCTTACTATAGTTTACTACATTAAATCAAAGTTTCAAAGTTATCACTATAGTAAATCAAAGTTTTCAAAGTAACAACTATAGTAAATCAGTAAATCAGTTTTGATAGTTATCACCATAGTTAATCATAGTTTTTATACTGATCACTATATAGAATCAAACTTTTCAAAGTTATCACTAAAGTAAATCAAAGTTTTCAAAGTTATCACTAAAGTTAATTGCAGTTTTCATAGTGTCAAAGTTATCACTAAAGTTAACTGCAGTTTTCATAGTGTCAAAGTTTTCATTATAGTCAACTTTCGTAAACTATAATTAATTATAGTGTACTTTAGTTAACTATAGTATTCTTGTCAGGGTTGACAGAAGTGTATTTGGGAGCGTAGCGGGAACATCATCTCTAATTAGAGAGTGCCACCTTGTATCACACCAATTACTCTTCCGTGCTCCTCTACGAACATGCATGACATTTTATTCAAAATTATTATTTTTTTTCAGTAAAAGAATTGCTCGAAGGAAGAAAAACAAAAGTTAACGAAAAAGAATTTTCTTTCTACAATACACAAGCACGATTTTTTTTTCTTTTACGATAAAATCGTCACGGTTAATACTTTATTTCGCGATTTCAATTTTTTTGGTGTTAAATAAGCAAGTACATGTATTACTAATAAATTTAGTATGGCTTGGGAAATAGTCCTGGCTTTAGGAAACTAGAATCTAGCTAATTTCTTCAATGATATACTTTTAACTGTTTTATTACACCAATACAAAAGTAAAATTTATAGAGGTTTAACTGGGAATTAGCTTTCGAAGCAGAGATTAGCTCACTTGACTAACTCATGGGTATTAGTCCGTTCACAGCGATTTCTAGGGAATAAGTCAAATCTAACGATCTAATTTAATATAGGGAAAGATCAGTAAAGGTATAAAAAAAAGCTATTGAAAAATATAGAGCAACGTATACATGTATATGAATTTACATTACCTCCGTTGTTATCAATTTAATATACTAGTAAATGTTTCAATCCCTTTTGTCGATCATGAAAAAAGACATGGAAGAATTGTCAAATAAGACAAAGGAAAACATGGAATTATTTCTGAAGATTTTACCAAACAGAGCAGGTAGATCTATATTCCTTCTTAAGTTCATTTACCGTATTATTAAGTGTCATTATCATTTAATCTACATGTAAAAAAGAAGCTTGATATCATCAAGATTGATATTTTTTTTTAGACAATTTAGCATTAGAAACGTTTATATCAATTGAATAAAAATGCTTCTATCTCTCTATTTAACCATGAGAAAAGATATGGAAGAATTGTCAAATAAGACAGAGATGAACATCAAATTGCTTCTACAAAATTTACCAAACAAAGCAGGCAAGTATATAAACTCCTTTTTGTGTTAATGTTCAATGTTGTATTTAATATCCTAATATGTTTAACTATCCTGTCGAATGTTTGTAGATTATGATGAGTGGACAGAGCAAAGCAAAGGGAATTCAAATAAAATTATTCATGCCATTAGTAAGTTAAAGTATTTAGATCATTTGTAAATTCATGCACATATATATAAGCATTTGAAGAAGTTGCTTTGGGGAAATACCCCCATCACTCTCTCTTTCTGTCTTTATCCACATTTTGATAGAAAAATTGATTCTGTGATGAAATCTTGAATTTGCAATTAGAAATAGGAAATCTATTGAATGTTTCAATTCCCTATTAAATTCCCATTTTCAGGATGTATAACCGACTGTCGTAACCATGAAGACGGACACTACCAGTCGTGCATTACCTGTAAGGGCTTTGTTAGTTGTGTCAATGGTGCTTCACAGAACAGGGATTGCGCTCCATATGGTGAACTTTACTGGGATGATTTTAAGAAAAAATGTCTTCTCAAGTCCCGCACCTGTGATCCATCTTATACATTGAAAAATGAAAATAAGTAGATGCTTACATTTATAAGCAACGATGTGATACATTATTTTAAAACTCAATTCGACTGAGAAAAATAGGAAGACTGTTTTTTCTTCCATTTTTTGATAATCGGGACAATATCCCACTGATCTTAAGATAAAGTTCCAGGACCCCTGCAATGGAGAATAAATTCTTAATATATATGATTATAAAGTTACGAACTATTATCTAACGAAATTATCATTTGCTTACACTGTGATTATGATGCATAACTGTACATGTATTAGAAATTGATTCTACAGCAAGTTAAGCGCATCTTACAATTGTGTGTCAATCTTCATAGATGTTCATCGTTTTAGACAACCTATTGTAGTTAATGTATATTGTCAGTATGCTTTAAAAAGAAAATACAACAGCAGATGATGGTCATTAACAATACATTATTCGTAAATACCAATGTTCTATTACTTAAACGTATAAGAGAGGGTTTCATAAAGAAATCCTTTAATATTATATTTGAACATCTGACAGAGTCATCACTTCGAAACTATTCTCTCATTTTATTTTTCATACACTATCTGGAATTCCATCATTTTAAAATTATCAAATATTATCACATTGATTAAAGATAGTTTGTGCATGATCAGACGTACATGTACAAAGATAAAATTAAATGACATGTGACCAGGTAGATGTCCCACAATTGTTATTGGTATACTACTTCTAAGGTGAATGGACAATGCTTTGACGGCTTTTTTAAAAATACATTGTCTATGGACAAATCGTGGTAATTTCTTTTAGAATCTGCAAAAAATAAGAAGCAACTATTTCTTCGCCAAGCGTTCGGCACTTTGAAGTGAAAGTTACGAGTCTTTTGGATGAGACCTTAAAAACAGAGGCCTTCGTTGGCATGATAAAGATCCTTCAGTGCTCAATGGCCCTGAGTGCCGAGTATAGGTCTAAATTTGAAGCACTTCACCGCGGTATATGGTGACGTCTCTATATGAGTGAAAAATTTGAGTAAATGGGACGTAAAACAATATACAATCAATCAATCAATCAGAAGCTCTAAAGATAAACGAAACAAGCATTCTGAGAGTATTTCATTAGCAATACTAGTCCCTTACCGGCAAGTGTAATCTGGTTCCCGTTAAGAATTGAAAATGTCATAATTCCGTCAAAAATCTTTGAAGCGGAACGAAATGCAAACTTGATCTATAATTAATCAAGGTAAAGTCACATACCAAAAATCAGCTCTATATCTGAAAGTGTTTAGAAGAAAATTGCGGAAAACCCTTAAAAATTGAAAAGGCCATAATTCCGTCAAAAATCAATGAAGCTAAACGAAATGCAAACTTGATCTGTAACTCATCAAGATACACTCACATACCATTTGTGAGATATATAGCGGATACCTTAAAACCAGAAAACTTTAGGAACGTCATCTATCGCCAGATCCATCTTAAACTTGGACATATTCTCTTTTTTCCATGGTTAAATCTCTCTCACATTTTTTTTTAAAATCAGTTCAGCCCTTTTTCAGATATCTTGTTGACTAAGACATAAAAAACAGACAGAAGCTATACAGACCATATACAGAAATAAAGACAAAATGACAGAAAGACGATTTTATATACTTCTTCGAACTTGGATGTCAACAAAAGTGCAGTTTTTGCGACCTTGTCAGTGGTATGTACTAAGAAACTAATGCTACATCACAAAGAACTATCAATTTCTGATCTTTAGATTATAAACATTAATTTTGTGTCACCTGAAAGTAGATATAATGAAATTTACCTTTTTGTTTGTTTGTTTGTTTTTTTTTTTTTTAGATGTTAATGAAAATAATTAACACAAGTAATGTTTTGCATTAAACAGATTTGTTGGTTGCCAAAATGGTCATTAAATGTAAAATCTTTTGTATGCATTGTACAACAAAGATAAAATAGTTCTGGAAAATTAAGTAAAAGTGACCTTAAATGTCATGCAACCCATGATTTAATGTGCCACTGAAAAAATGTGAATATCAAAATAAAACAATTAAAATTACAAGTAAGACAAGCGCGGACCCTCTGAAACATAAGCGATGAGATCAAGGTGCCAGGAAGGTGAAAACATCCCCTGTCGACCCTTTCGCTTGATCACACTAACGGAATGATTTGTAGAAAAAAAGACATTTACTCGAATATATAAAAAACGGTAGTCAACATCGACCCAACTACAACCGTTCTTTTTCATACAAGACCATTATTACGACCATAGAATTTGAAAAAATATCGTTTACTTTTCCCCCTGGTATTATTGATCCTCTGTAACATCAACTTATTTGTCAGTAGCCTGTCTCGGTTTGATCATTTGCAGATCTAGAACATTCGTCTGCATATTAAAAATATTGCCACACACCAGAAAACAGGCAGTATATATGCTCAAAGTCCATTCAAACAATACAAAGTGTTAGCAGAGCAAACACAGACCTATGAAAACAGAGGTGGGATCAGGTGCCATGGAGGACTGGGCATCCCCTGTCGACCGGTCACACCCGTCTTCTTTGGAGTTCGATGAAATATGTCAAAGAATGAAAATGAATATTGTTTATTTTTGAAGTCAATGCGTTTATCATCCAGATTTTGTTATACTTTGTTATCAATATCTTTTTTCTAGTACAACATCCAGGTGTCAGACTCTGTATTGTCTTTCATTTGGAGTTCACTTTGATGTATTAGTCGATTTATGAATGAAAATGAATTTTGTCATTTGATTAAACGTGGCGATATATCTAAATGTCAAATTAAAGGCCACAGTAAAGATTTCTTCTTTTCATTTAGAAGTTTTTGATGAGTATTTTCATAAGAATTTGAAAATAGATCCGCTTATTCATGTAGTGGGGCACAGATTGTTGGAGGACCTGGTATTAAAATACTTCATCGATATTATCAGTGTAAAAATCAATATTTATATCAACTTAAGAGTACTTGTATGTAGAATCACTACATTTATTGAGGTTTTTAGAATTTAACAAAGTATGTAGATTTGATGCCATTTATTTTGGCCAAATTTTGTAATTTCTGATTTTCTTTTGCATCCAAAGATTAATTACACCGCGTTTTGAATATGCTGTTGCACATTATTGCTGAAGTTTCTCTTTTTTTTCTTGTGAAGCAAAGAAAGAAGCATAGTAGAGCTTTGTAACTTTAATAAGAATTTTTATGAAGCTTTTGAATCCAGTATAGGTATCGCAATTGAAATTCACTTGGTGATCCTGACTTCTTATCATGAAATATACCCAATGAATAATGACGTAATAATGCTTCTCTTTTACCATAAAATGTGGTTATTTTTAGACACCAAGGCGCCCCTTACAAATCATTATTCTTTACCATTGAAAGACAAATAAATAGAATTTATAAGAAATTTGATAATTATCCTAAAGACCTTACTGACCTTACCTTATTAAGACATAACTAGTGTTTAGCGAACATGTACTTGTCATGGCCATTTATTCACAATCAATTATCAAAACAACAAAATATGCGCCGATCTTCAAATCGATATTGCAGCAAATATACAAACAACTCAAAGCATTAGAAATACCACCTTGACCCAAGGGACCTGGAGAAAATAGTGCCCCTTAGAGGTGGCATTCTATGCAAAATTCTGCCATTAATATTGTCATTATATATTCACAGAACATAATTTTTTACAGTCACTGGCGCATAATTCTCGGTTCCAGCTTCGGTCTTTGTTGATATGCACATGATCAATCAATATAAATAATATTGAAAATATAAATTTGAAAAAAAAACCCCAAAATTTCTGTTCTACAAATATTGCAAACATGTAAATCGTGATCAGTGCTTAACTAGCCTAGCAGTACATACATTATTAAACAAACATCAAATTTTAAGGCTAAGCTTTTCCGCACAAGTTATAACTTGGAGAGGGTGGGAGGGATTCTGGTACCTAGCAGCTTTCTTGTTCAACAGGAAAAGGAAGTTACCCTTGAGCATGCCCAGTTGCATAATTGTGAAACGTACGAGCTATCGTTCGTACTATAGTGAGAAAATATGTGCTCAAAATAATCTAGTTTATCCAGAGAAGATAAACTTTATTAATAATTGATTATTATTGTTGGTTATTATTATTTTTTTTATATAAAAATAGGCTAAGGGCTTAATACAATGTTGATGTAACTTGAACATTATTTCAATAAAATATTATAATTATCTATGAAAAGTGCCTAAAGAATCAAGGCAAAAAGAGTATTGCAAAAAATCTCTGACCTTATTATCTTACTTTAAGAATTTGTTGATTGGATACCTCAATTAGATTTATTTAACTTATGAGAAAAAAAATAGATCTTGACAAGAATTTTGCTACAGCATAAAGTTTAAGGACCTCCGCTCTGTCCCTTATTAATTATGATGAATTCATTGCTACAGTCACAGTGTTGCTGAAACCGACACTTAACAAATTCTCATTAATGTCCCACATAACTTTCATGCACTTGTCAATTCTGTCACCAAGTCACACTGCATACTTGTACGGCACTCGCTGACTAATTAATAACCTACAGTTACCATATTGATTTCCGAGTACTAGGAAAACAATGGCGGTAATGGTAGTCGGAATCCATGCCACTAATCGATATAGGATGTAGCAAAGCCGTGTGCTCCAGGAATCGTCCCTCCACAGAACAAATCAGCAACAGCTTGGAGATGACATTCCAGTGCTTCGGAATTTCGAAGACGCCGATCAGATGCAGACAAGTTGCGCAGGTACAGTGTGTTCCAATTATACTTTTTCTCTTAATGTTAACTTTACCGAGTGCGGATGTACTAAAATTGCATCTATGAATTTCCAGATAATTTGGACATCAATAATTATTTGAAAGGATGTTTATAGTAACTAACCAACCACTTCTGAGTTTATAAATTTGCTGAAGTTTTAAAACATTTTTAGTTTCCTAAACTTGCATCTTGTCATCTACTTATTGAGCAGCGGGCAGCAAGTTTAAATGAGCTGATTCTTACTGACAGAATGTGTGATTACCCAATGTAAAATTGATTTTAAAATGCTAATAATTGCAAAAATATGTTTAAATCAAATGTATAAAATTGCAGAATGAGGTGCACCGGTATTTGTATCATAAACTATTATTCGTTATCAGTTCGGTATGTTATGAGGCTTATTAATACACGTACTGTAAGAATTTGTTTCAGCACCTAACTGTCAGTACAAGAAGCTACAGTTAGTTGTTACCTTTAAAACTACGCTGGTTAGTACTCAGCACTCATACATGGCTACAATAAGTATTCCATGTTCGCAGGTCAAAAACTGGGTAGGTCATTTTTACAAATTATATGTAGTTACTACATTTTCCTTTAAATGTAGACTTCTATCAGTTTAGTAGTAAGTGTTTTTTTTTTTAAATATTACACGACTATCATGTATACATTGATGTACAAGGTTGTACATTGCGTGTAGGAGATAAGTGTCTTAATGTACAAAAATCTTGCAATACTAATAGGGACACTTGCTACAATCAAAACATTAGACGCATGAATTTGTATGCTATATGTTTTTCGACGTTTTGGATGTAAATGATAGAAATATCAAATTCCTCAACAATTAAGAAATTGTATATTTTCTATGATGTTCTAAATTTTCATTTTTTCGTTCCCCTTATAAACCTATACAATTTTTATCACTTTGTATGACATTATTGAGAAATCTTGATATATAACAATAAAACTTTTGGTGGTTAAACATATTCATTTTACTTACAGAAACATATATTTAGTATCTATTTTCATGATTTTTGAAAAAAAATTGTTTGATGCAAGTGACATTAAAAGTAATCTTGTTCTGTGGACAATATTTTAGAGATTATCAAAAAATAAGAATAGCTCTTGTTAGCAGATTGTTCTTAGTTACACATACATTATAGAATTCAATGATCTTCACAAATTACTGATTTCAATGTTGATATGATTAAAATCAACCAGGGCACAATTTTTTGTATACATGGAGTTTTATATCGTAGAAACAATAAAGTGATCTGTGTTCTCCGTGAAGAGACTCCATGGAATCGTGCCGAGTATAAATTTTCCAGTAAAGTAGAAGAAAAAAAAAACTATATGACAAAACAGCCGAAATATGCAAAAAATGTCTGTCTAGGCATTTTCAATTTCATGTTATTATTTTCGTCATCAGATTTCTACCACTGATCTACACTCTGAAGAGGATATATATTAAAAAACGCCTTGCCCCCCTTAAATTCCCTCGGCCTTTTTGACTTCATAATTTAAAAAGGGGAAAAATATTTTCATTGGTGGTGAAAAGGACGTCTAATTTGCATTTGAGTCTTAATTATACTGGGAGCTTGTTATTTTCCAGCAATTCGCTGAATATATTTCATCCCCCCCCCCTCAATTCTAACAAAAAGAAAATTGTCTAATTCGGTTTTAATGGGGAGGCAATGACCGCTGAAGCTAATGCGTGTGTGTGTGTGTTCAATGGAAAATTTTGGCATAATACATACATTTATATATATATATATTATGAATAGTCGTATATATAAAAATAAAGGGCTGTGCGCTACTGTGCCGCCACTTAAGCTATCAATGAAATAAAAGTGCTTAAGGAATTTCTTGACATTAAACCCCACTGCGGTCCGAGTTAACATCAATTTTCTTTAATATAGTTTACCAATAACCTTGAAATTTTATTCAAGCTTGCCCACAAGCTCAATTTCATACGCACACTAGCGATGCTACATCCCCTCCGCAACTTGTTGCGCAAGGGGACGAAAAAAAAAATCCAGCATGCAAGAATGCGTGATAATTTATCAGCCTTGTACTTAATTTACTTTCAGGTAAACAATATTCTCGTGTACTTCTGCTGATACGTTATAAGTCAATACAAAAACATAAATTCCAAGTCCGTTGTCGTGATATGCCACTATCAAAAGACAAAATCGTTTCCCGCTGTAAACACGATATTATAGAGAAAAAAATTAAATTTGATTTCTTGTTTTTTTATGGAATTTGTTTTCTACTAACTATGCTACAATACGTTTGCCAGTGGCACAATACTGTAATTATTGAACATCTTATTACATCTTGATTCAATATTAGTGTTAAATTTCATCTCTAGATCGATATGGAATACACAAAGAACGCATGACTCATCATTCTCTTTCCATTACTGGATTTCGCAGATCAATATTCTGAATCATGTTTCAAAATACCGATCTTGGAGAGAAGTAAATGTTCAAAGTAGTATTGCAAATAAAACTGAACCCCCCAGGAGGTTCTCTCAGATTCATCAAAATTTTCAAAATGTGTCTTAAATCAGATTAAATGTATATGCATTTCTTTTTTGTCGCCAAATGTTCTTTCGGTTGTCGAATCTCAAGATCGACACTCCGTGAGGCAAGAATTTTCAATAAGGAATAAAAGGAGCTAGAACAGGTTAGAACTCTCATGAAGGTTTAATTCATGAATTTAAAAAATGACTATGGTAAACAAAAAAAAAAAATAAATAAAATAAAATAAAAATAAAAAATAAAAATAAAACATAACATGTAATCATGTATTAATTACCATTTTGCAACGTGCATCATCGGTTTAACAACACAAATTTGAACTACAACAAACTAGATTAAAAAAAATTAAAATAAGGGGTGGTAAGAAAGTTCGTTCCATAATGAAACATTTTTTAAAATTTCAAAGTAGTGTTATAACTGAAGAGATTAATTTTCCAGTCTGACAGCACAGCAAGATTTCGAACACCAAAGTGACAGAACTGCTAGTCATTTTGTGTGAAAATGTAAGATAGTTTACTTTTGTTTCTTCACAGCTTATCTTGCATCATACAAAACTGATGAGCTAAGGTAAAAGAAAGATCAGTCCCTTTTCAAAAGAATAGGTTTGTCATATTTGAATTATATACTTACTTGATAAACTTTGCATAGGTATTTGAAAGGATATATTAACCTGTGTGCTCAAGATATTTCACAAATAAGCTGTATCCGTGATATCATCTGTTTCAATACCTGCCCTCCCCTTTTCGTTTCAACAAAACACAGTTAAAACCTTATCAGTAGCAAGAATGGACTCTGTGAACATGAAATATCACAAATTTTAAATATCTTCTTATCGTATTTCTTTTTTTGAGAATAAAAGAAAAATGTGGAATGAACTTTCGTATCACCCTATATATAAACAGAATATGATCGTGAAAAAATCATACATAGTAACAAGTTAGAATGAGTGTGGAACATGTTTAGATATAATATTGTATGAGGTTTAATTTTGGAAGAAAATAAAATAAATTTAAATAAAAAGAATCTGATCCAGTGTCTTATTCTTCACATTGAAGCGTAATGGAGTAAACAGTGTACATGTACACAAGTCCAGTAGAGAACAATACTACACATTCTAATTAAGATCTAATATTGATATATTAAGTATTCCACGATGAAATATTCCGATTAAGTGCATAATGTCAGAGCTCCAATACCATCTCTTGAGAAAATCTGGTTTGCACTGAGAAAGTTTTGATAGAATCTTTTCTAGGGAAAAAAAAAAAAAAAAAATCAATAACACAAAAGTCGAATTGCGTAAATAGCTAGAAGCTTTGTCACCATTTTTTCAAATATTTTCCTTTTTCTGTTTAAATAGATTTGGGCTACTCCGGGGTTTTTGACAAATCTCTCTAAGTAACTTTTTTGAAAGGTGTACTTTAAATGTGTATTATGAATAGTATTACTATTTAGACTTGATGGAGGGAGCATCCGAAATTTCAGCCAACCTCGAGCTCTTTTAAAAAATCACACTCGTTTCCATGAGTTTTAAAGAGGACATAAATACAGTAAATTTCCCACTTCTGCATTACAAATACAGTAGTAATTTCCCTTTGAGCGAAAGTCGATTAAACAACGTCGTCAGCATTTATTATGTACGCCTCTCATATGGCACCATTATAATATTGACTTTTCCATCACTGCAGTGTGCAAGGATTAGATTATTGTTTAAATCTTTATACAGGAGGATGAAGGAGTTCAATGAACGTGTCAGCCTCACCAAGAACTGAAATGACAAAAATGGCAGGTATTTCATGTCTCCTTGTCGAGAAAGCAAGTGGACAGGCGTGTTGTACATCTAAAAAATAACAGTATCTGAGTTGTGTACACTCCTGTAGGGTGGGAGGCTGCTCTAATAATGCGTGTGTATGTACTAGTCTCAATCCCTCTGTCTATGTCTCAGAGGAGGTTAATGACCGAAGGAAGATTATCCTGTAAGAGTTGAGTAGTCAGTATGATACAGGTCTTATTGTCCAATGTTTGTCAGTATGATACAGGTCTTATTGTCTACATATCTGTCAGTATGATACAGATCTTATTGTTTACAAGTCTGTCTGTCAGTATGAGACAGGTCTTACTGTCTACATGTCTGTATGTCTGTCAGTAAGATACAGTCTTATTGTCTATATGTCTGTCAGTCAGTCAGTATGATACAGATCTTATATTGTCTCAGTGTCTATCAGTCAGTATGATACAGGTCTTATTGTCTCAATGTCTGTCTATCAGTCAGTATGATACAGGTTTATTGTCTCAATGTCTGTCTATCAGTCAGTATGATACAGGTTTATTGGCACAATGTCTGTCTGTCAGTATGATACAGGTCTTATTGTCTACATGTCTGTCTGTCAGTATGATACAGGTCTTATTGTCTACATGTCTGTCAGTATGATACAGGCCCTGTCTTTATGATACAGGTCTTATGTTTCAATGTCTGTCAGTATGATACAGGTCTTAATAAATCCATGTCTGTCTGTCTGTAAGTATGATACAGGTCTTATTGTCTCTATGTCTGTCTATCAGTATGATACTCTGTCAGTATGATACAGGTCCTATTGTCTCTATGTTTGTCAGTATGAGTTAGGTCTAATTATCTCCGTGTCTGTCTGTCTTTCTTGAAGGAAGATTCAAAGTACCGAATATTCCCCTGGGAGTTGAACTTTTCAAATATATGGAGTCAAAGGACCCCGAGCTTAAAATTGAAGATTTTGTCCATAGGTTTAAAAGGGTTAAAAAATAATATGTATTAATAATAATATTATTAATAATAATATTTAAAAAAAAAAAAAAAAAAAAAAAAAAAAAAAAAAAAGGAAAGAAATAAAATGTCTGACATTTCTAGACTTTTTTTTTTAAAAATATATTATGATTATTAACAGCAAATTTTAATCTTTAAAGCATTTTATTAGTAAATAAAACAAATTTTACATTTTCTTTACACAAATGCAAAAGAAAATTGCTATAAAATGATTTTAAAAGAGCTAAAAACGGACATTCTGTTGCTGAACTACATTTGAAAAGGGGCGTCTTACAGGTCCATTAAAGAAAAGCATTCCCTAACTTCCAAAACACATTCCTATGCTATAATTTTGATAATTTGCTTGACATAAATCAAACCGAATTTAGTTTGGTCTTAGTTATGAGTCCTAGCTGTTATTGATGCTCTTATGTTAAATTTGTTGTTGTAGTATTTTGATCATGCACGAATGATAAACATCTATCTGCCTTTACAAAATTAAGTGATTTGTCAGATCACCGTAAATCTGTCATCCAGTAGCCCTTTTCACAAAAACTCTTACGATTAATTTTTAAGCAAGAGAAAACGTTATAAGATCTGTCATGTCGTAAATTTGGAATTTACCTAATGACAGTAAATGATGTAAATTTAGTATTTACTATTACTAAATTCAAAAGAACTACGCACACTAACCCTTGTTTCCCGCCTATACAATTCAACATTGATGGCGTTTTGGTCATTAAAAACTTTTTGAACGCAAAATAAATTTAACTGTTAAACGATTAATAATTATAATAATAGTTACTCTTAATTACTCTTAATCACAACTCTTTTTAAGAGGGTAGCAAATTTTATCCATTGAAATCAAGCTTTAAAACATCGGATAAAGTACAATTTTGTAGTTTTCTTTATTTATGTTATTAAATATTTAAATTTAGAGATTTTTTTTTTTGTTAATGTAAAATCACGTCATAAATTATATGATTCCTCTTGTTGTAAAATTCTTTTTATGTGAGTTGGGGATTCAAAAAAAAAAATTATATATTTATGTTGTTTTTTTTTTTACTTTTATAAAGAAACAATTATTTTACACGTTGTTTATCAAATCAAAGACACATATAAGATAAAAATAGAACGGATAAAACCTTTTAAATAGCAGTTTATCTTTTATTCATTAAAAAATAGAAAAAAGAATCATCTAAGTACACAAATGTCTATGTTTGATTAATGCCATCTACATGCTTTCAAGGGAAAACAATTATTGACACTCGAAAGATTAAATGTAAAAATAATGATTTTTGTTATTAAAGCCTGGAAAAACCACCAGAGTTAAAATTTCTAAAGCTGATCATGTTATTGAATATTTCATAATGATTCTCCTTTCATTCGTTAACTTTTTAATTTACCTTAGACATATGTGACAAAATAATCTTTGCAATTATGTTATTAAAAGGCAATTATACTTAATTCATGAGAAGATATTTTCAGCGAACGTTGTTTACTTAGCGGCAAAATTAAGAGGTGTTTGTTTAAAAACATTCATTCAGATTTCATGTCGCACTCATATTGAGTTAATACAATTGGAAGGGATAAGTTTTTTTTTCTAAGTTTTTTTCTAAGAAGAGTAGAGCACACGGGTATTATTTCTTAATCAGGGAAGATAGTGTCTTCAAAGGTCCTCTTCAAACTATCCCAGTTTATTAAACGTCATAAAACAAAATAGGAAGAGTATAAGAGGTATAAACCGAAAGGTCTGAGGTAGGTTAATTTATCTAACTTATTCATTAATTTACTGAAACATCTGGAAGGATGTGAAATGAATATAACTATAACAAGTGTGTGTGTGTGTGTGTGTGAGGGTGTGTATGTGTGTGTGTGTGTGTGTGAGAGAGAGAGAGAGAGAGAGAGAGAGAGAGAGAGAGAAGGTGTTAAAATTCAAATTTCATACTGAAAAATAAAGTATTAACTTTTTAAAGAAACAGAAACCAGGATGTGTCACAAAGTGAAAAAAATCTGTTTCCAATAGAAAACTAGGTTACACAGTAGTAACAGTACTGTGATGCAACGACTATAGGATAATAATTGTTTTTGTGAAAGAGTTTTTATTTTTGTTACAGGACGAAATCGAACCGAATTATGAAGATAAAACAACTTATTCCAAGTAATTTCTTCCAGAAGTCAAAAAGGAGACGAAAATCTGAAAAGAATAAAGACAATTCGAAGGATACAAAACACTTTACAGACCATGTAAAACATGCCGATTTTTCAGTACAATCACGGGAAAACAGTATTTCAAACCTCATAGATATAGATTCAGACTTGGATAGTCTTTTTAAAACCCTTCGTTCTAGAGCAAATCAAACACACGCAACACAGCAAACATTGGACTCTGATTTCGATTCATTACAACCAGAAAAACTGTCATTTGAAGACAAAGAAAAATGCAATAGTTTAAAACAAAGGACTCGAATCCGAACGAACCCTTGGATTCAACTTCCGGTTGCCGAAGTAGCATCTGAGCTGTGTGTTTGTCAGTCAAAAGCAGACGACACGTTTACGGTTAACAAAGAATTCGGAGATCAAACGGAATACAGCTTCTTTGAAAGACTTATTTCTCAAAATATTTCTGAACTGAAAGCTACTTGCAAACAAGAAACATTGCAAAATAATTTAGAAATAATTTCTGAGATACAAACGAGATCTAAAGGCACGGATATCGAAACTCGTTACCGTTGGTCAATCATTTCGGAAGGCGACATATCAATTGATTGGAGCTGTGAGGCATTCTGTGAATGTTACAGTAATGATTCGAAAAATGGCAATGTTACTTACGACGCGCAATATGAAAATGACCTTGACCTTATTTTAGAGCAGGGCATATCAGAAAGAGACTTCACAAAAGTATCGATGGAGGATCTGCTAAATGATTCGGACTGCAACAGACAGAGTAACGAAAAAAAGAATTTCAACACCACAGCATTGGAAGATAATTCAGAAAACTCAAGCGAAAGTTCCTATCAGTTAACTGATATTGGCCAAATAAATGAGATGAGTATAATGCAAGAATCGTTGGACGCAGGGTACGCAAGTTTAACCCGAGATGGCACGCTTAGTACAGATGAGGAGGAAAAAAATGAGTCAAGGATGACAGATTCCTACTGGAGAGATTTCTCAACAACAGAGGCTACTGAAACATCCACAGAATTGAACTGCTTCATGGACTCAACCCCTAGTGGAAGAACACTACCGGAAGTGAAAGAAAGTCTCCAAGAAAAGATTAATCAACTTCGTCTAGAAAAGTTAATAGTGCAAAATAAAATCAGGGAAGCTAAAGAAGAGGAAAGATCCCGGATGGAGCAGCGGAGGCTTTTACAGGGAAAATATCCAGCCGAAAGAAAATTGTCTCTGTTCAAAACCTTGATTGACCTAAAACAGAGATTAGAAAATCAGACTCTGCGAATACAAAGAAGCTATTCAACTGTTCTAATCATGCAGAAAAACTTTTCTCGTCAGAAGTCCCCCGTACTCTGTGTTCCCACTCATGTCACATTATAGATATTTGTAAGTAAGGTGTGTCTTCTTATTTTCCGAGTGTCCATTTCAAACTGTAATTACCTGCAATTCACTAGAGTTTGTTAAATACTGTATAGTGAATTTGTAATATTGGAATCCATTGATAAATTTGGATTCAACCGAAATGCTATATATAAACAAATCAAAGGAGTATCTTACTCACTATATTCGTTGTCTCCTAAAAAGTACATCTGATTAGTGCTGTTTCCCAGTTTAATACATTTGTTGTGAAAAAAAAATTAAATTGTTCAATTGTGTGTAGTACTGGAGTATTCAGTTGTGTAAGTAAAGTTGAAAACCTCCTAGCATATAACGTGTTTGGTAGGAAGCTTTTTTATTCACAGAGGAGGTACAAATGCCGATATTTAGGGAATGAATGCTACATTTATTCATGTGACTGAGGAATCGATTGAAGTTCAGAAATGGGAATATGACATGTAAGAAACAAAGTATTCTTGAAGAGTGGAAATCTTTGGTGTACATATAACGTATTATATACGTATATATGGAACTTGGAACCAGCCCAAACAATTTGTTTTTATTCAAAGAAATTATGTTCTAATTCTCCAGTTCAACCGAACATAAATTATTTATAAAATAAAACTCAAAACACTATAGGATGAGCTCGCATGCGCGAGTGCAACAGGCGGTAATGAAGTGAATACAGTATACAAAACAGTCTTTAGTTCTACCTCTTATCCATATCATTCTACAAAAGAAAAAGACTCAAATAAAGCAACAACATCAAAACGAACAAAACATGTACAAAATATTGATACTGGAAGGGGCGGGGCGGGGTGGGGGATTAGTCTATAGCAATGTAGCAGCGAACTTCGAAAAATGATTTCGTGAAAAATTAATGGCATCATTTAAAAATCTTCTCGAGAACAACAGTGCTTGAAAACATGAAACTTATATGAAATCATTGTTAGGTAGTGTAGATTCAAATTTGTTCAAATCATGACCCCCGGGTGTAGGGTGGGGCCACAATGGGCGATCAAATTTTTACATAGGAATACGTAAGAAAAATCTTTAAAAATCTTCTTTTCAAGAACAGCAAAACCATGATTGGTCATGTTTATATGGAAGCATCCTCAGGTAAAGTAGATGAAGTTTTGTTCAAATCATGATCCTCGGGGATAGGGTGGGGCCATAATGGGTGATCAAAATTTTACATAGGAATACAATGGGAAAATCTTTAAAAATCTTCTTCTCTAAAACAGCAAAGCTGTGATTGGTCATATTTATATGGAAGCATTCTTATAGCTAGGTTAGATTCAAATTTGTTCAAATCCTGACCCCCAGGACTAAGGTGGGGCCACAATGGGTGATCAAAGTTTTACATACATATAGGAATAAATAGGAGAAAATCTTTAAAAAATCCTTTTCTCAAGAACAGCAAAGCCATGATTAAATGATATTAATAAGGAAGTATCCTCAAGTAGTGTAGATTCAAGTTTGTTCAAATCATAACCCCTGGGGCTAGGATGGGACCACAATGGGTGATCAAAGTTTTACATAGGAAAAAATCTGTAAAAATCTTCTTCTCAAGAACAGCAAAGCCACGACTGGTCTTAATAATATAAAAGCATCCTCAGGTAATGTAGATTTAAATTTGTTCAAATCATGACCCCCTGGAAAATAGAGGGGCCATAACAGGGGATCATAGTAATAAAAAGAAATATAAAGGATATATCTATAAAAATTCTCAATTTAAGAACAGCAAAGCCATTATGTGTCATATTAAATTAAAAGCACCCCTAGGAAGTGTAGATTAAAGTGTTCAAATCATACCCCCCCCCCCCCCCGAACCACTTTTATATTTAAATTTTTCAATACTGAATTTAACTGATTTCTGCTTTTTCCTAGCCAAAGTGCTCAGGTGTGCGATGTGACCACTGGGCCTCTTGTTATCTGAAGCTACATGTATAGGCATTCTTCACGCCTTGTTCACCCATTCCTTTTTTTCAGAGGGATAACAATTCAAGCAGCTTGCAACTAGATAAAAAAGAAAGAAAGATTTTCCTAAGTATAATATACTGTATTTTCAATATTTATCTAAGTAAGCCAAATATCCTGATTACGGAACCATGGACCAAAGGGACATGGAATTTCAATTTTAGAAGGCATTATCCTCATGCAAAAATTTGCCTGCTAGATTTCAAATAGGAAAGAAAAAAATCTTTTTTATGTATTATAAAATTTTCATATATGATCAGCCCCGGACGGATCCCCCACTCTGGGTCTGAACCTTGGGTCACGGATGTTATAATTTTGATAGAAGGTTCACTTCTCAATATACCCTGCAAACAGCTGTCTGCCTGCTTGATGTTCAGGAGTATAAAAACAGAACTTAACGGATGACAAACAAGAGGCCCATGGGCCACATCGCTCACCTGAGCACATTGGCTAGGAAAAAAGCAAAAATCAGTTCAGTATTGAAAAGTTTACGGGGAGGGGGGGGGGGGTGTTGAATTTTAAACTACCTGATGATGCTTTCATATCAATATAACAAATGGCTTTGCTGTTCTTGAACAGCAGATTTTTTCCCATATATTCATTTTTAAAAATTTGATCCCCCATTGTGGCCCCACCCTACCCCCGGGGGCCCTCATTTGAACAAATTTCATTCTACACTACCCAAGGATGCCTCAATATCAATTTGACTAATCATGGCTTTTCTGTTCTTGAGAGAAAGATTTTTTCCTATATATTCCTCTGTAAACTTTGATCACCCATTGTGGCCCCACCCTACCCTCGCAGGTCATGATTTGAACAAAGTTGAATCTACACTACCTGAGGATGCTTCCATATAAATACGACCAATCATGGCTTTGTTGTTCTTAAGAAGAAGATTTTTAAAGATATTTTCCTATATATTTCTATGTAAAATTTTGATCCCTCATTGTGACACTACCCTATCCCCGGGGGTCATGATTTGAACAAACTTGAATCTACACTATCTGAGGACGCTTCCATATAAATATGACCAATCATGGCTTTGCTGTTCTTAAGAAGAAGATTTTTAAAGATATTTTCATATATATTTCTATGTAAAACTTTGATCCCCCATTGTGGCCCCACCCTACCCCCAGGGGTCATGATTTGAACAAACTTGAATCTACACTAGCTGAGGATGTTTCCACATAAGTTTAATCTTTCCTGGCCCAGTGGTTCTTGAGAAGAAGATTTTTAAATGATGCCATTAATTTTTCACTAATCCCTAATTATCTCCCTACGCCCTTCATTTGAACAAATTTGAATCCCCTTCAGCCAAGGATGCTTTGTGGCAAGTTTGGTTGAATTTGGCCTAGTGGTTCTTGAGAAGAAGTCAAAAATGTGAAAAGTTTACAGACAGACGGACGGACGCCGGACAAAATGTGATCAGAAAAGCTCACTTGAGTCTTCGGCTCATGTGAGCTAAAAAGCACACGGTGGGTTTGACTGGTTGACAGGGAATACTTTCTCCTCCGTGGCACCCGATCCCACCTCTAGTGTTTATAAGACAGTTTTTGCTCTGCTCAATTTATATAGTTTCAATGAATTTTTGAACTTTATTACTGTTCGTTATCTTCATATTTCACTTAAAGTATTGGATGAATTCACAGGTGCTTGTGGACAGGACTCCCCCCTCCCCCCCCCCCCCCCCTCGAAGATACACCCTGAGTCCAAGGATATTTTTATTCGTCTTTTTTCATAAATAAATCTTCTAGTATACATTTACAATGTATTCCATATGAAAAATCCAAAAAAAAATAACGTAGAATTAACGTTTTATTAAAAAATCATACCCGCAGTATTATGAAATAGAGTAGGTAAGTCACTTCCATTTGTTAACACTGGACCCCTCTTGGATATAGGGCCTAAAATATCATATACCTACTACATGTCACCAAAATGTGTCATTATATTTTGTTTCGGTAGATATTTTTGTTTTTAATCGTGCTATTTAATTGCCCAGGCATTCCACAATAATCCGAGTATTTGTCGTCAAACGTGAAAAATGCTACAAGATTTAGAAATGTCAAAGTAAAAATTACGGAAGTGATGCAGAAACGACACCTAGCGGGTAACTCTCCAGTTCCGAGTGTTACAGAATTAAGGGAAAAGCTAGAGATCTACGGAAAATTTTGATAACGAAGTCGAAATCGATTCATTAGAATTCAATTTTGCTTCAGATTTCCCAGATGAGTTAGGGTAGTCATCAATATTCTTTTTAAAGGATTTTATCTTAGGCATAGTAATGTCTTTTTTGGCGTCATAATGCTTTTTAAGAAGATGGGTGAACATGACGAGCGAAAAGCCTATAGTGTAACAAACATGAAGGTGAAAAATTAAATCTCAATTATATCAAAATTTTCCTTGATATTTCATCTAACATTAAAATATACTTTATGTAAAATCTCTACAATTTGCAAAAGTCTCACAAAGATTGAAATTATTTGCTTATGAAATATTGTACACACACTAAAGAGGGCAAAAAGAGTCATTTTCTCATACTATAACACCATTTTTCGATATGAGTGGGTCTTCGCTCGCTCCATTTTTTTGAAAGTTAATCCTCGAAGTTTGCATAAAAATATACATTTTTTGGTTTCCTAAAATATGGAGCAAAGACCCACTATACCTTAAAAATATACTTTTATGACATATCATTGGCATATTTTCGAGAAATACTTGAAGTCCATTAAGTCAAGGGTCATATCACAAACATGATTTAAATGCCACTATTCATCAGATCTTGCGTAGTCTAGTGGTTAGTGTGCTAGTCTCGAAATAAATTGATACTCAGGATTAATTTTTATTGCTAGGGCTTGAACCCCCATGAATATCACATTATTTTTTTTAATAAAAAAATAAATTTTCCGAGAAAATTTTCCTCAGAAAAGTTTTGTTTATCATAATTTCATACATTTCAATAATGAGAACTTTACTCTAAATACTGAATTCACAAACTGAACATGGTTTTTATATATTTGAAGCTATAGGCTTTCTGCACGCTATGTTCGCCCATCTCCTTTGCCTTATTTCTGCTCTGTAGTTTGGTTCTACATGTACCTCTGTAATAGGCTTCCGTAGTCTGATATGGCATTTAACAAAAACCAAAAATTGTGTAGATACACACCCATGGGAAAAGTTAATCAGTTTGCATGGATAGAACCATATAGCCTCGGACTTAACAAAATGAAATATTAGCTGTTCAGTACTAATCTTTCATAAGTAAAGTATATTTATGGAAAAATAACTTAAAAACTGAAATGAAATAGGTTCTCCAGATATTTCATAGATTTTTTCACTTGCTATAACCTTTACTTCTTTTTCATGCACATAAATTAACGTAATCTTTAAAAATATCGTTTTGGTTGACTCGCATTATATTTCATTCTCCATATACAAATACACGTAGTTCTTGACAAAGTAGTTGTTTAAAAAAAAATCGACGAGTGTTAAGAATCAAGAGACTATTAAAATTTTCAATTAAAAACACAGGGGATGGGGACTGTTTGTACATCACTCAGTGAACATCACACATAGCCACCACAGGTACTTGTGGACAGGACCCCCCCCCCCCCCCTCCAATATGCCCTACAGGTCAAAAAATATTTTTATGTATTTTTTTCATAAATTATTCTTCTAGTACACATTTACAATGTATTCCATAAGAAAAATCCAAAAAATAACGCAGAATTAACGTTTTACTAAAAAATCATACCCGCGGTATTATAAAATAGAGAAGGTAAGTCACTTCCATTTATTTACACTGGACCCCTCTTGGATATCAGGCCCGAAATATCATTTACCTAATACATGTTACCGAAATGTGTCATGATATCTTGTTTCGGTAGATATTTTTGTCTTTAATCGTGCTATTTAATAGCCCAGGCATCCCATAATAATCCGAGTATTCATCGTCAAACGTGAAAAATGCTACAAGATTTGGAAATGTCAGAGTAGAAATTACGGAAGTGATGCAAAAACGACACCTAGCGTGTAACTCTCGAGTTCCGAGTGTTATAGAACTAAGGGAAAAGTCAGAGGTCTACGAAAAAGTTCGGGAAAATTTTGATAAAGAAGTCGAAATTGATTCATTAGAATTAAATTCTGCTTAAGATTTTCGAGATGAGAGAGGGTAGTCGTCAATATTTCCTTTAAAGGATGTTATCATTGATACCAAGTAGCGGTTTAAAAATCGCTTAAACATTATAAACTTGACATGTAACACCCCCCCCCCCCCACCTCGGCCGCCTTCCCCATCTGCGTGGACATGGAATTTTCATGAAATTGTGTCTGCGGAAAGGTGGATATCCGTTAAATTAATGTGGTAGTAAATATAATATTTAGAATGAAAAACTAGTTTTAAAAATAAGTAAAGACAGAAATGTGATTATTTAAAACTGTACAAAAAATCTCACTGTTTCCCCATTTGTTATGAATTCGCTACACGTATTTAATCAATATTGATTAATTTGGGGACGGGGGCTGTGCAACGTCATTACAAGTTACAGTTTTGGAGAAAAACAAATTGACCGGTTGATGAATGGTTGTACAACCCATGCAATATTTAAACGTCAATTGCTACGTAATACAAGTTGCATTATCTAACTATGACTGTTAGAAAAGACGTACCTAAAGAACTTTTTTAAAAGTCTTTATTTTATAGAAGTTAAGCTTCCGTTTGTTCAATTAAAATAATAGCAGCTTGATATATATGTAATCAAGGCCAGAAATAAACTCAGCAGTGCGACGCGAAAGTAAAGAAGAGCATGAAAATAATTTTTTTTAAAAAAATGGGGTTCTGATTTTCATTCTTAAGAATTAATTTTGAAAAGACTCACATTTAAATTCCTTGGCAAATGATAATCATCGCATAAAAATATTAAAAAATACACATAATTATTAAGCTTAATATTATCGGAATTAATTGCAAGCATGTCCATGTAGAAGGGGAAGGGGGGTTACATATCTTGTAAGTTGTAAATAAATGTTTAAGCGATTTTTAAACCGCTACTTGGTATCAATGATAACATCCTTTAAAGGGAATATTGACGACTACCCTCGCTCATCTCGAAAATCTTAAGCAGAATTTAATTCTAATGAATCAATTTCGACTTCTTTATCAAAATTTTCCCGAACTTTTTCGTAGACCTCTGACTTTTCCCTTAGTTCTATAACACTCGGAACTCGAGAGTTACACGCTAGGTGTCGTTTTTGCATCACTTCCGTAATTTCTACTCTGACATTTCCAAATCTTGTAGCATTTTTCACGTTTGACGATGAATACTCGGATTATTATGGGATGCCTGGGCTATTAAATAGCACGATTAAAGACAAAAATATCTACCGAAACAAGATATCATGACACATTTCGGTGACATGTATTAGGTAACTGATATTTCGGGCCTGATATCCAAGAAGGGTCCAGTGTAAACAAATGGAAGTGACTTACCTTCTCTATTTTATAATACCGCGGGTATGATTTTTTAGTAAAACGTTAATTCTGCGTTATTTTTTGGATTTTTCTTATGGAATATTGTAAATGTGTACTAGAAGAATAATTTATGAAAAAAATACATAAAAATATTTTTTGACCTGTGGGGCATATTGGAGGGGGGGGGGTCCTGTCCACAAGTACCTGTGATAGCCACTGTTAAATTAACATTTGATTAATTAAGGAATGAATTTAATAGCTACCCATTTTATACGGTATAAACTGGGTTGGGGCAGTTTACGCTTTATAAACCGCGAAGCGGTTTATAAAAAAGCGTAAACTGTTCCAACCCAGTTTATACCGTATAAATTGGGTAGCTATTAAATTCATTCCTTATAATTTAATTTTCATTCATTTGGTGTAAGAAAAAAAGATGATTGTCCTTAAAAAATGACTTCAATTTGTACAAAATTTGAATGTAACGTCAGGCGGATCGATATGTTTTTGACGCAAGTCATTGTGACGTAAGCAACCCATTTTATACGATATAAAGTAAATTTTTTATCCAATCAAATACAGCGTTAAAACCAGAATTAAATTATATTTCAATAAAAACAAACAAATAAAAATACCTGACAATATGTTTTCCCATTCGATTTTATAAACAATTTGCTAAGCAGCACGTTCACGTGGCGAAAGAGTGAACTTGTTTAGTTAGAAAGGCTGAATTAATTGGTTCATTATTCTTATTAGTTTACAACTTGGATTTAATTCCACATCTGACTGGTTATCCAACTTCCAGTCAGCGGAGATGAATTCTTTGTACAGTACCTACGTGTGTGTGTACTGGATTCTAAAACGTCACAAAATTCTTACAATCAAAGATACATAGCAGGATCCGGTCAATGTTCTACTAAGCACCTATCTTTACTCCTCACAAAATATTATCTGCCATGAAGGAGAAACTTCAATCTTACTATGCTACAACAAATTTAAAAAGTGGTGTAAATCAAATGCCACTTTACAAAAACACTAAAGAACTTTTAGAAAATTTGAAATCATAATTCATTTAAAAAATTAATAACATTTAGATTTATTTCTTTTCTACATTTTATACAACCATTCTTCAAGAGAAATTAAAGACCGTGCTTTTACATCATAGCTGATTCTTCAATAAAAATGAACCTCGGTATTTCTCTTATCTTGTGCTTGGTACGGTAAGCAACAGAATAACGTTTTTGAAAATCACTCGGATTCCACGCACAGTACTCTGACGTTTATCATAAAAAAGTTACTAGAAGTCCTCATTGATATTGAATATTGAGACTCAGTCTTTCTACAAACTGTCAGGATCCTGAAGGGCACAAATTTCTCTTCTTTCTTAGACGCCATGTTTATTTTGCTTTTAAGCAGAATTCATTAAAAAAATCTACAGGAGACAAGAAAAATATCCCTACAGGTCGCCATTGGTTTGGCATTTAGAAACATCGACGGCGTTTTATCAATTAACAATAGCTATATTTATTCATACATGTACATGTATGTCAATTTCATATATCTCAATGAGATAACAAACCTTAGATTAAACCACATTTTTTCATATTTGGATGCTTTGCTGACTATGGACATTAAAGGCCAACTAACAACTAAATATAACAAACAGCATGACTTCATTTTTTCCCCTTGTCTCCCTTCCCTGTTTATGTAGTAAAATTCTATCACCTTGCATATGGTGTTTACATCTTCCATGTTCTGAATCTGAACAAAGAAAGAGGGCGCTTCAGATTGACATTCGGCAGGAATCTGGGCGTACTTGAAAAGTGAAAATTTCATTGATATGTCAAGTGAAACTTTAGCATTCTTTCGATATTTAGGATTCCTGTGAAATAGGAAAGGGAAATATTTTCCTGATATTGTGTTTTGATTTGCTAAAAAATATCTTGAAAATTTGCTAGATAAGTCATTTTGTACAAAATGTTACATTTTTAAACACGTTTTTCTAAAAATTTGCTATCTCTGGGTCATCTCTCCATGATTTTGAAACGTTATTTGTGTACATTTTAATTAAAAAACAAACAAACAAACTTTTCTAAGAAATGGAGAGAAGACCCAAAGACCATGAAAAATGAACTTTTTCGGGGAAAAAATGTGTAAATGCGGTGCTTCATTGTCGTTTTAAAATTCAGATCGTTCGTGTAGCGATGATAACTCGTCACCCGTCCAGTGCAACGGAATCGAAAATTTTTTGTTTCGGAGCGTATTTTTTTTTTAAGACAAACAATCAATTCTTTTATCAGTTTAATTTTATGCACGTGCATGTACTGGTTTATTTTAAGATGGATAAATTCTGGTTCCGTTGCACCGAGAGCGAAACCAATAATTTCAACCTACTGATACTTTGATATACAAATGTACTTGTAATTGCATTTACACTTATCATCTTATAGGTGTTTATTATTAATGTAAAGCATTATTGTGTTATACAGTGTAGTAATTATTAAGATAAACGGACTTAAATATAAGAATTTGACAAGATATTTCAAACTAAATGTAACGTTCTCCTATGTGACTAACTTTGAAAAGTCTGTCAAGCTCTGGTCAGCCGAACAAATCATGAACATTTGAACTATAAATGTTTCGTACAGATGATTCCTGAAGATTACACGCTAAATACGCCCATCTTCTTTTAAACAATTCAGGCTTATGACAAATAAGTTGATGTTACAGGGCTTTCAACAATTTCGTTTGAAGTCATCATTTCGCAAAGTCTATGATCGTTATGACCTTGTTCACAAATGCAATCTTCTGTAGGGTCGTATTTTGACTTAACTTTTCATACCAATTGTTCAACCATTGTCTTTATACTTATTTTTACATTTACCTGATAAACATAGAAGACTTAGGTGGGCATGTTTTGTCGATATGGTATGCTTACTCCTCTTATGCACCCAATCCCATCTTTGGTGTTTCAAAGGATCGGTGTTTTTGCTGTTCACGATTCGCATTGTTTACAGGATTAACGAGATCGATTATTGCAAGTTATCTTCACCTTTTCCATTATATTCACAGGTGGACTCTGTTAAAAGTGAAACTAGGTAGAAAATGAATGATTTCATTAAAATTACGATTCTGTTTATGGAAATAATAAAAAAAAATATTAACTATTTACTGCAGAATGATTAATACCATCTCTCTCTCTTTCTCTTTCGAGATCAATCGATCCAAGTGTCACACGATGAAAGTGATCTGTGAAGTATGAATTAAAAAAAAAAAAACAATGATTATACATACTGCGTTGTAATATATTGCAAATACAATAATATTTTTTAGATATAAAAATAGTGAACTTTTTGAACATTGAGTAATTGTAGCCATGATAATGATAGATCATAAGATTATAGTGCAATTTGAAAGGTGACCTGTTCTTTCTAACGTCATGAGCGAAGGGAAATAAGCCGGAAATAGCAAATTTATTATTATTTTGATCGACTAACCATCGCTATCTTGCATTAAACAAAGAAAAAAAAATCTGATTTTTAAAGCAGCTCAGAACTCAAAGTGCCCAGTACAATGAGGACATCACTTCATTTGATCTCTAGGATTATGTGGAAATAATGTAGATACACAGGTGACCGTCAAGGATCATGGACCTCTTATTCAATGAATGTGGAGGGGAAAAGTAAATCTAGCTGTGAAAAAACAGAACATCTATCTGCATCATAAGGACACAGTAACTGTTCAGTACTCTAGTTCCGTCTTTGTACCCTTTTATTTAAAGAATAACTGTCTAGTTTTTTGGTTTTATGATGTGATCGATCAATTTGCTCGCGTGATAATTTGCTCAATGTGCTCGTGTGATAATTATACGCATAAACGCCTTCGGCGTTTATGCGTATAATTATCACACGAGTACATTGATTGATCATCACCATAAAACCAAAAAACCAGATAGTTATTCCTTACATTTACATTTTTACCCGATCCTTGATTCAAATAAAAAATATCAATAATAAGAAATCTCAGCATCCCCGCCAGTACTACCAAGCAACACGCAGCGAAAAAGCAAGCAGTTCTGTCACGTGCTGATCAAATCGCTTTATGGTGTTATAGAATCATTACCTTATTTGTAGTTTTATCACAGAGAAAGACATTGGAAAATGTAAATGTTAAGTTTTCACTACATTCCATCAAACTTAGAATATAGTGGTTTACATATGTACTGTAAAAATACAAGTATGTCTCATCGTTTTTGAACAGTTTTGCATAAATGATTTATTCTGAACATCATCATCATGGAAATGAAAAGCTGATTAAAATAATGATATTGGTCAGGAACAGCTTCATTGTTAAATGGCACAGTAGTTTCCATAGAATATCTGGAACCTCTTTGCCGTCAGTTTACATGTACAAATGTACTTATGTAGGTGTACTTTTCGTATGAGGTTAATAACGTGAACTCCTTTACCAACCTTTACCATCAGTCTTATCTCACAAGTTCTTGTTGTATGTGCCAGGGTGATAGACAGGCATTTCACATATTTTTAATTCAGTGGGAGGAATTTATTACCAATAAGATAAAATAAACTCCATCAAATATAAAGCCCTGAATAAAGGTTAATTTTCAAGATACCATTTTTAAAGTATACAATTCTAAACAAGGCAAGTGACAAACCATATGAAAGAATTTTGTCGTTCCAAATAAAGCGGTATTTTTTTAACCGTGACCTGAGGTAACTGTGTTTGATACAATAAAAATTATCTAGATGATCGATTTGAAAACATTTATTATCAACCGTCAAGCTATGAATTGTAGTCACAAGGTATTATATGACAGCAAATCTAAACTCAAGTGGATAACTTAGGGTTTTAGTTTGACAGGTATGCCCCTCAGTAACGTACACATTTTAAGTACATATATACTGAAGTCGAAGAATGAGAAAACAAAAACAGATGACAACAAGGAGCACACGGCGGGTGGACCGGTTGGCAGGGGATGCTCAATCCTCCATGGCACCTGATTCCACCTCTGATGTTTTAGAGGTCCGTGTTTTCTCTGCTCCTAATTTGTATTGTTTAATGGGCTTTTGAGCTTGAATATCTCCATACATTTCATGGAAGTGAATAAAATTGGAAAATCATATTGCTGCTTTTTTTTCTTGGATCAGTTTGTCTACACCATCACATGCTTTCGCTGAGAGCTCCTAGGGAGCATTCATTAAGTAAACTTTGTATAAATAATAAAAAAGAAACATTCAAGCTCATTTATTTCCCTTGTTTTCAGGTATGACTGAAATAATTGGATACATAGCTGTACTATAAGTTCAGACGGAGTCACGTGACTTCGTCTATTAGAGGTCTCAAACAGATGTCGTGCATATAATACCTCTACATTTCTATCTACGCTAAAGAAAAGAGTGCAGAGATAGCTATGGGGAAAAGACAAACTCGCTTATCACACAAAAGAAGAGTACGTGGTTTGAGGATTTTTACATACAAATAAAAAACATCGGTGAAACATTTTGCAATTTTCATCCTTTGAAAATCTTTAAGAATGTATTCTGCTGAGATAACTTGCATTTAACTTTTCAGTGTTGACACTTTGATTCGACATATTTATAAATTAACATTCATAAAAGTTCAGAATGGAAGTCAGACATTTTCCCATCTTGTGACGGGTCATCAACAAAATAACTTCGTTAAAAATAACTGATTCTACACACAAATACTCTGAAGTTGACATCTGTTATCAATGTGCAAATTCAAGAGATTTTAAGGATATCCGATCCTCAGCCAGGAAGAATAACTCTTAAATTTATTATTTTATTTAAAAAGTCCCAAAATGAAGCTTGAAATTGAGATCTTATCGTGGAACAATTTTCATTTTATGCATCTTAATATGATTCAAGGTTCTTTGAAATCTTAGAAACGTCTTGTAAAAAGTTGACATTTGTACCCCATAAAAGAAAAAAAATTAATTCATTTTTAGAGAAATTGAATTTTCTTTAGTTTAGCATTAGATACCACTGCTTATTAGCATGATATGAAATTAGATGTCGTATGTGACGTCTAGCAATGATAGCACAAATTAACTTTTTTTTTTACTACGCATTATATGACAATTAAAGTAAAAAGAAATGAAATACTGTACAAGCATAAAAAAGAAGCAATTTTGTCCAAATGCCTGGATACCTATATTTTTCTATCCTAAATTATATTTGTTGATCAATTTTCAATTAGAAAATCCATGACTGGTGTTTTTATTCGCATTTCCTGAAAATGTATTTGAGATTTGATTATTTTCCCCTACATAATATGATGAACTATAATGATGAACTTTGAAGAAATTCCATAGGTAAATTCATGTTACTATGTGAAATCAGAGACATTTCTGTGAGCATTTTCAATTACTTTAAAGCTGATTTTCAGAACCTGAGGATAGGACTACCTTAAGCTTTGAAATGTCCACACAAAAAATCTAAAGTAAAGTTTCATAGTTAATCAAAGTTTCAGTTTTTACGATAGTTAAATTATAGTAAACTATAGTAAACCACAGTAAATTTTGGTTACGGCGATTCTTGTTCTCGGTGCGCGTCAAACCTTACAATATGCAGTGACTTTTTCCTTTGCCAAGCACCCGGCATTAGATGTGAAAGTCACGGGTATTTCGGATATGAACTTAAACGAAAAGGTCCAGTGTCATGGTAGGCGTTGGCACGATTAAGAACTCTCACTGCTCAATGCCACTGATTGCTGAGTAAGGATCTAATTTGTAGCCCTTCGCCGATATTTCTCATATGAGTGCAAAATTCTCACAAGGGACGTAATACAACAAACAATCAATCAATCCGTTTACCCTCGGCCATAATGGTCTAATTGTTCGATGTGCAGATCCCATGAATTTCGAACATTTCTTGAATTCATGGCTTTGAAACCGGTATATCCGTTTGGCAATACCTGGAATATCATAATTTGAAATTTTATCTTGTCATAGTTAGCCTAGCCGAATTTGAGTGCACATTTTTATTTTTCCATTAAGACTGAGATCGATGCCTATGAATCTACTTCACAGGAGTTGAGACACTATCGCATTTGGCCAGCTGGCTACTATCGTTTTTAGTTATATATACACCATTTGAACATAAGTTTGCCTCCTTGTCCTCTGGTTTGAATTCAATATGTACTGTGCCGGACTCTGAAGTACTGGAAATGAGATAATATATTCTACCCATGTTGAATCTTCTAAAGCAATTTCAGAGGCAGATATTTTGAACAATCCTGATTTCCATGCCATAAACAGAAGAAGCTCTTTGTATCCACTTCCAGTTTTTTTTTCCCCGAGCATGAGAAGGAACACACGGCGGGTGTGATCGGTCGGCAGGGCATGCTCACTCCTCCATGGCACCTAATCCCACCTCTTAATTTTGAGGTCCGTGTTTGCTCTGCTCCAAATTTGTTCCGTTTCATTGGACTTTCGAGACTGAATACTGTTCGTTGTCTTCAAATTGCATTGCATCTACTTCCAGTCCATGAACTTAACTCCAATGAGCTTTCCTTTGTACAGTTTTTGCACAGGTTTTTTGTCTTATTCAAAAATGTCTAAACGACATGTTTCTCGTCCCATTTTTTGGACCTCATTTTTTGTGTTGTCCCTCCTAGCTAATAGAGGATAGCTGGTCTTTTTTACTTTTTTTGAACTTTTAGATTCATTCTTTTTGTAACCAATTCTGAAGTATAATTCACGGCTTGTATATCGTGTGTCTTGATTGTTTAAAGATCTCTTATTCATAACACATCTAACACTCATTCTAGCTGCTGTTGTAAAGGAGTGTTTAAACCCCGTTTTCAGTAAATCTGTAAATAATCCTGTCCTCTTTGTTGTTCCCTCTCTTTATTTCTTCTCCTTGTTACCATTCTCCAAACTGTACTTTTCATGACTTGTATACCGATGTGTTGAATTTGTCTTTTAAAGATCTTAAATTCTTTTACCCTAATGAAGCAATCTTCAGCCTCCCTTTTCAAAAAATCTGTAAAACCCCTCCCTTGTTCGATCTGTTCTTCTTTTTGTAGTGTGGGGGTTGACCTCCATAACTTAGGGTACACAGTAGGAGGGTTGGGATATGACTCTCAAAATAAGCTAACTATTAGATTTCTAAATTAAGGAGCTGCTAATTATAAAAGAAATTTTCAAGGAAACCATGTCTTTTTGACATCCAAAACCTTTATGATATACAGAATTTTGTGTCCCATTTATCTTAATTAATATTCCTAGAAGATACTGCATGTTTCATGCTTGCGCAGACAAATAGACAGAGAGGCAAGCCATAGTCTCCTCTGGTTTTAATTGTAGGGGGGCCCAAAATTGTCAAGCATAAAATAAAACACACAAAAATATATTCTGAGAAAGAAGGAGGGTAGTATAGCCCCCTCTCCCTTTTCTAAGTTCCTGGTAGGACCATACGACTATCATGACGACTATCAACCTCATTCTTGACTCCAGCCTAAAATAACCTTTAATACATCAACCCCTGAAGTTTGAGGAAGGCAGAGTCCCGAATGACATTGGGCCGATCATACGTTTTGTTTCGTATAACCCGGGATCTTTGACAATGAAAGTGAGAGGTCACACCAAGCTGAACAAATCGTACAATCCTCTGTAAACCAGTGTTAATTTAATTTCCCCTCAAAACAATAATATCTGTCACATATCTATTTTATGCAGTGTTTTGTTATGATACAACAATATAACTAATTTTGCATAATTCTTCTTTCTTAAGTGTAAGACTGTACCTGTCTTTCAGATTTTACTAATTTCAATATTTGCAAAGAATAACTGCAAAATTTGATACATTGTGTATCAACAAAGTGGAGATATACATGTTCAAGAGACCGTTTCGCAAAAGTTTAGCGATTTACCATGATAAATTAAGTGATTAATCTTAGATATAATTCTAAATATTTTTAAAGAAAAATTGCAAGTATTTTGAGAAAGGACAAATGCACTTAAGCAATAGAGAATGGGCCCTTCAGTTTCAGTGTCGTTTTAATCCAGAATGTAATACCGAATCGTTCTCATTTGGTAAAAGTTAAACACTGGAGGATATTTCTAATTTAAAATCACGTTAAACATCACCTAAATCTGCATGGATTTAAAACAATTGGGGATTTTTAAACACAACCATTTTTTAATGCCTATAGATACCCCAAACCGGAAAAGTTGCACCGAACCTATCTGAGTTTGGCCTATTTATATCGGGGGGGGGGGGGGCATTTAAATCGACACGAACTCATCAGACGCGATTACCGAATGATATTTCTTGCGTTATTTAATCAATGAAAAAAAAATCAAATGAAGCTTTGTAGTTGCCTGCTGCCATAGTGATCAAACTTAGAATGTTGCTCTCTTGCATTTGAAATAATTCGATAAATATTAACAATAGTTGCTTTATCAATTTTAAATTACAAAAGGGTTTTAGGTGAAAAGGGTTAACTGTTTTACTGTTATATGCTAACCACTCGAGAAAATAATTTAATTTTTTTTTGTTACCAGTGTTGATTGAAAGCAATGGAGCTAATTATATATAAATAACATTGAATCAAAAAAGTCTGTACAACAGTGTTGTAATAATTAACTTGAAATAATTGTTGATTAATTATTTTTTCCATCTCTTTTTTTGGATGTTGTAATTAGATATCATAGTCTAATATACGTGTATTATAATATTTCCCTGTGTTTAAATTTGGCTGTTGAGTTTTGAAAGGTACGTACTCTAAGACACATTGTATAAATTCAATAAAAATGGAACTCGTAAAATTACCTACCTTTCCATTGGTCATTTGCAAAATTATTTTGTTTAAAAAAACATTCAGATTGTCCAAACAAGTACTCTTAAGTAGATATTAAAAAGATGCTTGAGTTTCTGATTGACAATATCTTTGAAGTTTTTGGAGATCAGTTTTTCCAACACTCTGTCTGAATTTCCATGGGTGCCAATTGCCCCGTTATCAGCAAACACCTATTTTTGTATTCATATGAAGCGGCATTTATTCAAAAACTTGTACATGAGAAGAAGATACTTGCTATAACATTCAACTCGACATTTAGATACAATTAACAATAGTTACTATCAATCACATGTTGACTTGATATATCCCAGTGATCTTGAAATATAAGATACTATATTCTGACTCATCTGATACGTTTCATATTTGGATATTTTACTAGAAAAAGACGTTAATGGTAGCCTAACAACTAAGCTTTATGATAAACATCATGACATCAACTTTACTATCATCCATCCCCCTTTCTTATGAAGCAATATGCCTTTATCACCGGCATATGGGGTTTATATCTCTCAGTTGATTCGATACGCAAGAGCACACTCCACGTACGAACAATATCTAAAACGAGGAAGCTCAATAGTCTCGTTTAAAGTCATTATTTAGCAAGCTCTATGGTCGATACGAAATACAATCTATCATTAAGTCGAATGCTAACTGACGTTTTTCATACTAATTGTTAGGCCATTTTTAAACACTGAATTGTCTACGGATTTCTTTTGCCCGATCATGACAATGAGCACACGATGGGTGTGTCCGTACTCACTCCTTCGTAGCACCTAATCCCACCTCTGATGTTTTTGAGGTCCATGTTTGCTCTGCTCCTGATTTGTAATGTTTGAGCTTTAAATACTGTTTTTTTTTTTTTTATCTCCATATATTTACATTTTGCAAATGTTTTTTTTTATATAACACTATTAAAAGCAACGCATATCTATATTCGTACAAACACGGGTTCCTCGCGTCATAAACGTTCGACGTAATTTCTCAGTGACGCCATAAAGGGTCGACGCACAAACAATGGATCAAATACGTGCCTTTAAGTTTGATAAATAAAACATTTCACGCGTTAAAGATTATAATCAGGAAAATATAAAATATGAATAAGTCATAAATGTAAATATAAGTAATAATGTATAATTTTTAAACATCGATCGGGATATAAATACGGGCTAGTACGAGATCAAATTTACCATAAAGCCCTTCGGGCTTTATGGAATTTGATCTCGTGACCTACCCGTATTTATATCCCGATCGATGTTTAAAAATGATACATTATTTCTTAAATATAATTGAAAAGGTGGGTCCTGTAACTAATTTCATTCATTTTCATTCTTACCCTGCAGAGGGGGGATTACTTGGGCAGGTGGTCGATCAGAAGAATAAGAGTTGTTACAATGCAGTTGCTTTTGTTTATTGTGCATGTATTATATTGCCATTGTATTCACAGAGGATAAATGACAAGGTTTTATGGTCATTTATCCTCTTTGAATACAATGGCGCAATTTATCAACGTGTGGAAGGAAAGTCAGGAGACGTATATCACAGAGGTGTTGGCGTCTGGGGAACCAGTTCATTTGGGTGGAGATGGCCGTGCAGACACTCCGGGGCACTCGGTAAAATATGGCAGCTACACCCTAATGTATCTTAAGAAGAACAAGATTGTTGACTTGCTACTTGTACAGGTGATTTTCTTTTGTTATTTTGAGTGTTTTTAGTACAAATACTTCAATAAAGCAAGACCTATGGAACATAAAGTATATTTGTATCAACTGAACCGTGTACAGAAATAAACAGGAAATTTGATGGGTGTTATTTCGTTTCTGTTTAAAATGCAAACATTTAAATGCAATTATCCTTGCTCGCTGAATTTTAACTTTTCAAAAACAGAGATTTTGACCACGACCTTTTTGTTTCAGAGCAATGAGGTCAGAAGTAGCTGCCATATGGAGAAAGAAGGTCTAGTCACGGCAGTCCAATTTTTATAGGCAGCTGGAGTAAAGATAAGCCACCTTATCACAGACCGACATTTGCATGTGGCCAAGTGGGTCCAGGAAAACATGCCGGGTACAACACACAACATAGATGTTTGGCATGTTGCAAAAGGTATGCATAATACACAAATACTATTTCAAAAGAATTTGAAAGGATGGGGGGAGGGGTATTATACATATAATATATATTAAATCATATTCAGTCTAAATATAATCATTGTTCAAAACCTTGCTTTTACAGGTTTGAAGAAGAAGTTGGTGGCATTGGGCGAGGAAAAGGATTGTCAGATTCTAAATGACTGGATAAAGAGCATCGTAAATCATCTGTACTGGGTGCCATCCTCCACACCAGAAGATGATAGTGAACTTAGGTTAGAGAAGTGGTTCATTGTGTATAACCACTTTAAAAATGTCCATGAAGTTCATGGCGTAAACTTCCCTAGGTGCCAACACGAGCAGATCGACATGAACGGGAGACAAAAAGATGGTTAAGACCAGGTGAATACTGTAGTTTTATTATTAATAAATAATAGTGAACATAGATGTATAAGTGCTGGGCATTCATCTTTAAAACAATGTGTCTTAAAATAATTTAAAATTTCAGGTACTAAGGTTACAGAGAAATTGGAGACCCTTATCATGTCCAGACAGATGAAAAAAGACATAGTTAAGCTGTCATCTAATCTGCAGACATCTAATTTGGAAGCCTATCATTCCATTGTGAACCATTTCGCTCCCAAAATGAACCAGTTTTCTTACCATGGAATGCAGAATCGGTAAGAAATTTAACTTCCAAATTTTACAAATACTGGGAGGGGGGTGGACATACATTATATATTGTACAACACTCAATGTTGAGTTTTGGTAGCTGCTAACACTCTTTGTATGTGCCAGTTTTAAATTGAAAACTTTTTTAAGGTTGACTTTGGCAGCATTACATTTCAATGAGAATGGTGGAAAACAACAGGCTGTTACACGTGACGGTACTCTTAGGTACAAGATCTCATTTCCAAAACAGAAGAAAGGAGACTATACAGTGAAGAAAGTTAAGGCTCAAAGCACATATGGTAAATTTTATTATGTTTTTACTGATATTATATCACAAACTTTCATAGAATTGAAAATTCATTTTTCAAAACATTACTCCACACATTTTCATAAATTAAAATCCATTTTTTCAGTACAATTCAATTAAAACCAACAAATATTTGTTTTAGGATATGTCCATCAGGTTATATATCGAGCCCAAGGAAAAGCTGCGAACACCACCATGCCAAGATGTGAGGATGCTCTGGATGCTGCACCACCACCACTCTGTGATCAGTTTGACCACCCTGACAAAGAAGAGGCAGTTGACCAGCTTATGACCAGGTTCAGGCGAAATTAAATCCCTTGTATTGGCCATTCTCCTCGGGAAACGTGTTGCGAATCTTCTTCACTGCACAGGCTGGCAATGGAACACGGACTTGCTTTCCTAGCCATCCCCAACACCATCTTGCCAACTGCCTGTAGGCAATATATCTCATTCTTCTGAATTTTTTTTTTAGATTGTTAAAGATTTCTTATTTGTTTATTTAATGTATGACTTTTTTTGCATACATTTTATGTTTTTTGTTACATTATATATTTATTGTTGATTTTGAGCATTCAATATATTTGTTTTGTTGTTATTTCTATTTGGAGTGGATTTTTAAATTATTAATGTGAAAATGTTTTGATTTTTTATACTTGTTTTTTTTCCATTGAATATATAATATATACATGACAGGTTTTTGTATTGTGTGATACACTATTTCAGATTTCTAACGGTGATAAGCTTGATGAAATTTAAGATTGTTATGTCTACACTTGTTAATCATATATTTTAAGGTTGCTTGTTAAATTGATATCTTTGCATTTTTTTTTCAACTGTTTTGAGTAGATGTATTATGTTTTGTTTTTCTGTTTGTTGGATAAGATTGGCAAGTTTAGTTTTTTTTTATATTTACTATGTACAGATAATTTTGATGAATATTAATGAATATTAAAATATCAAGAGCAATATTGATTGCCATATTGTTTTTAAATGAGAAATGAATAAGTCTGTTTTTTGCTGTTCTATACCCCCTTTAATTTATTTTCATTTTGTTGTTGCTCTTTTATACCATACCATACCCCCCTTTGTTGTTGTTGTTTTCTTTGCATAGGCTAAGTTTTTGTTACTGGATATCATGAACATAGTCAATGAAAGGATGTAAATTTAGTAGACTTTAAAACTCTGTGTTCATGTATAACAGAATATTCAAGTGCCAACAACATTATGTACAAAAGCCAGAATCTTCCAGTGGAATGATTGCGTGCCTTTTACAGTTCTAATTTTTTTTATATTGTAGGCAATAGGACAGTGGTTGCACTGGCACCTATAAAAATTCATATGAAAATGGTGCACTCACTCGGTTAATTTGAGGCATGTTATGTGCATTACTTATCATTTTGACTTATCTAAATGCTCAATCCAGCTGAAAAAAGCTTAGGTATATTCTTTTACACTTAATGATCATTTACAGCTTCTTTATGTATTCTAACTTTTGTCAAATTTGAAATATAGGAACAGCTTTTTTTCAGAATTAAAAAAAATCAGAGTTATAGCAGAGACATGCGTAACAGTTGTGTTATTTTTGTCTCTTATTATATTAATTACAGTTACAGGCAATGTCTTGTCAAATAGATACTGGTTTAAAATATGTATAACCTAAATACAGTTTAATTTATACTCAATAAAGGTCGTATATATGAAGTATATCAATAATCCTTCCACTGAAAAACATTATGTTACTAACATTGTTAGCCAACCTTGCCTGTGTTGCGTCGGTACCGCGTCCGATATCGTGTTTGACAACATGTATTTAAGCCTAACGTAATTCATTTTGTCTTATATCGATTGTCCTGTTACCTGATAAAATTGTCTATATTATTTTCAAGTTTAAAATATCCTTTAGAGATAAAAATGAATTAATATTCCGTTCGTCTTACCATTCGTTATTGCCCAGGCGGTCTGTGTCAGAAGCTCTGTCTTCCCGAACGAATTCTTCGTCTGACTCGGCCTCCGGCTCAAAAAGATATGGTTGGTTTCCGAAAGCATAAGTTGTTGTACTAGAATCATCTGAATCTGACAATACATCTGACATGTAATGGTCCATTTCTTCGTTTTCAATGCACGTATCGTCGCTCAGTCTCTCCATAATGGCCACCTTTCGGTTCATTAAGTGACGTCACGGCTTCCCAGCCTCGTTTTGGACTGTTTCTATTTTTGCTTAATTAAATTTCCAGGGCAGGTAAATATGAGCATTTTCAATGCGGGATAACTCCGTTACCCCTGCACCGATTTCGGTGCGGTTTTTTTTTTTTTATTTTTTACGTTCTCAAAATTTTAAAACGAATATATTCTTGAACTCTCAAATCTTACTGCAGGAGCCCTTTAAAAGCCATGAAAAAGTGCGCAGACTTGTTAATCATAAAATAAGTACAATTGTTTTGCAATCTAGGGATGCAATAATCCGTCATGCACACATTAAGCCTGATTCAGGTTTCTTTACGATATGCTGTACAAAAGTCCTCTTAGTGACTTAATATTTTTCTCAACTTTCTACAAGGGGACTTGAGACTATTGTTGTATGGACAATCATGCTTTCCAAATTAGCCGCTTTGCCCCCACTTTAGTGGCGGAGTTCCATGGACCGTTTTCATAAAGAACTTCATCCTAGAGAACTTTTGGTTTACAAGCAGCAATCTGGATGTAAATATTATAAAGCAAGCTTTGAAGTATGCACTTTCCAGGGTTAATAATATCTATAAAGTGAACTTTGATGTTGTTGTAAACAGTGAATTTATTGGTTGTGGTGAACTGTGAACTTCGATTTTTTAAAAAAATATATTTATTTTCAAAAATATACAAAATACAACAAAATATTGAACTTCGATGTTAGTTGTTTGAACTTTGAACTATCATTACGAATTTTGTTTTTTGATCATGACCCAGCTACATGATTGTATGTGTAGCTTTAATGTTTTATGTAAAATTTTGTAAATGCATCTGTGACGGTACATATTGTCGTTTTGTACATATTGTCGTCGGAGACAATATGTACCTACCCTTACTGCACATATTGTCGTCCATCGGTACATATTGTCGCCGGCTGAAAAGTTACACATGTACATATTGTCGCTGGCGACATTATGTGCCTCACCCTCACTGTACATATTGTCGCCCGAAAGATATTGTTGCTTAAAGATTTCTTTTGTTGTTTCTTGGTAGTTTTGTGAATGTAATTGGTGTGTGAATCACACTGACGTGTCTCGTATGCTATTTCATGCACTATGATTGTGACGGTACATTTTGTCGTCCTGTTCATATTGTCGCCAGCGACAATATGTACCTACCCTCACTGTGCATATCTTGTCCATCAGAACTGCACTGCAATGTTCCATATAAATATGACTAATCATTGCTTTGCTGTTTTTGAGAATACAATTTTAAAAGAATTTTCCCATATATTCCTAAACCTGTAAAACTGAGATCGCCCATTGTGGCCCCACCCTAGGCCAGGTTTGATTTGAATCAGCGCTACCTGATAATGCTTTCATGTAAACATCACTAATCACGGGCCACCTGCTGTTCCTCAGTGGAAGATCCAGAAATTTCAGAAAGGAAGGGGAGGAGGGGGGGGGGTTGCGGTTCAGAATTCTTTTTGACGAGCAAAAAAAATAATCATTTGTATGTAAAGGTGTTTTACTGCACATGCTAAGTAAATTATCTAATTATAAAATTTTACCTCTGGACTAAATTGAGAGTATATACAAGTTAAACAAACAGAATTTACCAAAGCAAAAAAAATCAAACGGGGGGGGGGGGGGCGCCGGTACTACATATGTCTTTGATTTTTGAGAAGATTTTAAAGATTTTCTGTATATATGCTTTGAACATACATAGTGGCCTCACCCTATCCCTGGGGTCATGATTTGAACAAAATTGTTTATGTTTGCTGTTATAGTGTCCCTCTCGAGAATTTTTCTATCATGGAGACGTCATCACTTGTCGGTGGAGGGCTGCATACTATACTCGATACTCGGAGTCATTGAGCAGTGAGGGATCTTTTTCATGTCAGCACTTCAAAATTAAAAGTATGCTATGAAAGCTTTCACATAAGTATAATCTCTTCTGACCCAGCAGTTCTTGGAAGAGGATTTTGAAAGATTTTTTTTCTAAATAGTATATGAAAAATATTGATCACCTATTGTAGCCACACCCTTTCCCACCAGGGACATGATCTGAATAAAACTGATTCTAACTTCTCAATGAAGTTTCACATCAATTTTAGCTTTTCTGACACAGTGGTTCTTGAGAAGATTTTTAAAAGATGTCACTAAATTCTCGCTAATTCTTAACTACTTCCATTACAAGAGGGCATGGCCCTTCATTTGAACAAACTTGAATCTCCTTTATCTACGGATGCTTTGTGACAAGTTTGCTTGAAATTGACCCAGAAGTTCTTGAGAAGCTGAAACTGTGAAAAGTTTACAGACAGACGGATTGTCAGACAAAATGATCAGAAAAGCTCACTTGAACTGCCAGTTCAGGTGATTTGAAAATGTCAACCCAATACCAATTATATCGGCACATGATTGTATACAAGAACTAGAGCCGAGCTCGTTGCACTGCAACGAATAGGTCTTCCGTCGGAGCTCCGGACAGGACAGAGCGACCTTGAGTCAAGGTCATACAACATTTTAAGGTTATAAACAATCCTGTAAGGGGCATCAACTTTCAATGTTTCAACAGTAGAAAGACAGTAAAGGAATGTAAAATTCCCCTGTCATTGAACTTGAACTTGTCCAAATAACTTTGCGTCAAGCCATGACATATTCTGCAGCTGGTTAAGAGCAAACACCATCTTTATGTCACCGACATAAAAAAAAAATCACAGTCACGTATTCGTTCAGACTATTCATCCAAAACATCATATTCTAAGTGACCCCGAATTTAAGTCAAGGCCATTACACACTCTGGATGATATATTTATCATCTTTTCAGTGAAATGCAAACGCATGCAATTTTTTCTATTACAAAAGTATATACCTTTTTGTTTATTTGTTTGTATGTTGTTTAACGTCCCTTTCGAGAATTTTTCAATCATATGGAGGCGCCACCATTTGCCGATGGAGATCTGTAAATTTTGACCTATACTCGGCACACATGGCCATTTAGCAGTGAGGGATCTTTTTCGTGCCAGCACCTACTGCCAGACGGGACCTCAGTTTGTACGGTCTCATCCGAAGGATCAGTCTCTGCGTCCCACAGTGGGATTCGAACCTGCGACGTAAGGATCAACTCCATAATCCACGACTCTAGAGCAGACACTCTAACCACTGCACCACTTGGGCGACTAGACCTTTTTTGAATTTTACACTTATTATATCAGTGACCTTGAACTTGCCTAAATGACCTATGTTAAGGTCAAAAACAACCTTTGAACAAATTATGAGCTTCCAGTGATACCCAATGACAAAGATATACCTGAAAAAGAATATTGCACTTTTCTGTCAGTGACCTTGAACTTGCCAGAATGACCTTGGATCAAGGTCAAAACACATTCTTGGATCATAAGCAATCTCTGTATCAAGTAAGAGCTTCCAGTGATTTTATATAACAAAGTTATAGCATGTGGAAAAAAAAAATATTTATCTGCCAGTGACCTTGAGCTTGCCGAAAAAACCTTTGTTCAAGGTCAGGAAAACCCATCTCAAGCAATCTGAGAAAAAGTTTCCTGTGTTCCTCCCACCCCTTATAAATTTATAATCCAGGCACGAATTTTGCCACTTCTTCTGCCAGTCTAGTACTATGTTATCTCAAACCGGTGGATCATAAGCAATCTTTGTTCCAAGTATGAGCTTCAAAAGTTATAACACATACAGTAATCTTACAGTTTTCTGTCAGTGACCTTGAACTTACAGGAATGACCTTGGATGAAAGTCGTGTCAAACCCTTTAATTTTGTCATAAGCAATTTCTGTATCAAGTATGATACTTGCTATTTTTTTCCAATGACCTTGAACTTGCTGGAATGATGTTGGATCAAAACCATGACACACCTTCGGATCATTAGTAATCTTTGTACCAAGTATGACCTTCCAGTTTCTTCATAACAAAGTTATAATATCCTTGGCGAACTATCACGTACAGACGGGCAGCTAGGCAGACGGACAGTGTGATTCCAAAAGACTCAAAACACCCCCACCCCAAACCCACACACTTCGTTTGGGGGGATATATAAATTCCTTTGTTAAATTATGAACACTCTTTCCGGCCCAAACCTTCTCCCTGGAATCAATAGTTGAAAAAAAAATGAATGTATGCTATGTTGGAAATTTTCTCATTCTAGTCCAGGGATTCTTGAGAATACTATTTTCAAATGACCCCATGCGCGGATCTAGAGGGGGTTGGGGGCAGTTAAATGTATATACTAAACAAGAGGCCCATGGGCCACATCGCTCACCTGAGTAACTTTGGCCATGCTGTTCATTACCAGACTTCCCCCTTGTAATACCTATTGTGGCCCCACCCTACCCCCAGGGGCCATGATTTGAACAATTTAGAATCTAGTTTCAGTTTTTCTGGTCCAGTGGTTTTTGAGAAGATTTTTAAAGATTTTTCCTATATATTTCAATGTAAAACTTGAGATTCCCCCTATTGTGGCCCCGCCCTATCCCCGGGGTCATGATTTGAACAATTTAGAGTCTACACTACTTGAGGATGCTTCCACATAAGTTTCAGCTTTTCTGGCCCAGTGGTTCTTGAGAAGAAGATTTTTAAAGATTTTTCCTATATATTTCTAGGTAAAACTTGTATTTCCTATTGTGGCCTCGCCCTACCCCCGGGGGTCATGATTTGAACAATTTAGAATCTACACTACCCCAGGATGCTTCCAAAAAAAGTTTCAGCTTTTCTGGCTCAGTGGTTCTTGAGAAGAAGATTTTTAAAGATTTTTCCTATATATTTCTAGGTAAAACTTGTATTTCCTATTGTGGCCTCGCCCTATCCCCAGGGGTCATGATTTGAACAATTTAGAATCTACACTACCCCAGGATGCTTCCACATAAGTTTCAGCTTTTCTGGCCCACTGGTTCTTGAGAAGAAGATTTTTAAAGATTTTTCCTATATATTTCAATGTAAAACTTGTATTCCCTATTGAGGCCCCACCCTACCCCCAGGGGTCATGACTTTAACAATTAGGAATTTTCACTATCCCAGGATGCTTCCACGTACGTTTCAGCTTTTCTGGCCCACTGGTTCTTGAGAAGAAGATTTTTTAATGACCCCACCCTATTTTTGTCTTTTCTTAATTATCTCCCCTTGTAAGGGTACTTGGTCCTTTATTTTAAAAATTTAAACTCCCCTTCCCCCAAGGATACTTTGTACTAAGTTTGGTTAAAATTGGCCCAGTGGTTCTTGAGAAGAAGTTGAAAATGTGAAAAGTTTACAGACGGACGGACGGACAGACAGACGGACGGACGACGGACAACGGGTGATCAGAAAAGCTCACTTGAGCTTTCAGCTCAGGTGAGCTAACAAGTAAAACTGACCATGCCCCCCCCCCTTTAGAAAACACGAACCCTTCCTCGAAAACGCGGATCTGTGTTAAAATGGTATGAAAAGTCTTAGGTATGAAGCTTTAAAAGTCAACGACCTCCCCCCCCCCCCCTTCTCCCATACACACACACAAACACACACACGAAATAGATTTTTCACGTTTGGGAAAAGAGTTTATTTTTTTTGGCTCGTCAAGAAATTTCTGGGTTGAAATATTTTTTTTATTGGGATCCCCTCCCTCCCCCCCCCCCCTCCGTGGAAAAAAATTCCTTGATCTGCGCCTGGATACATGTATCCGTTAAAAGAGGATGTGACCCTTCATTTGAACAAAACTTTACCAAAAATATTCTGTGTTAATTTTCGTTGTTATGGTCCAGTGGTTCTTGATAAGATAAAAATGAGAAAAATTTACGAGTAGCTTTAGAACAACAACGACGATAATGCTTATATACACCAATATAGCAAACAAAGATGAAGAATTATGAACAGCAAAAGCTTACTTGGGTCTTTGGCTTGGGAGATGAGATACTTATTAAAAATTGAAATTATTTTGTCATTTTTTTTTTACAATCGACGGGCCTGCATTTCAAAGAGAGAGAGAGAGAGAATTTCTAGCTAGGTCTTTGAATAACAGTGAGATCGGTTCAGAAAACCTAAGAATGTACATGTATATATTTACATTTCCAATGTCTTTGTCCGAGATAAAATTACAAATTGTAAAAATACTTTATTTCTACATAAATCCACTGGTTCATCGATAGGCGCGGTTAAAAAAAATCACGTGCAGGGCGGGACAAATAGAGACTGAAGCGGGGCTTTTAGCACGGGAATATGCAGAATCAGGAGCATGTAAATATAAGGAATAACTGTCATATTTTTTGGATTCATGACGATGATCAATCGATTGACTTGCGTGATAATTTTATGCATAAACGCCTTCGGCGTTTATGCAAATTATCATGCAAGCCACTCGATTGATCACATCATGAATCCAAAAAATTAGACAGTTATTCCTTAAATAAAATAGGCAGTGCCTTTCTCTCGGAATTCATCACCTGCTTCTATAAAGCTCCGTCCTCACTTGTACTGACATGTACCTGGTAAAACCAACCGACTGCAAAGGAAAACATTCTATTTATTTCGAGGATGGGGGTTTACGTATAGTGATGAGAGGAAATTTATTCACCTATACGTTCATTACATATGAAAGATTGCTTCCGAGTATTTGTATACGATCGCACGACTTTCGTGTTAATTTATAAAAAGTTAGATTATGAAAGCAAAGAACTAAACTAACATTTGTCGTAGATGAATTAAATAATTATTTAGCCGTTTATAAGGTTTTTTAACATCTGTAAGAACCACTTTATTTTAAAAAACAAATAATCGTCATATTATTGGCGCCCATGATATATTAGACTATGTGTTTAAATAAAACATAATTCAGATATCGACATCCAAGAGAACAACACATTCTTTTTCAGTGGCGGAAACAGGAATCTTGAAAAGGGGGCCCGACCAGTTTTGTGTCGGGGTAGGGGCCCAAAGCCCCATTATAAATTGATTTATTATAACTTGTGTATATTTTGGATACAAAAGGGGGCCATGGGCGGATATAGGATTTGTGATGGGGGGGGCGTGGATAACTTCGTTCAGGCAGGGGGTCTGGGGGCCGCCTTAAGACCCCCAGTGGGTCCAGGGCGAAGCCCTGGTGGTGGCCTAGGGCGCGAAGCCCCCGGAAGCTCCTGGGTTTTCGTGAATTTTAAGAGTCAGTAAAACCAGACACAAAAATAGTTGTATTGATTACTTCCTTTACACAAAAGCCTATAAGATATGAATTAAGTTTGTAACTTACAATACTCTAAAGTCTTTGTAGGAATTTCACGTCTGCTTAAGAATAATGTACAAATTTATTAATCATTTGATAATTTTTATTTCAAATTTACTCTTGAGAAAGCAGAAACTTTGTGTATCTCCGAACTTCGTGAATCTCCGAACTTCATGTATGTCAGAAGTCGTTCTGAATCATTATTATTTCAGCAAGGATGCTAGTCAACCTGATATTTGTATGTAACTCTAATGTTATTCCAAAAAGTGTTGTTGTTTTTTTTTTTAAATTCCATTCACTGACCTACACATGTATCTCCACCGCAGCCAACGAAACAATATAAACAAACACGCTGTAACGTGCAGTTCCCTTTATAGCAGTATGAAATAAACGAAGCACAATGATACACAAAGAATATCTGAATATTGAAAAATTAAATATTGCAACGTTTGTTTTTATAAGTATTATACATATATGACAGATACACTGTAGGGTAGGGTGGTGTAATTTCGACCGATTATTTTTTTATATTTAGATTTGTTCAAGTATGTCACTGCCTATTACATGTATTACGCTCAACATTTACTGGATTATTTTTCCTTCGGAATACCTTTTATTGTTCAGATTACATTGTGTTATATGTATTATTCGTCATGATATAAAATAAATGTGTTCGATTTACAAGATATGTGTGTTGGGTAACTTCAACTGCACACGGGGTATTTTCGATCGATGTGCAAATATAAATGAAATTATTCGCGTCATCTCTAATTTAAAAAAATACATATATATTGATTTAAATTATTCTGTTGTAAAACATAAAAGATTGTGAAAAAATGCTGACAAAAAGAAAAAAAAGCAGTTTTCAAAATGTACCTAATTTGAAGACATTAAGTGCACCAGGTGCCTAGAGACTAATTTACCGATTTATCAAGGCATGCTACAAATATATATATGCGCAGGCATCTAAACCGCATGTAAACAAAACAGATGATTTTTTCACGGTTATAGAACTAGTTTCTACGGAGTATTCTTGTACATAATATTATCCTAATACTTTTTTTTATACGGATGGTGGTCATGATTTTTTTCTGGTAACAAATAGCATTGCGTCATTTTCATTGGTCGAACTGAGTTACCTGCTGACGCCATATTCATGCAAAGGGTAACTTCGGCCGATTTCTGTTCAGCTGATTTGCATTTTATTTGTAAAAACTAAATACTATAAATTTAAAAGGTATAAATTTAAGTTGCAAATTTAAACATAGTTGATAAATTTCACGCCAGGAATATCCACTGTGTCTTTCTGTATATACAAGATATTTTTAGAGGTGATAAACTGATACTTCCCCGCAATGGTTTAAAAATACTCGTCCGTAATTTTTCGGGCGATAAAGTTTCTTCTTGGATGTAATTTTCCAGTAAAGAAATAAATTTCGCCTATTATTATCAACATTGATTTGTATATGAAAAATGCATTTTCTTTCTGCATAAAATAGATGTGTGTACACTATAATGGGTTATAAACAAATTATTTTAAGGTATTTATGAACAGTCGAAATTAACCAGGTGGTCGAAGTTACACTCGTCTGTGACCATCCTAACCTATATCCTGACGTTAAAAAAAGTCTTGTATCTATGTAAGTAAATTACTGCATAGTTACACCATTTGATAAATGGACACTAGGGGTTCCACCCCCCGTAGACTCTCGCTATGCGTGCATAATTATGTTAATTTTGTGTATACTAATAGGCCGTATGGCTTAAAGTTGTTTAATAAAGAATTAAAGTACACTATAAATAGATACATCAATCAGTGGATAGGTTTGTAACATAGACCTTCTGATTTTAAATTCATTTATTTACCTCACTCGGCACACCTCGGCCGATTCGTACCTCATCTGGATGAAGGTGACGGAATCAGCCGAGGTTTGCCGAATGTTATTTACCTTCGACCAGCCTTTAAATCTTATACTTATAAATTAATAAATTTTGCAAATAAACTCCGAAACGGGTGCACCAGAGTTTTTACTTACCCCTCTAACAATAAACTAGATACAAGATGATGTCCGTAAACTATATTTAGATTTCACTCGTATAGTAAGTATCGTACATTAAATCAAAAGTCTACTTTCAATTTCTATAAACAGCCATGAAATAGCAAAAACGTGAGTACGGTGGCGTTTCCGGTTGGCGGATCTAAGTTAATGGCAATTTTTAATGACACTGACAACAAGCAATCGTTTATTTATTTCATGAAACGTCATCACTGAATTATTCAATCAAAACTTGATTTAAATGATATAAAAGAAATAATTTGTGATAACCGATTCAAAAGGGAAACATGCAAATTATTTTCGTCATTCACCGATCTTAATATTGACGGAAGCTTCTAGAACATCATATAGCATCGAGCCCGATGTTAAAAAGATAAACGAGGCGATTACTACTGCATAACATAAAAAAAGGTTTTGTGTGAAAAGTCATTGAAATAATGGTAAATCGTTGATAACACTATTAGTTGTGAATATATTTATATATCGGAAGACTATTATATATATACATGTATGTAGTAGGTTTTCCTAATAAATTTATCGGTAAAATTTGTATAGGCTATATTCCTTACTGCTGGCATCGTGGCAACGAACCCGAAGTACAATTTGCACTTCGTAATAAACTTGCTTACATGAAAAGAAAAAAAATTAATGAATAAGATATTGTTCAAATACAATTAAAGATGTAAAATTTTGTGCTTTAATCAATACATTCCAGTTTTTTTTTCTGAATACAGTCTTTTGTATCAAATACTCGGCCTATTCATAGGGCGTTAAAAGCTCATTTTTACACAGGTACTTGGGTCTTCGTTTATAAATACGTATGTACCTTATTGATATGTAAAAAAAAAGTAAGTAAAGTACTTTTTTTTTACATATCAATAAGGTACAAACAGACCCAAGTACCTGTTAATCCCCCCTCCCCCAAAAAATCAATTAATCAGTAAAATGTGCATACTTGCTGCTTTTATCCTTGACGGAAATGAAATAAGAGCATCTGAAGTTAAATGTCCATAACACAGGTTCCACAATAAACGTCAATTAATGAAATTGTTATTTTCAAGTTTTTACAAAAAAGGGGTTGGGGGTTTGGGGTGGAGACGTACAAGTATCTACTTCATGCGGGATTTTGAACAAAGTATTTCTTCCTGCTATAAGTCTGTAGGCTGTCAGTAGAAACTATAATATATTTTCAGTCGGTAGTGGTATAAATTCAATTCCTCGCGCTTGCGCGGGATTTCATCTAGTATTGCAGTATTTTTCTTTGCATCATCATAGGAAATTGACAAATGCTGTCTACCCTTCAAACGAAATCGGGAGACGTTTTCCGCTTTGAATAATTATGAGATAATATTCCTAGCCTAGGGAATATGCAAGGTTTTCAGATTTGATTTTTAAGAAAACTGATACTTGGTCATAAAATAAAATTACCATTTTTTAATTGACCATTAATTATAAAACCAAAGTATGGCATTATTAATATTAGTCATGTCATATTTTGAAAATTTTAGGGGGGGGGGGGGCGTGCTCCCCTAAGCCCCACTTAAATCCGCCAGTGGGGGCAGGCCCCCTGAACCTCCTCTAAATCTGTCAGTGTTTTCTTTCATTATACGGACTTGCAGAATAAGCGAAATACTCCAGACATTTAATAAAAATCTCAAACCCGATCTAAAACGCGTTGACAAAGTCAAACCAGACGGTTTTAGTTTTTACGGCATTTTTACAGTGATATGAGAAAAGTCTGATAATTGCTGTTAATTTTAAGAAATAAAGTTCGGCATTTTTCAACCTCGTTCGGTATAATATAATTTACTGATAATTTTTTCCGTTAAGGAGGAACACATGGACGAAGGATAAAAAAAGAGGTATTCTGCATGTACATGTACACATCATTGCTATAATTGTGTACTCGGGATTAAACCCAAAATCCTTCGTTACATTGTATTTGGGTATAATTTTCACATGTTCTCAGGCGGATAATCATTTATTTTTATCTGTCTAAAGACAATAATTTCAGTTAATAGAGAAATGTTTTTATTTCGTCGTTTTTTCCCATCCTTTTGGTTTACACGTTTGCTTTGTACACAAAAGCGTGTGTTCATATACCGCTGTTTCTACACGCTATCGATGTGATCAGGGAGAACATGATATCCTCCAGCAATTTACTTCTTATGAAAACAATCAATGAAAACATATTAGGTGAAAATATATACAGCCATTAGTATCTTAGTACCTTAGTATCGACCTGTTTAATTGCAATGTCACCAACCGTAACGATCGCTGGCCAGGACTTGAATATAATTTATTACCGTTATTAAAACAACTCGTCAGCTGAGTGGACCTATGATTTAAACAGTAAAATAGGGAAATTCCAGAGTTCGAAGTGTATTTATTTTGGGCGCTCTTCCGCATAAACAAATTAAATCGCATTTACGCGTACTTACATGCATGTACCAATAATTTGTGTCATGGGTAAATTCAATTTATTAGATGAAATAAAACAAATGCATAAGATTATTCTTCCTAAACAACACGTTTTTAAAACAATCTATCTGATATAACTGACGGTATAAAATAACAAATAAAATAAAGTGTTTGTGTTTGTATTTAATTTGGAATGAGAACAAATCTTAACCTGTCAAATAACTTATAAAACATACTTCGTTTTCCAGACACTAATTGCCATGCGTAATCTTCACATGCACTGACCAAGAGGTCACAAGTTTGAAATGTATGGCTTCTCATTGCGTGAGTTTTGTCAACACATGTCGGAGTAGACTATCTAAGCCAATTGATTCCCAAAGAAAACTGCATAGGAAGGGTTCTTTTTTGGTACACTTTTTAGCGGGTAAAATTCATTCGACGCTCGATAGAATTTTCAAATACAAGTGAAATATTGAGGCGGTTAAGTTACATGCGTAAGTTACATGTATTTGGAATGGCCATTCTATGGTTTGTTTTGTGTATGACCTTAGGTCGCTGGTTCACACGCCGATTGATCCTCGGTGACCTCCTTTGCCACGCGCTATCGAGGGAGGGGTTACATAATTGTAAACACACGAGGTGAATGTAAAAGGCGTGTACTTAATGGCTGTGAATAGTCTATGTTTAAAGTTTTGTTTTATTTTCTAACTTTATTGTTTGTTTTTTACATGATAAGAAGAAAAGGTTATCTTTTTTTCCCTGTTAAGTAGACTGGTTTATCCAAATTTGAAAACAAACGAAATAAAAGGGAAAGTTGTCAGTAAATAATTTGGAAATAAAGCACAAAAAACTTCAAAAACCTGATTCTAAAGAATATTAGAACGGGAACCAGATTACACTTGCCGGTAGGGGACTAGTATTGCTAATGCAATACTCTCAGAATGCTTGTTATTTATAGTAAGTTTATTTTAATTACACGCATGAAGAGCTCTTGTTTACTTGCTGAATGAAAACACTTAAGTGTATATGTGTTATGCTTCTAGCTCATTTAGAACACAAGACTCAAACAAAATAACATTTTCTTGAGATCAATAAGATGTTAAATAACAACTTTAATTACGGCAGCTATTTCGAAATATTTACCGTTTTTGAGTTATAAAGCAAAAACTTTAAAGGGCCCCAGATCCCTAATTTTAGGGGCCAGACCCTTTTTAGTGGTCTCAAATGAAAGGCCTTAAAATTGTGCACAACTTTTATTCTGCATGTTTTATCAAAATATTTTTAGTTTAGAAGATAAAAAGGAAAATATGTGTAAATTTTCGCTCTTTTTGGCGTTCTAATTTTTGACCCCTCTCTAGCGCCATTTTGAATACAGAAATTGAAAAACAAAAACCGATGTGCACAACTTCAGTGCTTCTATTATTTAAATTCGGTAGAATTTCTATTCCAGCTTCAGTAGTCTCTGAGCCTTTGTCTGAAATGAAGCCTCCTAAATTTTCATTTAAAGAGA